>NW_006435766.1:1831826-1910227 GCF_000325575.1 Pteropus alecto
GGGGCCCCTGCGGGGGCGCGGGACTGGCGGGACCGGGGGTGGCGGGGCCTCTCCGGCGGCCTTCCCGTCCGCTCCCCCTCGTCGGTTCAGGGTCGCCTCCGTGTTGGCCGGGCTGCTCGTCTGTGCTCTTGGCCTTCTTGACTCCTTTGAACTTGGTACACGTTGGACAAGTCTTTCTGAAAAAGACTTCTTGCTCTGATGAGTGTGGTCCTCACTATGCAAAGAAAAGGGAAGCAAGAAGTAAGGACGTTGGTTTTATTTACCACAGCCGACAATTAGTAGCACCTTTGTCCCAATTTTATATACTCAGTTAGCATGTAAATTAACGTTAACCCATTTCTTCTCCGAAACATGAGTCTGAAGGACATCGCCATTGACTCATTTTAGCCCCCAGACGCGATAGAGCTGATGAGATAGTGCGAAGAAGGAACATATCGCGGTTTTTCTTATTTACTTTTGATTTTTGCCTTTTAGGGTCCTCTAGCAAGGTTCCCAGAACATGGGAATAAACACATTTTCAACATAGTTCTTTATCTTCCTGCTTATTTCAAGTATACCGGAGCCCTGTTTGAAATCACTTAGCTGTTTCCTGAACTGTGGTCTGTAATGCTGCTGTCAGTTTGCGATCAAAATTTCAAAAATTTTGACTTACAGGATCAGCCTGAAAGTCCGACTAAAACCGAAAGAGCCCCTTTCAACAGTGCGGCTTACCAACGTGACTTGCATAAAATTTCTTCCTTTTCTGCTTAATTTGTCGGACTGATGGGAGTGCAACCACCTTTCATGAGATAAATATAAATCTAGATGCACAATAAGAGAGGTGCAGTATGAATATTATATCGGATTATGTTAATAATTCATGTTTTCTATTTTTTTCCTTTGGGTACCAAAATTTTCTCCTAGTCTTGATCTTTTTTTTGAATAACAAGCTGCTTTCCTTTCATAAATCAGAGTCTTTAAATCTTTGAACTTGAAGTAATTCCCCTCGCCCCCCAAAGGAAAGCAAATTGCAATTTGTTTTGGCCGGTGAATGCGAAGTATAAAAAAATGATGTTTAAGGAAATATTTATTGATTCAAACATAACTTTTAAGAGACATTTAAATGTTTTTATCTTGGATGAATAAACAAACACTGAAAGCATTGTCATATGAAATGTTGATAATTGCTCAAAACGTTTATGGTGAATTTGTAAATAGGTCAATGTAAGTGAATACTTTCCCAGTGACTTGCTGGTCAACTGGAATTGTTTTGGTGAGTGTGAAGTTGTAATTACACTGATTTTTTTTGTGTACATGTTTTGTAAGTATATGAATAAATTTTTATTGGATATATAAACACAGAAGAGCTCTTTAGTCTTGTTTTTGCACTGTTCCAGCAGGTTAATGAAATTTACTTCGGATGAATTTAACAAACTCCAGACTCCATTGAGCCATATGATTGCATTATTCAAATATGAAATTTTGTTTAGAATTATGATTATGTCATGGAAAGTAGGGAAGAGTTTCAGATTATTAATATAAGGAGTCCTGACTGAATCTTTACTAGTGTAGCATATTTCTGATCCTGTTTTCCCCAACTTGATATTCTTTACAAATAAGTATTGGGCCAGAAAATTAGACCAGGTTTATTATTGAAGTGGATAGTCTATTATTGTAAAGCACTCAAATGTCCTGTTCTAGTTAGAAAGAACGTTCAAAAATAAAGCTGAATGAAACTAAGAAATGCAAACATTTAACAGATGAACCATTGATATTTTGATATACAGTCAAATTGGTCATTAAGGAAATAAGCCTGAAATGTCTTTGAATTCTGTTAAGTATTTCTACTTTATTGAACTGGTGGATTCTATAGGTAAAAGTCAACTTTGAGAAGAGATATTGTATATGGGATGTGATTTTAATATCAATACATATATAGAGTATAAAAACATTTCAGGGAAAGTGTTTCTCACCTGTTTCACATAGGTAGAAATAAATTTAAAATCATTTCATTAATTTCCTTTTAAAGAATACATAAGATATTTAAAATACTTTTACCATAGGAACTTCACAATAAAGAGTGTGCTGCTGTTAAGAGTAAATACTTTTACTCACAGGTTTTCTTTTTTCTAATGCTCTAGGATATCCTGTAGAGAATAAGGGAGAATGAAGAAGAAAACTAAAGGATAACGTTAGTGGGAATTTATATAGCTATTACTCATGAGGATATCTTGAGTCTTATTGGTATAACTCAGTTATAAGAAAGTTTAAAAAATAAAATATTTTGCACATCTCTTAAATGGCATACCAGGAAATTACTGGCCAGATGCATGTGAAACAATTTTGAGGAAAAGTGTAGGCTAGGAAGTTATGGGAGTTTTGCTTAAAGACTAAATAAATGGTGAGGAAGGATGCTTGTCTCCAACAAAGTGTTACTAGCAGCTGTGGTGTGAGGCTCCTTTGAAACCTCCCAGTTCTTCTAAAATAGGAAGCATCAGGTATATTTTCTGAACAATGTACAACCAGACCAATTAAATATCAAAATCCTGTAAAATTTTAACAGTGGGGCTCATGTGATTCTAATATTTCACTTTGAGATTTTCACAAAATAAACTTGAGTTTCTTCAAAGTTATCTTAGTGAAGCTTTTTTTTTTAAACTCAGCATACTTAAAATTAGAACCATCCTAACTCGGAATGTCAGAAGTCATACATTTTTGTTCATAATCTCAAACAGCCTCAATTTTTTTCATTGATAGCACAAAAATGATTTTTTTGCTTAGAAATATTTTAAGCTGGAATTTTTATGCCAGCATTGATTAATGGTGAAAGCTTCCAACTCTGGAATTAGGGCAACTATGTCATGCATAAAGACCTATGTTACCATATATAGTAGATGCATAGGACGCATTTGCTACTCAAAATTGATGGAGTTAAATTTAACTTATTTAGGCGTGTTTCTGCACCTAGAAAAATAAGTTTTGTTCAAATACACAAGATAGGACCAATCTAGGTAAGTATAACAACTTTGAAATCTCTGACTTTAGCTAATCTACTTTCCCAGGTTTACAAATTAGTAGTCAATGTAGTTGTACTTAAAGTGTAGTAACAAAACATACTATTGAAAAGCAAAATCCTACAGTGACTCTAGTCCAGCAGATAACTCCCCCAAAAGATTTTAAATTTTGTTTCCCTTCATGAAGCAGTGGTAATGGTGGTGGCAGGGGGAGGGCGGATGCTGGTGGTGTGGTAGGTATGGTAGGTGCTTGGAGAGGTGGAGATAGGCCATGATTATTTGAATTTATTTTTCATTTCCTCCTTAGCATCTCATTCTACTGGTCATTCATTTCCTCCTTAGCATCTCATTCTACTGTGAAATAGCCAAAAGCAGGCACCAGGTGGGTAATGAATTAAAAAAGAGATGCTTGAATAGTTAAACTTTCTGTGACTTTAGAAATTAAGATTTCTTAAATAATGGCAATATCTCAAGCAATTAAGTCGGAGTGGCCTTGAATCTATACTAGAAAGCCACCTGATTGTATGTATGATTCATGTTCAAAATATTAAAGACATTACTTACAAGTGACCCACAACTCCGGTGACCGGGTCCTTGTCTTATGTCACGAGAAAGAATTCATGGGTAAGATGAATATCAAGCAGGAAAGCACAAGGTTTATTGAAGGGAAAGTACACACTTAAGAGGGAGATACCAGCGGGCAAACTCAGAGATATAGTCACACTGAGAATTTCTGGATAGTGGGCTTTTCTTCTTGAGGGCTGAGACTGGAGATATGGTACTGACATAGCCTTGTTGTCTCCTCCCAGTGGGCAGGGAGCTCGGTTTCCTACTTTCTTATTTGATGTTTCCGGAACTGTCATGGCATCAGGTGCATGATGGGAGCCAGGATTACTACAATGCTGATGAGATTATGATGATATTATAATTAGCCAAAGGTCAGGTCTCAGTCAAAGATGGCAGCCAGACTGACTAGGACTGGTTTTGGTTTGTGTCCTGCCTGGACTGAGACAGGGAAGGGTCTGAAAAGAGCCGGAGGAGCCACATCCTGGAGAGGGAGGGTACGTCTCCAGGTTATGTGTCCTGCCTCACAAGTGTTTCAGATAACTTTACAAGTATTGCTCCCGGCTTCTTCAATTCTTACACTAAAGTGCACATTATTACTTGTAATGCTAATTTTTTGCTTCACAAAAATTACAGAACTTTGAAAGTGCTGTAATTTCCTGTTGTTACTGCCTCCCTTTGTGTTTCCTGTACTCATCTCTTTACGGAAAATGCATAATAACCATAGGCTCATTCCTGTCAACTTCAAGTGTATGCCTCTTTGGAATGAATTCTCTCTCCTAGCTAGCCCTGCTTCCAACTTTCAAATCAACTTAGTTGAGAGGGACCAGCTTTACAATATGAGCTTCATATTCTTCCTTTATCTTTCAAACCTTACTTGCCGTTGCTACTTAAATCATAGTTAATCTATGGAGATCTACTTTCCCAAAGAACTAAAGCTGTGCTTTATCTCAGAACCAAAGAAATAGATTGTGCTTTTCTGTGTTCTTTCTGCTTCCATAAGAGGCATACTACCTTTCATTCCACATGCTTTTTAATTTGACTAATGCTAATTGCAATGGTGGGAGTTTTTTGTTTGGTTGGTTGGGTGTGTTTTTGTTTTTGTTTTTGTTTTTTGGCCTTGCCAAAAAAAAAAAAATCTCAATGCATAATTTGCCATTTCCATTTGGGGATTTTTGAAAGCGAAAGAAGAACTTAGGTTGTTTTACAATTGTCTTTGTAAAGAGCTCTACATTTATGTCATATTTCCCCAATATTTTATAGTTCTCTTCAACTGTAATAGCTACTCCAAAAGCAGGAGTTTTGAAAGCAACTTGCCTTCATTGTATTTCCAAAGCATTCAGCTTAGTTTTATAGAAACAGTTATCTCTTTAAATTGTTTTCTCTATTTAATAATTTTATCTAATGTTTAACAGAATTCCAAATTGCAACTGTAAATATGGCTGGAGTAATCAAGTTTGGTAATAAATACAACTAAATTTTGGTAAGCGTATACCCCAGCCAATAGGAGCAGAAGTGTTTGGGCACACTAGAGAAGAAATGCAGTGGGCATTAGCTAAACAGAAGGTTTTTACAGAAGGAATGGCGAACATTCTTAATACAGTGAGTTGGTTAATGAGGTGGAAGTTGGTTAAGTAAGCTTTTATATTCTTGAAAAGTTGCCCAAGAAGTTTGATTCTTATAATTACCTAATTTTTCCAGAAAGTTGATGGTAATGCAATTAAACACAGCAGAGTAGATGTTTAGAATTTTGTAAGTTTAACTATAAGTGCCAACTTTAATCAGCATATTTTAAATACCTGTATAAAGCTACTTGTGTTATCTTTAATCAGCATATTTTAAATATTTATTTAATGTACAGAGAGCTGTTACATTAAGGGATATTTAATGGCATTGAAATTGAAGCTGTTGTGCCAGAGAGTGAATAAAACAAGACACTGGTGAAGAGTAAGGTGAAAGCCAAATGTTACTTTTGTAGTCAAAAATAATATACAATAGAAAGTTTTTATCAGTGTGATAAATGTCTTCCAAATACAGCACAGAAATCCAAATGTGCACAAAAGATTTTTTTAACTCATTTTCTTTCTGTATAAAGTATTATTTGCCTGCAATAAACTAGTATACCTTTCTACTCTAAAAGATAAAGCTTCCTTGTCAGATAAGACTTTAAAATTATTTTTTGAAGAATATCAGTAGTATACAGGACATTATATCAGTATCCTTTGATTTTGGGTATAAGGAGATCAGCTTAAAAATTATAACCTCATACTGTATCATGCAACATGATGACAAATTCAACGGGTATGTTTTAGACTAAATAGAATATTTAAGTATTAAGGCCATGTTAGGACATTTGAGCTCTTAACCATTCAGGTGTTTATGTATGTGCAGATGGGGGATGCTAGATTCAATCCTTATCTACCCCTTAGGAGCATGTTCTAGGACATTAAAACCAGATTTGGGATGAGATTAATATTTTAAAAAGCAATTGAGTTTTCAAAGTATGCATAGTTTATACTGTATTAATGTGGGACCCCCTGCTTTACAAATCCACACAAGGTAATTTTGAACCTGAGAAATTTATGTACTAGAAAGAAATAGCATACCTTAAAATCCGAATGCTTTTGCAACAGACTTTATCAAGCAGTTGCCAAGTACCTCAAATTATAATGCTCCAAACTTCGGATAGCTATTAATAAGGCAAGAGGGAACCATTGGAGGGTTTTAAATGAGGAAATAGCATGTTTTGATTTGCATTTTGAATAGAGCGTTATGTTCTAATGGAGTGGGGATTACAGTGGATTGCAATGAGGTTTGAGTGAGGTGAAATAATTATAGAAAGAGACACTGCTTATAGGGAGGCTGTTACTAATTTAATCATGTCAAGAAATGATCAGTTTCAGAACTAATAAAGTAGCAATGAGAATAGAGAAAACAGAGCAGTCAAGATATTTAGGAAATAAAATCATTGAGGTTAAGCAAGCTAGTGGTCCTTGCCTATATTCCAAGCACAGTTGGACATTTTGTATTTATTATTATATTTCCTCAAAACAAGATTGATGTCATTTCTTTTGGCATATAGGAAAAGATGCTTGGAGAAATTAAATAATCGTTTGAGCTCACACAACTAATAAGTGATAGAACTCAAGTTAACACTCAGATCAAGCTCCAGCACCAGTGCTTTTTATACGACACACAACTGTGCCACCATCACTAGACAGACCACTTTGCCTTCTCTGGAACTGGAGGCAAGAAAAGTGGGGAATGAAGAAGACGTGGATTCCCAGGTAGGCTGAGTCGATGGTGATGCCAGTCACTGAGATAAGAGTCCAGCAAGAGGAGAGATGCAGAACAAGAGAATTGAGGTTAGTTTTGAACATTTTAGGCGTGAAGATCTGTGAGCAAGCCATTAAAAGACATCTAACCAGCTGTCAAAAGGGCTAGAGCTCAGGAGAGAGAGGTCAGTGCTGGAGATGAGATTTGAGACTTAGGTAAGGGTGAAATAGCCTAGGGAAAATGTGAAGGAGATTTTTGTTACTGGAAGCCTAGGATTACCAACCTTTTAAAGAATGACTAAAGAACACAGAACAGAGGACAGGATAATTTGGAAGAAAAGCATGAAAGTGGTGTCACTGAGTTCAAGGGAGATGAAATTTTGAGAATAGGAAATGCTGTAGGGCTCTTAAGGAAGATCGGGACTGAAAAGCCTTGTGATTTGGTGAGCACGTAATCCACTCAGTGATAATGTCCTGGTACTTGAAATGAAATAATTCTGATAAGCCTGAGTCAGGATCAGGTTTACCTGATGGTCGTTATTCTGATGTGAGTCTAGTTGTCTTTTTTGCCATCCTGTGGCCGTGGTAGCAGGAGGCTGGTACTTCAATGCTGCTTGCCTCTGGGAATAAGAAATAGGTAGCTGTTCCTGGACTTTACTGAATACCTTTTTCTACTTTTTGAATTCTGAACCATAAGAATGTGTTTCTTATTCAAAAATTAAAGGAAATGATATTTCCAAGAGAACTATAGAAATTAGCGGTTACTTACTTATATGGTGCCATAATCATTGTTACTCAAGTAATATTGTCATCATTCTTTGTTTAAACATATGTCTCATTAGAATGCCAAGCTCCTGAAGAGCAGGGACGTTTTGTTATCTGTGTCTCCCGTGCCTAGCACAAAGGCCTGGCATATTGTGGGTGCCTGTCACTCTTTAATAAATAAATGGTCTTGCCCTTCTTGGTTACACTTTTTATGGAAAATAAGATGTCCCCATGGAAAATGACAGCATCATGTAACAGAATAAGGTTTAATCTGAAGGTGTAGCACTATCCCACTGTCCTTGCTTTTTATTCGTGTTGTAGGTAGCCTGGTCCAAATGCCCTACCATCTCTTGTCTCTGTGCAGGTGGTAGCAGCAATAACCATTGGTTTAGTGCCCTTAGCATGGTGTGGCAAACTCACTTTCAAAATTGACTGGGATGGTGTGGCACCATTTTAGAGGGAACCACTTAGAAGGGAACCCTGAAGGCTGTATATCTGTGGTTAAGTGTTGCTATTGCTGGGTGCATGTAGAAGGTACTTCTGGATGTGCACATTCATCCTTCGCAACTCTAAAATAAGGTCTCCCAGATATCCTTTTTTGTCTTTGCCAGTTTTACTTTGGCATGCCAAATGCATATTTTTAAAAGATATTAGTAAAAAAACGAATGCCTAAAACAGCTTTTGTAATAGGTTGAAGATTATTGATAGGAGATTTTAAACAAACTGTTAATATATTTTTTGGAGTTAAAATTCTTTGGCAAAACTCAGTTTCAAATTTAGGGTAAATGAAAAATGGTCGACAGATTTGTTGCAGTGAATTGAAATTTAAGAAAATGACAAATTCAGTTTATTGATTATTATCATTTTAAAATAGAGCTGATACCTATGCGCAATGTCTAACATACATTAAGTGGTTTAGACAGCACCGCTTTCTCTTCGGTAGAGAAGAATCTGAGGAATAGCACATGATTTAAGTTGAAAAATTTTTTTTCTAGAAAGATCATAAAATTGAATAGAAATAAGATTGAAAAATATGGAATTGTTTTCAGCTTTCTGTTCTTTTTTAAAATTTTATAGAAATTAGGGTATTTTTCTGATGTAGTTTTGAGAGATTTTAATTTTTTAAAAATAAAATGTTATGGAGGAAAAAATGGTGTAGATGATAGAGGCTCTGTTTATCCCTCTGGTGACCAAATCAAACTTGTGACGGAAACAAGGAGCAGCAGCAAGGAAAAATCGCCTGTGATCTAGATGAACAAGCCATACAACTAGGGAGAAATCCAAGAAATCACCCTGCAATGGCAGAAGGTAGGGTAGGGCAAGGACATGAGGCTGCCCCATCTTGAATGGGTGAGTAAGATGGAGGCTGCTGCAGCAGCAGCAGCAGCAGCAGCAGCAGCAGCAGCAGACGCCTCTTAAAGGGGCTGCGTCCGCAAGCAGATTTTCGTGGTGATGGACCTGCTCGCTCTGAGCACCAGTGCCAGTTTGGCTGCGGCGCAGGGGCACCAGGGACTTACAGGGAGACATTGTCGGAATGAGGGCCCAAGCGAGCCTTGCTTGGTACAGAAGTGCCGCCAGTATCCATTGTTCCCTTTTGAGTCTTCCCCACTCCCAGAGCACAGACACAGCGCAGCCATAGCTGTGACATCATCAAACTGGATAACAGAGGTCACTCCACTCAGAGGATTCCCTGAAATCCCACCTCTCCCAACTTGGGCCCCATCCAAGCCCCATCCAGGTATATCCTCAGCAAGTCAGGTGCTCCTTGCTGAGCAGTGCCTAGACTCACACTGGAGGCAGCTGGCCTCGGTTTCTGGTGTTGCCTTTGGAGGCAACTATAAGCACAGCATTTGTGGATTGCTTGCTGAATGTTAACAGGTGGCCCCAGAGGGGTAGAGGCTTGAGCTAAATTTGGCCTGCAGCTAAACCCCTCTCAAGACTGTGCCACTGTAAACCTACTTCACAAATCCACACTAATAAGACCAGGAGACTTAGGAGCTTTGCTTAGTACATAGAAACAGACACGGAAAGGCAGCCAAAATGGGCAGCCAAATCAGCAGAAACCATACGAGGGAACAGAACAGAGATCCAGATAGAATGGAGTCAAGTAATATAACATCCAGAGTTCAAAACATTGGTTATAAAGATGCTCAATGAACTTTTGGAAAGTATAGATAAATTCAGTGAGAACTTCATAAAAAAACAGAAAAATAGAAATGGAAATTATAAAAGGGAACCAGTCTGAAATGAAGAACACATTATCTGAGATGAGAAGTATAGTAAATGGAATAAACAAAGAAATAACAAAAGTGAATAGAGAAAAGGATCTAATGCCCTATCTAGAAGATGGGAAAGCCAAGGACACACAGTCAGAATGGCAAGAGATAAGATGCCAAAACTATAAAAATAATTTAAGAAGCATATGGGACACTATTAAGGGTCCAAATGTCTGTCTGATCGGCATAACTGAAGAAAATCAAGATGTTGAATAGCTGTTTGAAGAAATAATGATGGAAAACTTCCCTAACCTGGTGAAGGAAATGGACATAAAATCCCAGGAATCTCAGAGAATTCCAAAAATCAGGGATCCAAGGAGGCCCACACTAGGACAGAAGGGCTTGGCAAAAAATATTTGACAGGATAAAGACCCAGGATCTACAACCGAGAATAATTTATCCAGCAAAGCTATCGTTTAGAGTTGAAAGACAGATAAAGAGCTTCCCAGACAAAAATGAACTAAAGGAATTTATCACCACCAAGCCTGTATTACAGGTAATGTTGGGGGGACTTCTTTAAGAAGTAAAACATGTATCAAAAACAGGAATAAAGAATGGTAACAACTACATTCCTATCAATAAGTTCCTCAAATGGAAAAGAATTAAGTGCTCCAACTAAAAGATAGAGTGGATGAATGTATAAGAAAATTTGACCCCTACATGTTGCTTATAAGAGACTCACTTGAGATTAAAAGACACACAGACTAAAAGGAAGAGGATGGAAAATGATATTGCTTTGATGGACCTAGAAGGTATTTAAGTCAGACAGAGAATGATAAACACTATGTGATTTCACTTATATGTGGAATCTAAGGAATGAAAAGAACAAACTAATAAAAAACAGACACAAATATAGTGGACAATTTGGTGATGAACAGAGGGGAGGGGGTTTGGGGGCTGGGTGAAGGGTTAAAGAAGTACAAATTAGTAGCTGATGGATGGTCACAGGGATGGGGAGCACGGCATAGGGAATGCAATTAGCATTAATATGTTGGCTAAGTGGAGGGTCAGGAGGGAGGGAGCAATTATGGGGATCGTTTTACAAACTATATAGATGTCTAATGTATTGTATACTTGAAACTAATTAAATAAATTTAGGAAAAAAATGAATGTTATGATCTCCCAATTCAACATTATAATTTTACTGCAGGATAACTAAAGAAGAAAACAGTAAAGGAGCAAAGCATTGATTACAAATGTCTTAATAATGAGCAAGTGTGGCAGGAAAAAATATATTAAGACAAATCTAAGGTAGGTGGATATGTTTTTCCAGTTTTTTGAAAATTCTACTTGGAGAGCTTAAAGTTAAAATGATGGAATAAGTTAATAATGTAGACATGTACACATACATATACCTGTGCACATATATTAAAATAATAAAATGTAATTGTATGTACCCAAATTATGCAACCATTCAATTAAGGAATTCCTCTTCTACCCTGTATACTGTGCTAGGCTCTATTGGGGATAAGTGGACATGCACATTCATCTTATGCTAAGTGCTGGCCTTTTCAGTTAGAAAGGAGACCATCTAAGGACATGGACAATTTTCCTTTTCCTCCTCCTTGTACCCAACAGTTGTAAAACAAGAAAGTCTCTACGAGTGTTTTACAGAAATCCAAATAGAATTTTTCAATTTGGTTGCTTTCAGAGACATTCTGGTTCATTAGTTGGCTCTAGCTTTAAAAAGAAAATAAATTTTCTATGACATTTTTGATAAAATTATTTAAAAATAGAGAATGGAAACAACTTTAATAATTTTCCTTTTCCAGCTGGATTCTGTTTTTAAAAGGTGAAAAATTTTTCCGAGAGTAGGGCTCTGCAGTGTAATTTGTCTTTGCAAAGTGGATACAACTAAGATTTTAGAAGTTTATTAGTTAATTGAACAGTTAATTATAATTAGGAAACTGCCATTGTCTTATTTGTCATTTAGATATTTTTGGCCTGTATTTCCTTTTCTGTTCTTTGTTCCTATCTTATCTTTTAAGAACACTTCCTTGGGTACCTATGATAGAATTTCTTTAAAAGGTTTTTCCTTTTTCTTCTCATTTTGCCTTCTATATATGTATCTTGTATGTTCTTGTTACATAAGTATGCCTAAATAACTTTGGTCATTAATTACCTCAGTATTTCTATAATTGTAAATCTAATTTTTATGAATATATTTCTTTTTATTCATTTCTTGAAAGTATGTTATTGGTTGTCTACCTATTGTTAGTGTTGTGCTGCACCAACAGTATGTACCGTTGTACTTCAGTATTTCGGGGCGTAATTGCAATATGATGTGAATGTTCTGTTAACATCCTAGAAAATAACATTAAGCAGATAAATACAGTGCTACTCCCCAAAAGTAGTTCACCTGAGAAGTCTTTGAAAATTGTGCTAATGGGTGGAGGCTTTTCATCTAAAACAATATATTAACATTTTGTTCAACTGAAACCAAATATGTTCAGAACATATTGAGATAACATTTACTTTTCAATCAAAGAAGAAAATAGTTTGCTAAATAATAAAAAGAAGACTTCAGATGAAATACTTAACTTCATGAGAAAAGAATATTGCTACTACTATTAATCATAAGTTTAAATGTACCCATTGTTGCAAACCTCATCTGTTCTTTGGAATTGTGGGACTGAATATTTGCCAGTATTTTGCTTGCTATTAGTTTATAGTGCTTAATGGACTTTTTTGTTTTAGTTTTTTACTGTTTCATCTTACATGTTTTCATTTTTAGATATTCTGTAATTTATAATTACTAATTGATCTTTTTTCTCTAATGATTGTTTAAGATTAAAATATTATATAATTACTTAATTCATAGATTATTCTGTTAATTTTAGTATACTATTTAATATTTGATTGTTATAGAAAATGAGATTTGTAAGAAAATATTCTATGATACATCTCTTCAATTTTAGCTATCAAATACATGATGAACAGTGCAGGATTATAATGGATCTTTCTTTTACACTTTATAAATAAATTCTGTCTGGACTAGCTGACACTGACTTACAGATGTTAATGTTGTGTATACATCATTTACAGCTGAGTTCTGGGTCCAGTATGTCCTGCTGAGGTAGTGTTTGAAAATGCCCAGTACAGTATGTGATCTGTGTTGAGCACTTGAATGTTAGTTGAATCATTTGCCCTGAATCCTGCCCTGGAGTTGTTTTTTAGGGGGTTTAGGAGGTTGTGCTAGAGAGCTGCTGGATGTAAATCAGCAGAATAAACTTGCTTGAAAATGATAGGGTACATATTTTAAATTGATAGTATTGACCTTAGTCTTCTGTAGATAATTTTTACCTTCAAATAAATTGATTTTAGTATCAATCTTTTACTGAATGACATGTATTGGGAAATATACGAAGCACTCCAGAAGAATTCAACTGGGATAAAATTAGAGTCTCTGCATCCTAGTGCGAAAGACTAAGCATATCTGAATGAAGATTGTAACAACAATTGCAGCATATTCAAAAGCATATCATTGTAAAGTGTCTAAACTGGGTATGAAATGAACCCTGGAGTCATAGTCCCAGAGTTCTTGTTCACCCTCCCTCACGCTATTGATTATGCGCCCTGTAGAAAGTCACTTAATTTCTCTGAACCTTGTTTTTTTTTTTTTTTTTTAATCATTTTTAGTAACATCTGACAGATGTGTGTTTGAAAAAAAAGGGGGCTTATAAGGAGGCCAGAATGCAGAGTGTGGGGAGGAATGGAGTGGCTGGAGATGAGGCTGTAAAAGTAAAATAGGATCACATTGTGAAAGAGATTGAATGGCAGTTTGGTTTGGTAACTGAGAATATGGACTTTGGAAAAAGGCCTTAGTTCAAAACCTGACTATGCCACTCAGTACCTTTGTGGTAAGATCGAATTCTTAACCTCTTATGTCTCCTTTTCTCTGTCTCTGAAAGAAAAACTAAGTATATTGACCTTATAAAGTTGTTAAAGATTAAAACTAATAGGCATTTACCACATGGTAAGCATTCAACAAATGGTAGTTGTAGTTATGATAATTGGAAGAAGTTTAGATTTTATCCTATAGTCAGTAGGGAGCTGTCTGCAGAGTTTTGAGCAGAGAAATGTTTTAAGCAGAAATATATGTTTTAGGGAGGTAACTCTGGGCATAGATTAGATTAAGGAGATACAGTGGTGGCAGAAAAGGGGACTGAATTGTTCTTAAGAAGGTAGAATCATCACACCTGGTGATGATGCTGTAGGGAATGAAAGAGTGAAGGTTTCAGGGATGACACCCAGGTTTCCACCTGAGCAACTGGATGGATGGTGGGGCCCCATTTCCTGAGATGAGAAACTCAGAGAAGGAATGTGTTTGTGGAGGAAGAAAAAGAGTTTAGTTTTGGACCCATATAGTTGGAGGTACCTGAAGGATATTCATCTGGATATGTTAAGTTAGTATTTTGAACACATGATTTTAGAGTCCAAGAGAGACCTCTGGAATAGAGATTTAGATTTGAGAGTCATAAGCTTAAAGCTTGAATCTAGAGAATCTAGATGATATTATTACACAGCGGGGAGATTTGAGAATGAAGGCGATAAGGCTAAACAGAGCCCTGAAGACGTATACAATGTTGAAGGTTAACATTGAGTAAGAGAAGGAACTGGCAAAAGAGGAATTGTCAGTGAATCAGATGACAGTGGAAAATGCAGGATCATAACATCAAGATATAATTTTCAGGTGTACATTATCATTTGACATCTGTATGTTTCCTTCAGCTACCATATATTTGATCCTCTTTACCCACTTTACTCTCCCCCTGCTCCCCTAGATTTGACCCCCTTTACCCCATCTCCCTCCCCCACCCCCACCCCACTAGTAACTACTAGTCTATAGTCCATGTCTATGAGTCTATTTGTCCTGCTCATTTGTTGCTTTTACGTTTATATCCCACATATAAGTGATATCATGTGATTTTCAACTTTTTCTGTCTGGCTTATTTCACTTTGATTGATTATCTCAAGATACACCCAAGTTGTCAGTATTTCATCTCTTCTTATGGCTGAGTAATATTCCATTGTATATAAAGAAGCTGTACCACCGGCTCTTTAGCCAATCCTCTCTTTTGAACAGTCCTGGCCACTGTTGAATAAAGGTGCTATGAACATCTGTGTGCAAATATCTTTTCACATATGGGTTTTTCCAAGTCTTTGGGATAAATATCCAGTAGAGGGATTGCTGGATCATATGGTAGATCAAGTCTTAGTTTTTTGAGGAACCTCCATACTGTTTTCCATAGTGACTGTACCAATTTGCAGTCCCACCAGCAGTGTATGAGGGTTTCTTTTTCTCTGCATCCTCTCCAACATTTGTTATTACTTGTAGAAGAAGGCTCTTGAGTCAGGTGTCAAAATCTTCAGTTTACATCCTGGATATGAGTAGAAGATGATGATTATCATATGGATGTGTATAGGGTGGTACACCAAATTACCGTGAGCCTCAAGGGAACAAAGGTTTTTACGAAGGAGCAGAGGAGGAACAGCTGGGAAATAGTAGTGGAGAATCAAAGAGGATGCCAAGTCAACATTTGATCTTGATGAAGTTGGGAAGACAAGCAACTCTCTCTTGTGAGGAGTTATGGGGGCTTTAGGAGTTCCAGACAACATATTGCTAAGGCTTGCAGGGAGAATAGGAGTGAGCAATTGTATTCTGGGGGGAAAGGAAGTACTAGCTATGAGAGTGAAGATGAAATATGAAAAGAGTTTATAGCTTTGACAGTGACTGGAGAAATAGGGATGTAAGGTATTAATGGATGTAATTCTGCCTTGTATGCAGGGGCATCAGAATTTAGTCATGGCTTCCAGGGAGGCCCATGGTCTGTGATATGTGGTCTTCAGAGCAGCAGTTGTGAGGAGCAGTAACTCAGCTGCTGGTCCAGTGTTGGGATAGGAAGTTATAGTAAATAACCAAGTGTAGCAAGGAGAATGAATGGGCGTGGCCACTGACCTTCCATTTCTGCCTTTCTTTAGTACGAGGCTCAGGGTCTGATTTGGCTGATATTTAACTGTGGGTTTTTTGTAGCTGATCTGTTACTCATGTATAGACACATGATTCTAGCTTGGAGCTTAAATGGACAGTAATGCTCTTGACTGAAAGAAGGAATATAAAGGAAGGAACAGGTGTCTGTGAAAACTCTAGGCTGAGATGCTCAGTAGAAGGGAGATGTGCATAAATACAGATTTGAGAGTTACCTGCATATAGAATTGAAGAAGCCATAATACATAGGTTGCAAAGAGGAGAAGGACAAAAGATTGAACTCTGGGAAATACCCAGGAGAAAAAGGGAACTATTAAGGTGATAGCATCAGATAATGTATATAAAATCACTTTCATGTGTAAACATTTAAAAATATTTAATAACTTATGAAGTCTTTTATTATCTCTCTAAAAGATTAGTCCTGAGTAGTTTAAGTTTCCCTTTTTAATTAAGCATTTAGAGCCTTTTTAATGGGAGTCTTCCTGATTTCTATTATGTGTACCCTTCTTTCCTTGAAGTATACTGAGTATAGTTAACATTTTCTTGATGACTCAGGATAGTTATTGTAAATATCACTTATTGAGTTTTAATTAATAAATACTTCAATTTGTTTAGTATAAAGAACTAGGCAACTTTATCCTGTATGGACTCAAATTGCCACACACTTGGAATTCTTGAAATGTTTATTATATTCTATATAGTTTCACCCATTGTCAGCTGTATCTTCTTATATCCAGTGTATTTAAAAACTAGATACATGAGGATTGTATTTTAAATAAAAATGAATGGATTTAAAGTATGGACCAGGAGAGGTTCTCTTCATTCAGGAGTTTTAACATATGGACTTTGGGCCATTTGTTTTGCCTATTAAGCTTATTGTTTGGTTCTTTGGTTCTTGACTGAATTCTATGTAGATATCAAATAGTTGAAACTTTGTAAATATTGGTTGGTTTCATAGATACTGAAGGGCCTGAAACAGATTAGGCATTGGAGGTAGATTTCTTTTTTTTTCTCTCCAGAGTATTGAAAGCTGTTCTTCATCTGGTTCCATCCAGCCTTATCACCTACTTCTAACCGTCCTACTCTTTCTCCCCACTAAATCTAAATAGGCTCCCCTGTCACCCAGATTCTCTGTTATAATCAGCTATAATGTTTTCTAAACGTACTCTGTACTTTCTTCCTTTCAGTCTTCCTTTCCTTTTCTACCTGAAGGAAATTCTTCTTTTCCTTCAAAATAAAACTCACGTGGCCCATCCTCAGGCAAACTAAATCATGTTTCCCAAAGCATTTCATATATAACATACTTCACACAATTTAAGAAGTTACTTTACTTATATTCATTATGGTCTACTTGATGGAATTTACCAATAACCTAAGTTTTTTTTTCAAATTTTAATGTACATTGGAATCTCTTTGATATGAAAAAGTTAGATCCCCAGAAAGTTCAATACAGTAGATTTGGGGTTGAGCCTGGGAATCTTTGTTTTTATTATTATTTTCTTTTTTACAAGTACATTGGTTAATTCTGATATAGTTTGTCCAAGGACCGTACTTTGAGAAACTAAGGACCAACTAATGAGAGAATTCCTTCAGGGCAAGGGTTGTAACTAACCCACTTTTGTATTTTCAGGGCCTGTCACGTAGATTGTGCTATGAATGAATATTTCTAAAATGAGTAGAGTTTAGGGAGAAAGGCTTTTCAGTATTTAATATTGGAGTAGACACTCAAATTCTTGGCTGAGCCTTAAGAGAGTTTTTAATAAAGTTGTAAGAAATAGCATAAGATAGCATTTCTCAAGTTGTTTCCAGAACACTACTGCTAGGACATGCTTTGTGTAAAGAGGGCTTTTGGTGGTCAGGTAGTTTTGGAAAATGCTACCTATTGGACCTGCACCCTCAACCCTTCTCAAGGCAGAATGGCGTGTTCAAGCTTCTGAGAAGTTCTACAAAATCTTTTAATCCTGGATATTTAAAATTTTTTGAGTAAGCATTCCCCCTACTCTTTTTCCTAGATCATACCTTTTCACATCCTGTGGAACTAATGTTCTGAGATATTATCTTTGGGAACTTCTTATGGGAATTGGGCAGTTTATGCAGGTTGGTAACCTATACTTACCTACAGCTGGAGAGGCCCTGCTGGGAAATAAAAATAGAGGTAAAGGAATTTGGGGATGTTGAGGGAAAGAAATTTTTTTATAATAGACTATAGATTTTTATTGTTTATAATTACTCTAAATTGTCATGATCATAAGTATTAAAATGACTTTGAATAGTGAGAAGTAACTCTAGGTATAGTATAGACTGGCCCATAGGTTTGAGATTGGAAGGCTTGGAAGGTAGTTAGTGGCTGCTGAAATGCAAAAGAAGGTATTAAGTGAAAGACTGTAGCTGAAGATCTGTAGGGTCTGACATCTCTTTAAATCTGAGAAAAAAGATCTGGACATTTAAATTTAAAATTCTGAGTGGCTTGCATGCTTTTTGGAAGTATATTTAGACTTCTAAGTTAGGGTAAAAAACGCATCATATTATTGACAATTGAAAAGATATACAACAGCAGGGAGTAGTTCCTATGAGTTTTTAAAATTTGGTTTTATTTTGCTGGTATTTTTATTTTCTCCTAGTAGGGTAAAATTTATTATTAAAAGGTTTACCTTCTATCTGGAAAAACTTCATATAGAAATAATTAACTTAAGTTGAAATCATAGGCAAAAAGTCACGTCAGAAGTTTTTCCTGGAAAATTTAGATTCTCCTCTTTAACTGAGGAGCTTCAGAACAAATGGCCAACTCAGTGATTCAATTTGAGAGGCTTATCAGAAACTACTTAGTGCTTAAAAAGGTAGGCATACCTTTATTTTATAATGCATTTTATTTAGACAGTGGGAACATTCTTTCATATTACATCATGTTATAAAGCATCTGCTTTATATTAGGCCTTGAGAATCATAGAATATTTATACTTCACATAAAATAGAAAACCTCATTTTTATCACTTATTTATACTACAGGGCTTAAAATAATTATCAAGGAGATTTTATTAATAAGATTCAAAAAATTTTAATAAACTAATTTCATCAAACATTTTGCAGTGCTCTTTTGGTAATAATGTTCATATCCAGTGAGCAGAGAAGGTGCCTTACGTTTGAAGAGTTAGGAATCTGCCACTGAACATATTTCTTGAAAAAAATAAGTACATTTGGATGAGAGAAATGAATATCAGAAAGATAGGTAAAAACAGAAATGTTTCAGATAGGACCTTAATATTTCTTCCTTTTTATTGTCTTTTCAGACAAATGACCATGGAAACAATTGAATCTCAGCAGGATGGAAGTATAACAGATTCTGTGGCAGAGAGCGAATCCGCTCATATGCAGACCCAGACTGGTCAAAATTCAATTCCTACTTTAGCTCAGGTAAATTCAATGTAGGCAATAGGCAGGCGTGATGAAAGTTAAACTACATGGAAATGAGAATTATGTGTAAATTCTATTTTCTTGCAATTGATTTTATGTTTCCCTTGTTCCTTGGTTATCAGACATTTTTAGTGATTTGATTTCAACGAGAATCTCCATATTTGAATTACTTTTGCATTGTAACACTTTGCAGTGCTCCTTCCACCACTATGCAAGAGAAAGCTAAAAATCTCTCCACAATATGTAATCCTGAAATTATTATTTAGAAGGTTGGTAATTCCAAATTATTATAGTTTTATACTCATAGCTGTAAATACGGCAGAAGTCTTACCGGTTACTCAGAACTGGATCTCTGAAGGCGTCCCCTCCCACATGCTCGTAGCATGCACCCTGGGGCCTGGCATGCCTGGCGCACTTGGGGGACCTGGCACACCCTATGATCGATGGCTCCACCTGGGGCGCGAACCCAGGACCTTCTGCATGTAAAGCAGACGTGCTGACCACTACACTATAAAGCCACCTAGGTCTTAAACTTTGAATTGGTTTCATTTAAAGAGCACCAGTATGAGTTAGTGTCAGCTCCTAAAATTTATTTCTGAGATATCTGTAAAAATATGTAGTAAAAACATGTTTATTTAGTTCATCAAGTATTTATTGAGTCCCCACTGTATCTAGACACTGTTCTAGATGCATGAGGATATGTGGTTCCTGGCCTTAAACATCTCATGGTTTAGTGGGTAGACAGGTATTTGAATGATAATTCTAACCGAGTACGAAGTGCTATAAAATGTACAAAACAACTAAGTTGTACAGAGGAGGGAGCAACCAGTTGACTAGGAGTACTTTGCTGAAGATTTTACTTTTGAGCTGGACATAAAGGGTGCGTGAAAGTTTGCCAAGTAGGTAGGGATAGGCAAGAAAATTCTAGGCCAGGGAAGAGTGTGTGCAGTCAGAGAACTACAGGTGTCAAGGCTACAGCAGCCTAGTGGTAGGGCTGGGAAGTGGAATTGGTCAAGGTCAGCAGAGAGTTGTATACTTTTGAGAGTATAAAGTATCCTGTATTCTAAATACTCTTGAAGTATTTTTCCTGTGTTTAAAACACTAGGAGCTGTGTGGAGGTCAGATTGGAAATCAGTGAGCTGGTAGTGGGGACACCATTTGGTGGAACCATGGTAGTGTGGGGAAAGAGCAGCAGGGAGATTTCCACAGTACCCTAAAAGGAGGGTTAAAAGGGCCTGAGGGCTGACTAGAAGGCCCGGGGGCATGCCAGTTGCTTCCTGGGTTGTCTCAGGCCAGACTAGTTCCCATGAGGTCTCCTCTCTCCCAAGACTGAGTGAGCCCCGTGCACCCAGTCTGCTTTTCTTCCCTCATTCAAGCTCTTGACACCCACTCGCTCCCCAGGGATTTTCTCTTCTCAAGTATTCTGTGGAGCTGCATCTCCCTGGCAACAACC
This sequence comes from Pteropus alecto, assembly GCF_000325575.1. Lineage (NCBI taxonomy): Eukaryota > Metazoa > Chordata > Mammalia > Chiroptera > Pteropodidae > Pteropus > Pteropus alecto. Next base: position 1,852,553 of record NW_006435766.1, read on the forward strand.
TCCTTTGTTACTCTGAAAGACAGGCGTGCAGACCTTTGCTGTTTAAGAGGGTGAAAAAAAGGCAGCCTTTTTCGTATATGCATGAAGATGTCTAACCAATGTACTGTAAACTTGAAACTAATTTAAATAAATAAAGTAAAAAATATGCATGTTCATTGTAGAAAATTAAATATATATTATTATAAAGAAGAAAATAAAAACTATCCATCTTCTTAACATGGAGAAATATAATCATTGTTAGCATTTTGGTGTATATCCTTCAGTCTTTTTGTCTGTGTGAATGAAATGGAATGCACATATATTTTCTTCCTGAATTCGGAATCTTCTAGAGTTGTCATAACTGTGATTCCTGGTCTGTAATTCTGCCCTTCTTTGTTGAAGTGGTAGTCTAAAACAAATCTTCCTTCTGCCTCCACTTCCCTCCCGTTATTGACTCACTGACCTCCATACACGCCTTTCCCCCCAGCCTTCTGGGCTTGCACAGTCAAAACAATAGCTCTTCGTTGTCTAAAGATGATAATTTGCAATTCTGAAGATTTTCAGCCTTAGAAGTTGTTAAAGAGGTCAAATAATATGAAGTTTGAAAAATAACCTTGGATTTATGAGGTTTCGGAATTGAATAGAAGTTGAGAAATTAGGTTTTAGTAGATTAGAGAATAAACAAGAGGGAGAAGAAGTGGAAATTGAAAGTATAGATTTCTTTAAGAAATTTTTCTGTGAAGTAATTGAGAAAGATGGGTCTATGAGACAAAGAAGCGACAACTTGGGGTGTGGGAAATTTGGGAGAGTTTGAATAAAATAGAAAGGGAGAATGGAGGACTTGTGTGACAACTGAATCATAGAACTAGAAAAAGCCTGTGGTTCACATTTATAATGCTTACTTCTTCCAAAATCTCAAATATATCTAATGTTGATTTTTATTAAATATGGATAGCAAGTTCATGGACTTGCTATATTCTTTTATATTTTTTAAATATTCCCTAAAAATCAACTATGGTTTTTATCTTTCACATACTAGAAATCTTAAGAGATTAAGAAGTAATCTGTATGCAGAGTCATTGATCATTTTGATTCACTAAGAGTTTGTCCTCTATGCCACGTATGGATCATGATTTTTTGAAGAATTAGGACACAATTCTCAGCAGTCAGAATTTTCTAAATGTAATTACTACTTTACAATCTAAAGTAGTACTTTAGATTGTAAAGTAGTAATTACATTTAGAAAATTCTGACTGCTGAGTAGCCAATTGTGTCCTCTCAATCCCATTTACAAGCTGTATATTTATTTATGAGTATTCATTATTGTTATGCAATATTATATCATAAAAGGATTGAGTATCAAGCTGAAATCTTTATTAAATGTATCATGTAGTAAAAGTGATTGACCTCCGAATAATTTATGCTGTCATTGTATTTACTTATCACTAGTTTTATTTTCTTCAAACTAGAAGACTGTAAATTCACAATGTTTTAGACTTAATTCAGTTTTGTATAAAGAGGAATTTATAATACTTTCCTTTTTACATGGTCAAATTATTAAATAGTGGGGGGAAAAAAGGTGTGACCAAAAGATTCAGTCATTTTGATCCATTGCATCCAGTCATTTGACAGCAGTAGTTTTGAGTTTCCTGGTCTTTCCAAAGCATCTGATAGCCAAGTTTACTCTCAAAATCATCCCATTTACAAAGATCTGAAAACTCGAGCTTGCTCTTGGCCCTCTGGCCTCTGTTCTGCTGACTGACTGATGGAGGCAGGAGTGTACCAAGGGAAGCTCGAGTTTTCAGTTTCCAGTTTTTCTATTTTATAACTTCCTAGATATAAATGGAGCCTTTCCCTTCTATCTGTATTCAAAAGTAAATAGAAGTCACCTTGTTGACAGTGTCAAAGAGCTGAAAGCAGGAGTTGCCATAAACAAACCATGGGTGGCAAGTAGTTGAGGTTAAATAATGTGATTTGGCTTTTGTTCCTGAGGTGTTTTTTTGTTTTGTTTTGTTTTTAATGTTGATTTAATTTTAATTGAAGCTGTATAAAAAGGAGTTGTTTGGTTAAGTGTATCTTGTTCGTTAAGTGTCTGCGTTGATGAATAAGACCAGATTCCATCCCTCTTCTCCAACGGAAAAACTCTTAGTAGTAAGTTAGAGAGTCTATTTTAAATAACCAAACCAGGAGGAAACCCTTTCCAAAAGCCAAAATGGTGAAAAGCAAAATTACTATATATACAAGTAGTTTTAAAAATAGTCACCCTCACATCCTCTGTAAATAATATAATCTTTAAATGGGTAATGGGAAGTTAAAAATTGTGATGAAAGATTTTAAACATGTACAGAGTAGAATAATGCTCCCTCGTATATATAAACAATAATTTTTAAGATTTTGTAGCATTTGCCTCATCTATCTTTTTTTCTTTTTGTTGAAGTATTTTAAGCAGCTTTGCAGATCTCAGACGTCATGTCATTTCACTCCTACTTCTTGGTATGCAACTCTTAAAATATGGACATTTTCTTATATAACCAAATGTCATGATCATACCTAATAAAATCAAGCATAATTCTTTGGCTTAATACACACTCCGTATTCACATTTCCCCATTTATCTCACAAATGTGTAATCTATTCTCAAAGCAACTGTGATGACACCCTGAACTTTTCTCGTTCCAAGTCTCTTGGGAATTGATAATGCTGCCATGAGGCTCTGGGTAGGCGAGGTGATCCAGATGGAGCCATGGAAAAGGATGTACTTTAAAATTAGCTTTCAGAAGCTTCATTCCTTATAGCTACTGATGGAGCCTGTGGGCCTGAGTGTCACCTCACCTTAACTCTGAAAGCTTAATAACTTGTAAATGACCAGTTTTCAAGGATTCAGCAAAGATAAAAAGGAAAGATGAAAGGAGCAGACAAGAGTCATAGAACTGGAAGGAGACTGGAGATCATCAGGGTCAGCATCGTGCTTCGAGAGAATTAGTTCTAATATGAAATTTAACCTTTCCGAAGACCTCTATATTTTTGGAAATAAGGGACTCTGGGGAGCAGAGAAAACCGCTAGGGAATGTGGTTCAGGTGTTATATTCTGCTAGTCTCATTTTTTATCCTCTCTGTTCTAAATGCAGACAGCATGTAAAAAAATACCTCAGAATAAAGCAGACCTAAAACACAGTGGAGGATTGAAGTAGGGACAGTTTAACAAGGGATATATTTTAATGTATGAGTTGTGTGTTTTCTTTTTCAATCTGGTGGAAAATTGAACTAGTATGTTTCATCGTTGTGGCCAGACATGTCAAAAATCCATGTTCTTGGTCCTAAATAGGACCAGAAAAGATGTGGGTGGATAGCTATCAGAAAATCAAATGAACCCAAGCAACATTTGCTGTTGATAATGGGTCAGTAGCATCATATTTGTATATTAAAGATAGTCTGCATTGTGTTAGGTTGATTTAGTATATTTAGTGTCACCTAAGTAGATTTAGTTTAAGCTCAGTGTTTAACTGCATCTTGTTGTTAGACTTCAATATACTAATTCCCTTACTCGATGGACTCTTACTGAAGGAGAAAAATGGTCCTCTTAAGATTTTGAAGTAAAAATTTACATTTTACTGTTGACTTTCTATTGCTCTTTGTATGTATTCCTCTCCCTGGCACTTTTTCATTGCTCTTATTTAATTTTTTTTTTAAATGTGATGTTTGTATTCACTTAGAATTATCTCTAAAAATGAACAAAAGTTGGAAGAAAAAGTAAAAGTTAATTTTTTTCAATAAATGTTAAATCCACATTATATGTTGTTCCTCAATCAGCTAATTCAAGAAAATATACTACTTTCAAATGTAACTCATTTTTGAAGGTAATTCAAGGTTTGAGGGACATAAGTAAAAGTAATTATGAACTGTTAATGTAAGTGACCATTTGTTCCATTTGAATAAGAATTTATTATTTACTTGTACTCGTATTTTGACAATTTTATGTATAATAGTATCTTTCTTTAAAGGTTAGTTTTGGTTTTAGAATGCACTCTATATTTTCATTCCAGTGTATTCAAGGTAGTAATACTTTGAATAAAATGATGTTTCAAAAGTAATTTCAGCAGGTACGAATCAAAGTCATATTTCAGGAAAAGATTTTGTTTTTATATTTCTTATAATCACACACCAAAAAATTCACCCAAATTTGTTTTAGTGTTTGAGAGGTAAAGATTTTGTCATTTATAATGATTTCCTATGAGATTTGGGTACTTTTTGTTTAGTGTAACATTCTCAGTTTTAGTAACAGATAGTTTGTCACTAACAGTAATGGAGAAATAACTGAGTATAAATGCAGTTATTTTTTACCCTTTTCTCTGATATTTTCTAGTAAATGTAGTTTGAGGGGATGTTGCAAGCAGAAATGTTGCTGCAGGGGTATAGAGTTTCAGATTTTCAAGATAAAAATGTTCTGGAGATCTGTTTCACAACAGTGTGAATATACTTACTACTGAATTGTACACTTAAAGCTGGTTAAAATGGTAAATTTTATGTTATATATATTTTTACCACCAAAAAAAGAACAAAAAAATAGACTAGATATTGAAATTTGAAAAAGGGAAATATTAATTTTTATAATTTATTTGAATAAGATTTAGAAATTATTTGCTTTGCCTTATTTTAATTTTTGTTACTACAACCTTTGTAAATCCCATATCGTTAAAGGAATTACATTTGGAAAACAGGCTTTGGGAAATTTTCACTTCATTGATTGTGATGACATCTTAAGTGCTCTCATAAATGTGAGTTTTCTGAGCCCTATCAGAGATGAAACTCTAGTTCTCCAAGACGGCATAGAAGAGAAAAGCCTGTATGATATTGAATGTATTATGAGACAAAATCAGATGAAGATGTTACGAGCAGAAATAGTTCAGGAACATATTACTTTTAAATATGCAGCAGTAGACCTTATTTTGGCAGATTTGATGAAATAAATGTTTTAATTTAATCTATGATTAAATTAAATGAAATTAAACAATAATAACAAAAGTGGGCATTTATTGAATACTCAGTATTTTCCAAGTACTTTTCTAAGACATTACACACATTGACTCAGTCCTCACAGCAACTTTATATAAAGTAACTATTTTCATTCTCATTGACAGTTGAGGAAAATGAGGTACAGAGAAGCTGAATAATTTAAGTTAGGTCTTACAGCAAATAAAAGATGAGCCAAGGTTAGTACCCAGGCAATCAGGCTTTAGATTTCACTAAGCACTCTTTACTTGTAATAAATAGGTGCTCAGTGTTGAACCAGACCATTTCAAAGGATATTACCTTGGGAAATCCATAGTGCAGGTAGTAATAATATATGCTATATATATATATAGAGAGAGAGAAAGAGAGAGTATATGTATATATGCAATAGTTATGCATAGTACTAGGTATATATGGTAACATGCACATGTACAGTTCTATACAGTATATATACATATAGTTACTGTATAGAACTGTACATGTGCATGTTACCATATATACCTAGTACTATGCATAACTATTGCATATATACATATACTCTATACTGTTACACCATTATTCAGTAGCAGATAAGATAGTTTCATATTTAGATCCCAACTCAGCTTTTGACTTCGGGTGTGTGTAGAGAATACAAAATTTAAATTTTATTCGTGTTGCTATATTAGTAAATGTTTCCATGTATTCCTGGCACCAATAGCTATTCTGTGTGTTGAACTGTAATTCTAGGGCCAAGAGTATGAGATCACATAGATCTTTAGAATTATGTCTATTGAGATGATGAGGAAATCAGTCCCATTGCCTTTGGTAAAATCAATTTATTGTTTTCCTGGAGAGAAGCCAGTTAATTATCATATCATATCAAATTTGGGGCCATAGTTATTACTATTCTTGTGTGGTGAAAAAAATGAATAAAATCTTCAATCTTAGCAAGTTTAAGTATACAGTTCAGTACTGTTAAGTATATTCCCATTGTTGTGAAACAGATCTCCAGAATTTCTTCATCTTGCAAATCTAAAACTCTATACCCATTACACAACAATTCCCTTAATGCCCTCCCCTCAGCCTCTGTTAACCACCATTCTACCTTCTGTTTCTATGAGCTTGATTACTTTTAGATACTTCATATAAGTGGAATCATCAGTATTTGTCTTTTCAGGACTAGCTTATTTCGCTTAGTATAATATCCCCAAGGTTCATCCATGTTATAGCATGTGATACAGTTTTCTTTGTTTTTAAGGCTGAATAATGTTCCTTTGTTGGTACATACCACATCTTGTTGTGCCAAGTCATTAATCTTCAGGACTCATACCAAGTACTTGTTAGAAGAAATAAGATAGAATAATTCAAGTGAATTGCAGTTTGCTTCATAGATGTTTTTAAAAGAGTTAATTTCGGTCAGAAATAAAGATTAACGTAAAGTTTGGATAATAAGTGGTTTTAGGCATTCGTTCTGTGGTTTCTGGCTTTTGGCATGAACATTTCTTATTCATTATTAGAAATGATCTGTATTATTGTTAAGAGTAGTTTTAATATCCACTGTTTGCCCTTGTAAGATACTTGCTGGGTAAATGCCATTTTTGGTTCAGGATCTCATTGCAACTTACTTTACTTTGTTTATTTATTACTTTGAAATACATTTGGGTAGTGAATTATGATCAGTTTTATTTTCAGTCTTACTGAAACCAAATATAGGATTGATTTTTAAAAATTCTTGAGCTAAAAGAATTTTGACTTGTATAAAGATCATGTTTGTGTTCATAGTATTTTTAAATGTATTATGATAAATGGCGGTTAGAATATAAAATGATGCTCCATCTACTAAAAGTAGGAAATTCAAAATACTGTAAGAATTGCTAGGGGGAAAAGTTAGCTGGTGCATTGTTTTCGAAAGCATAAAGAACCCCTAATTTTTATTTGACCTCAAATGATTAGTACTACTTATTGGAAGTATTATCAAAATAGACTCTAATTAAAAATGACTTGATTCTGATATTTGCTTTGCTTTCAAAAGAGGAATTTTAAAAAAGATATAATATTCAGCTATTTATATTTAAAATGCCAGAAAAAGTGATCAACTTGCTCCTTTTTGTTTTATTATAGATTATAGATTTCAGATTATATTTATGCTCTACCACACACACAGAGGACTTGAGACAGCAACATCCCCACGTAATCCTCTTTAGAATTTGAACATAGATATAAAAATACCAGTTATATGTGGCTAGCTCTGTTATAAATAAATATTTTTAATTAATATTCTCAAGGTAAAATTAAGTAAAATTTAACTCTATTGATTTTGCAATTTGCTAGCCACAGTGTTTAAAAAGAAAACTCAGTGGGAAAGAGAGTCACTAAAGATGCTAAAATAAGAGTGCTGCGATTTTCACTTTGTCTTCTTAGCACAATTAGATAGGACTTTAAAAAATAAAGCAAAATATTTTGCATCTTATTCAAATATTCGCACTTATATTATTTTTATGTTTGCAATCTTAAAATGTTTGAAATAGTCTTTAAACACTTTTTTCTGTAGAAGAAACAGACTCTTTTGAGAATCCTGTCTTAATACACAGAAATCAGGATAGTTTTCCAACATCTTGCTCAGAATGTTAGTGGATTTTTATTGTAGTCCTTGAAATTAAAATAGGTAATAGTATATAGATTTGATTTCTCAGGCAGCAGAGTTGATAGCAAAATCTGTTATATTGTAAATTCCCATTTTTTCATCCTTTATTAACTATCTTGAATGTGGGCCCAGAAGCTTTGTGACATTTGCATCTGTACTGTGACATCATAAACCCCCATCATAAGGGAACCTGGCTACAGATTAGAGCTACTCTACTAAGTGCTAATCAAATGCTGTGTTACAAATTGTGAGGTTTTCTCAGTTATAAGTATCTTTATTAGGATTTTTTAAAATTGCAAAGCCAAGTAAGGCTGTCAATTGCATCATCTTAACTTATTCCTTCAGATTACTGTCTATAGTGGGGTTTTCGGTGGATGTGGTGGCATCAGCATAATCTATGTTTCAGGCATCCTGTAGAAGAGGATTATTCTTCAGGGGAGCTGGAAAAAAAGGTAAATTATGTCTACTATGAGTTCATTCTACACATTTTTAGAGCCTCATATAAAGAGGTACGAAACTATGAAATATAAAATACATCCATTTTATGTTTTTGTTTTTTGAGCAGGTGCCTACTTGATTTGTTGGAATGTGATGAATATATTCATAGATTTTCCTATGGCTTTCTCCTTGTCTTCATTCGCACAAATGTTCTCTCCTCTGAGAAGCTTTCCATATCATAGGTATATCCTAAATAGCCTCCTTCCACGCTCCCTCGTCACTCTCTGATCATTTACCCTGCTTTATTTTTCTTTTAAGAATTTAGCCCCACCCAAAATTATGTATTTGTGGGTGGAGAGCAGAGACTTTTCTTGTTCACTGCTATATACCTACCCCTGTCTATACTGGTCCACATGGTAGGCTCACAATAAATATTTGTTGAATGAATAAAAGAATGAGTTAGTTCATAAGTAAGACTTGTTTCTGTGAGATTTTTGATTGATTAAAAAGTCTTAGAATGAATATTTGATATTTATAAAAAAGATTGTTCCCAATTTCTGCCTACAGTATGCACATTTTAGTTCAAGTGAACTAAAGTTTATGTCTCTGTAATAGTATCTTTTAGGAAAAGCTTAATTTCCTCCTCTCTCCAGAGCTTCTTTAGAATTCTTTTTGCGTATTATGAATAAAGTAATCTATAATACTCTTATAGATTACTCTTGTCAGTATTTTTCAGATCTTTATTTCCTGTCTAAGCTCTAACCCAAGCATTAGTCCCATAATTCTTGCCTATTATACATTTCCACCTGGTTGTCTTAGCATTGCTTTCAACCTGGCCTACCTGAAACTAAATCTGCCTCCTTACCCCAAACAGATGCTCCTTTATTTACTCATTTTTGCCTTTGGGGCCACCATGACGAACTTGATTCATTGCATTTGTTCCTTTTATGCCATCTGTGTACCATACTTAAAGGGTACCATACATTTGGTCATGTGATCAGTATAAAAATATAATGTTAAAAGGGAGCCATATGAATTTTTTTTATGAATAATGAAATTAATTAATGAATAGTGAAATTTAGCTTGTTAACTCTACCAATACAGTTATAGGCTTAATGCTAGTCACCAGTTTTAGCAAAACCAGTGAGACTATAGAATGTCTGACAGGTTCTTTAGATGTAAGGTTTTGTTTATTTTTAAGGATACGTCTGAATTCTAACTCCAGGGTATGTCACTTGTGCTGGTTCTCAGCCTTTATTCCAGTAGTTTAATGAAAGAGTTCTCATGAGCTTTTTCACTGCCTAGAATTTGGACATAGAGGAGTTTCATCGTGGTAACAGAATTCATATAACTCATCTCTAGAATTCTGGGAATATAGTTTTGTATTGGTGGGTGTAGCTCCTTTTCCACAGCAGGTATTGACACAGCCATTTTGTTAGAGTGATTGTTTAATAAATTAAAATCCTGAAAATTATACTTGAAAGATAATTAAAGCAACTGAAAGCATGATTTATACTTATCAAAACCCCATGACTTTTTCTTGAGTTGTGATTTCTTCAAAATATCTTCTTTGAAGCTGGGGCATTTCCCCACAGAAAGTGAATATGGGCACTAGTTACCATTTTAATCCACAGATCTAGTCTGTAAGAATACTTGTAGTACTCTTGGATATAATTTATATATTTTGCTCAGTCTCTGACATATGAAAACTCTACCAAGGTTACTGGATATGATTGTTTTGGCCGTGAAGCTGAAATCCAGCCTGCCTCAACACTCTGCCCTTCAGATTGTGAGCCAGAGCCTTGGGGGCTACACTGAGATAGAGCAGCATTTTTCAAAGTATTGTACACACAACCTTAGGGAAGACTCTGCGGCCTCTTAAAGGAGGTTTAGGAGGTCAAAACTATTTTCACAGAAATGCTAAGATCTGTTTTCCTTTTTCTTTGTATTGCCATTTGCACTGATGATACAAAAACAATGGAGGCGGAGTAAAACTGTTGGTCCCTTATCAGGAATCAAGTCAGTGACACCAAAATGTATAGTTGTCATTGTTTTCTTCATTGCCATTCACTTGCAGTGAAAAAGTCAGTTTCATTAAGAATATCCTTAATGAAGCAGTAAATACTACCAATTATATTAAATCTTGACCCTTCAGTACACGTTGTTTTAATATTGTTTTGAAATTGGGACATTCACTGAAGGCATTTCTGCTGTGCACTTAAGACCGATGGTGTTCTTGGGGGGAAAAAAAACGTGAGTTATTTTTTGAGCAGTAGGATGATCTAGCTGGGTTTTTTCCACAGGACATTTTTGTCAAAAGAATGGTTAGTGTTCACTGTTATTGATAAAATTCCAGCTTTTAGGCTGAATTTTTGAATTTTGGAAAACCTGCATCTGCCATTCTGAGCGTGATAGCTTCCTAGTATTTATAGTTTTCTGATGAGATTGATGATATTTTAATGAACATGCTTTTCTGATAGTGTATTATGAAGTGTGTTAGTATTTGAGAGATCCGCTTAACTCAGTGAACCAATGTTTTCCACATAACTGCGTGTTACCAAATCGTGCATGGGCAAAGGTCTATCCAAAGTACCAGATCCAGCAGTGGATTTTAATGTAACAAATGTGGTTTCAGATTACACATTGCAACTAACCCTTGAGAAACAATCACTTGTCAAATTTTGGTATAGTATCAGAGAATATCCACATTTTTTAAATAGCTATAAAAATACTCTTTTTCAATCATACATCTGTGTCAGGTTCAGATTTTCTTTATATACCAACTAAAATAATATATTGCAACAGATTAAGTGCAGAAGTAGGTATAAAAATCTAGCTGTTTTCAGTTAAACTAGATATTAAAAGAACTTGTAAAAACAAAACATTGATATTAGTAAGTTTTTAGAAAAATGTAATCTTCATAAAGTATTGTTAGCATGTAATAGAATTTTTTTTTAAATAAGTTACTAAGTATTTTTTAAATTTCTCCATTTTAATTCCCAATATGATAAATATCAATACATATACCCAGTGTTGTTCTGGCGCTGGCTTCTGAGAGCTGATGTACACATCTTTTTTCCAATTTTGTATTCAGTGCCATTCTTTGGGAGCTCGAAATCTGCCATAGTTAGGAGTATTTACATTACAGAAATCGGCAAAAGTTACAAATCAGGGATCTCCCTTCCCAGAAGCTGTTTGTTAAACATTTACAGCACCCTACTGGATATAAATTACATAAACAAAAGCTCTTTGAGATCATCATTAATTTTTCAGAATGTCAAGGCGTCTGTCCTAAGACTAAAAAGTTGTGGCAAAAGGAGTACCTTTAAGTAATTGGTTCACGCAGAGTTAGGTACCTTTTTATAATTCATACAGAATTGCTTTTTTGTTCTGGGAACATCTGTAGAATAAATCTTCCCAATTTTTTTTTAACTTCTAGTTGTTAAATCTACTGGTTCCATTATGGGATAACTTTTTTCTTTGCCTTGAAATCTAAGGTAGACAATAATACTCCAGGGCAGGTAGGATGAAATTTCTCTTAGGATACATGTCTGTGCCCTAGTTTCTCACCTTCCTGTCCCAGTGTTATCCAGGCTCATATCAAGGTCCAACTCAAGCTGTGGCTTCTACACAAAACTTCACTTATTTTTTTAGGCTCATACCGATCTTTCTTTTACGTACTCCAATGACTTTCATGGACTGTACAATGGAAAAATTAGTCCTAAACTGTTTAGTAGGCTATTGTTTCTTAGATGTTAGTTTTAGCAATTCTACTTTTGATTCTTGTGCACCTTGTACAGTGCTCACCATATAGGTTCTCATGCATGGATAAAAGATTTTGTTTTTGGATTGCCAGAGAAGTTTACCTTCTAAGGAAATGATGTTTTAAATAAACCTTATTTGTTATAAATCAAGTTTTTAATAATTCTCTTAAAGTATTAGTATAAATAGATTGGAAATCATTGGTAAGGTCCCACAGATTTCTGCAAAATTTGTATGATTCTATCATTCATCATAGGTTTCTGTGATGGTAGAAGTCTGACTATTTTGAGTAAGTCATAGTGAGTAGAGAAACTTAGTGAAATGAGGTGGTTTTAAGATTACACTGGCCTATAGGACTGAGTGGTTTACTAATTAGAATACTTTGCAGGTGTTGAGTCCAGAGGCTTGGAGATATTATTGTGTTTTGCCAGTAGAGATCTCTGTTGAAAGCACTCAAGGTAGTTAGGAGATGACCCAGTAGGAGTACCCTTCTCTCTGTACAAGCTACGTGGCGGTTCTGGCCCTCTTGAGCTGGATGCTCAAGCTAGGGGAGAGAAAAAGTGAGAGGGCCACACACACTCCAAAGCATGAGCTTTCTCTGGGCCAGAGACACTAAGGGCTCTCCCACCACCCATGGGAGGTCCTGGGATTTCTTTGGCCTGTGCTTTTTTTGTGTGATTATGGGGACAAAAGTAACTGATGTTCATCAGTAAATTGCATCTGGAGTAATACTAGAATATCATATGTTGAATGTTTCATTTATTGAAAGATAATTCACCATAGTTAATTTCTGTCTTCAATTTGTCTTAAGAAGTTAGAAAGGGTAGTTTATACTCTGGCCTAAATAAGGCTTCACTGTTAATAGTCTTGAGGTCGTAGTGAGGTAGTTTAACTGCTTTAGAACTTTGTGCTTGGAACATTCTTAGCCACCGAAGCATGGGAACTGAAAGTGAGGAGCATGGGTTCTTTACTATCACATCAGAGAATGACTGTTCCAGGACAGTGATCACCTCCTAATGGTAAGTACCCCAGCTTGCTTGTCATTTCTTAGAAAGAGGAAAAATAGGCAAGTCATCATAGTGAGTGGTATTTCTTTTCAGAAAAGCAAAAGGAACAATAAAATGCCCAGCCTTAATCCTTAATGATGATCATTTTTGCAGGTTTCTGTAGCTGGATCAGGCACCGGAAGAGGCTCCCCAGCTGTAACTCTAGTACAGTTACCTTCGGGCCAAACTGTACATGTCCAGGGAGTAATTCAGACACCACAGCCATCGGTTATTCAGTCACCACAAATACAAACTGTTCAGGTTAGCTTCCTTCCCTGATGATTTGTCTTTGACCTACTTGAGCCTTTTCTTTTCTTTCTTTTTTTTTTTTTTTAACTAATTCAATTATCCTCTTTTCCTTGTATAGCTTTTACGCTCAAATCATTTTATTAGACATTTGGAGGAATTTCCTTTTCCGTGTAAAGTGCATTGTGCTCTCCTAGATACATAGATTTGACTTAAGAGTTACCATTTTGTTGTTAGCTCTTAATTTGCAGGATGAGTAATTGCCAGATGAGTGAGACTTCAAATTGTTCTGTGCTCAAACTCAGATTTATTTAGCAGAGCTCTCCAATGGTGCTTAAAAATATTTTGAGGATTCTTTGGAGAAGATGTCTGATAAACACAGTAATAGAAAGAATATAGTACTGATGTTTTCATGATTATTCACATTAGTAGTTAGGTAGAAATTTAAGTTTGTTTTCAATTTAATATGTGTAATCCATAGGAAATAATGATACTACGGTCTTCTTTGTCTTACGTTTCACATCATGTACCCCACTCAGATTAAACCTTAGTTTTGTAGATGTAATTATTATTGTGGTTGTGATCTAGAGATGTGTTTTTATTATTGTCAAGGTTGGTCATAAATCTTTAACATTTCTTGAAGCTAAAACATTTTTTTTTTGCATCAATAGTTGTAAATTATTAAGTGTGCATTTTTAAAAGTATACTTTTCTTGTTTATTGAATTTATTTCTTTTTTTTTTTCGGTCAGTTTGTTATCCTTTAAGTTATTTGAATCTAATTGATGACTAAAAGGTCTTTGAAAAAACATTGATGCACATACTTAGTCTTGTTCTTTTTCTGCATTGTTGAGTACAGTTTATTGCAGAATAAGGATGAAGGTTGTAACATATTTGAAATAATAAATCCACATGCATTAAAAGCTTGGTTATCTTTGCAGCACCAAGTGCTTTTTCCTGTGTTCAAAAGTTTAAGAATAATTCTCACTATTGTCTTTTTTTTCTCCTTGTGATGACTCTTGATTCCAAGATTTCCTGACTCTTTCTAACCCTAATTATAAAACAAGAAAGTCTTTTCACGCTTTCTTTTGTATTATGACTTTTATTAAACATTTCTAAATATTGCCCAAATCAAATTCCCATATAATTGCAATATTAAGTAAAGTGAATTTTGTAAACTTAGAACTGTCTTAAGCCCTGAATGCTAAATGGCTGAATATAATGAGAGCAATCATGTTGTAGAGAGATTTATTATTTTAGTTTTCTGACTTTGTTTAATAGTCATGTTATTATTACTTGAAAAAAATGAAATCATGCTTAAAACTCTGATCTTTTAAGGAGAAATTTCTTATTGTGACCTTCAAGAACTACTATTATTAAGTCCCAACCTACTTTATTTTATAGCTTCTACCAGGCTTATTTACTCACTTGTTTACCTGTTTAAATATTCTTTCTTCTTTGAATCTATCTAATGTCTAATTTGAAGACCCAGTTCAAGTCAGTTGTGGTATTGTGAAGAGGGCAGTGACATTAAAATGTTTTTTCCTGCCTCTGTCACTTGTTCACTCACTTGCTGCTGGAAATTTTTCAAGTACTTCCAGGGTTGAGATCTTAGATCTTATGTATCTTATATTTAGGCCTTTCCTGCGAAGCCTCACTTGACATTCCAACCACTCTTTTATTGGCATTTCTGTAGTAGTGTTTATTATTTGTACCATTCCTTTCCATACACATTTGTTCTACAACTAAAATCTTTGTGTCTGTGCTTCCTTTCCTAAGCCAGGAGTGAACTCCATTAGTGTGGGTTCAGTGTGTTCTATTGCTGGGCGCTTCCCCAGCCTGGCTTAGGGCTGCACACAGAGACCCTTAATTGCCCTTTTTTGAATGAAGACGGTCATATGTTTTATGATGCATTTCAGAAACTCTTGTATTATAGGTAGCAACAATTGCAGAGACAGATGAGTCTGCAGAATCAGAAGGTGTAATTGATTCTCATAAACGTAGAGAAATCCTTTCACGAAGGCCCTCTTATCGGTAAGTTAATTAAATTTCCTACTGTGGTGATACTTTTTTCAAAAAAAGAGTAATTATACTTCAAACTAATCCTTCCATTATAGCTTCTATTTTAAATCTCATTCATGTATCTTAATTATTTGTTTTGTTAAATTATATTTTAGAAAAATACTGAATGAACTTTCCTCTGATGTGCATGGTGTTCCCAAGATTGAAGAAGAAAAATCAGAGGAAGAAGGAACACCACCTAACATCGCTACCATGGCAGTACCGACTAGCATATATCAGACTAGCACGGGGCAATACAGTATGTATGCTGCAATTCGATATGATACAGTGCTAGCTTTAAGCCTTCTCTCATTACATTGAAGCAACTCGGGTTTTGGCATTAAATTGTTTCATTTTAAAATGCATCATAATACCTAAATTGTGTATCATAGAAAGAATAGTACATGTTAAAGGAGCAGAGATTTGTACTGATAGCTGTCATATACTTTTGAAAAGTAAAAATTTTTTTACTGAATATAGAAGAAAATTTTGGGGTGAAAATAAAGGGAAGAGTTTTTTTCTTAATTTTATGTTTATCTTCATGTTTAGTAAAAATTTTTAAATTACTGTTTTGTTGCCTTTATGATGCATGCAAACATAAGATAAATGTCTGTATTTCATTCTTGTTGGCTTTTACCAACAATTACATTTTATACTTACTAATTTAAAAGAGGTAAATATGTTTTCTAAATTATGTTTTAAATGTAATTCTGTTTTCACTACTCTACTGTGTTCATTTGTGCTGCAGTTTTTTCTAGATGAGAATGGAAAAATCATTTATTTTTAAAAACTACAGTAATTGGACAGATCATTTTATATGAAATTTTAAGCACCAAAAGCTCTAAATAAACAGATACACTCACATTTAGTCTTGTGCATTTTAATGGGCTGTTAATTCTGTGCTTTTTCCTGCAATTAAAGCACTAGTTTTTTTCCCAAATCAAGACCATTTGATACTTAAAAATACTTAAGTAAAAATAAGAGCTAGGAAGAAAAAAATGGGAGGAGACAGGAAAAAAGTTAAAAAAGAAAAACTGCTTAGGTACTGGAATATGTGTGATATTAAATACGCGTTGGTCCAAAAACAGTGTTAAGATTTTAGATGTGTTTTCTGTTTCCCTTTAAAAAAGCAGTAATATGTAGAAAAAGTCTCAAATCTTAATTTAAGACTTGGCTGTTACAACAAGCTTATAATATTTTTTAATCTGTGGGAAGACCTTATAGAATCATTTGGGTTGTTTTTTTTTTAGGGTTTTTCTTATAGTAGATTTGCAGCATTAAACATTCTCCTTTCGTAGTTCCAGATCTCCTTCATGATACCTGGCAGAACTGGGGTATAATTTGTTCACAGCCTCTATAGGACATAGTGGACATGTCCCAAGTCAATGTTAGGAAAGCAAAACTTCCCATTATCTGTAAGAGTCGGAGGCTTTCACTGTCATTTCTCTTTTGTTACTTCTCTGATTTATATTCCTTTGCGTCTGACCCACTGTGAACTTATGGTAGTAGTTTTAGAACTGAAAATCAGAGTTTGCCAGCCATGTGCCTCTACAGTACAGCACACAGGTCACAGGAGTGCTGAGCTCTGTCATGCCCTCTGTCCCCAGAATGGCAGTGCATGGCTTGCATGGTGCTGCTGGAACCTCCTGACTGGTCAGCTCTAGGCTTGAGTAGTGGGCTGTACACATGTTATTTTCTATTTGTGTCATGACAAGAAAAAGGTTGGAAATTACTGCCGAAATAATGCTCAGACATCTTAAAGTTTGGGGGACTATGTAAAATGCTGTCATCGTGAACATTTCTCTAGCATATACTAATGCTGCTTAGGAATGGATAAAAGCAGTTATCTCTTTACAAGGTGGTATGGACAGGGATGCTGTGGGTTAATTTGTTTAGGTTATTAGCTGAAAATTTGAAATCATGAAAACATTAGGTTGAGACAATATTGAAGGTAGAGATGATATAGGGGAGACACCCTGGTCCTGCCATTTCGCTAACTGGATTCGAACAAGAAGCTCTATTTTCAAATCTCAGGTTTTTAGTCTTTGAAGCGAGAGTAATACTAAATTGCCAGACTCAGGTTAGTGTGAGGACACAAGGAGATAACAGGTAAAAGACGGTTAAGAGACATGCTACTTTGATATGAAATAGAAATGTAAGCTAGCCATGGTGATGTCTCATTCACAGTTGCCAGGGCCAAAGCCTTTATTTCTTATACTCTTAGTACAGCTAGGAGCAGAGGGCTCATTTAACATCATTGTAGGTAGGGAGTGGGGGTGTTTAGTTAGGAGCTCTGGTTGAGAAGTAGAAAATCCAATGTTTAGAAGTTAGACATTTATCTATTTGTCATATTAGAGGTCATGGACTACCTCTTAGTATTGAACCCATACAGTATTGATCCTGGCAGTAATTTTAATGAAAAGTCGTGGTAGTCCAAAGATAAAAATTGGCATTTATTGGTTCATGAAAAGCGACATAGTCTTTGTTAAAAATGTGTTTCTTAGACATTTAGTGACCCTTGTTTCTGTCAATAATTATTTCATTTGAAGAGTAAATACTACTATTTCAATTTTTTAGGAGGCATTTACTTTAATGGGAGGGTAAATGTATACTTACACATATACAAGATCCATTTTCATTAGTCGTATTTCTTACTAGGAATAACAACAGATATTAATGCTTTAATGTTGTTCCTAAATATCTAGAATAGAATCAGTCTGGTATCCTTTGGATTTTAGAATAGAGGAGTTTATTTTAGTAGAATTTCTGGAGATATTTCATGTACCTGTTTTTGAGATCCTTTTATAATGTTTTATTATAAAAATAACTTTTTAAGTTTTATTCTTTATTCAACTTTTATCCATGGATGACTTTCCCCCAAACTTCGCTTCATGTCTTTTTTCCAAAGATTATTAATTTAGATTATTTATTTTTAATTTGATGTATAAGTTGAAAACAAAAAGACCTTTGTGTGTTGAAGTTGAACAAAATAAAAATAAGTATACTCAGGTTTCCCCATAAACAAGCTGTTACATTTTTAAGAGCTGAAAGTTCGATATTTGACAGAAATTGGCCTTATCATTTCAACCTGTCTTTGAATCACAAACACTAAGAAGTGAAAGTTAGAATAGGCTACTCCCTTGGCGGGGTGGGACAGGAAAAAATAATTTTAAATGGGCAGGGATTTATTGCAACACCAAGAAAATGAGCTACACTTGAAAAATCTTTACTGGAAGTACAGATCTTAGTGATAAGTCTGCTGTATGCCAATTAAATCATTCTGGTCAAAGAAAATCTATCGTGTTTCAGAATAATATTTTTTAAAGATGGTGGTTTAGAATTAGCAAAGGTTACTTGCTGCATAAGACATGCATTAAATGAGTGAATTCATATAAATGCATAGTAAAAGCAACTAAAGAAATTAAAATGTTTGAAGTTTAATTTATTAAATTTTCTCTAAAGACAGGTTTGTTTGTTTTTTTAATCTCTCACTTTACTATACCTGATCTGACCTCCTTACTTACCCATTAAGGACTGTCACCCAAGTCTTCAAATTATTTTTTTAATGTCCCATCTCTTGGCCTGCTCCTACTTTATTTTACTGGGAACCTTGTTAGAATGAGTCTCTATTAACTTATCTCTACTGGAATTTAGACCACTAAAGGTAAGTGGGTCAATACAAAATTCATTAGTTATCAAAAAGATATATGTGAACTATGTGGACTGCTAAAGAATTCAGAATTCTCAGGAGGCTCATATGAATAAACACTGGTTCCAATTCTTCATAAAGGAATTTGCACATGGTAGGCTTACACATTCTAAAGTAAATTCAGTTGCATTTATTACTGTTAGTAATGACTTTGCTTACATTCCCCCAAGGTAACTTTCAAAGCAAACATAAAATGTATCTATTTAATATAAATATGGCTTTTTAACCTTGGTGTTGCTATTCTTGTTCTAGCTTGAGGATGTTTAAGTGTTTCTTCTGCTTTTACGGCAGGAGTACTCACAGGTTCTGTTTTGTGCTTAATTTTTTAATTTAAATCTGAGAATTCACTGGAATGAAGTCTGTTCTTTTTAAAATTAATTCAGTGAAAATTTAGGAATCTTTTTATTGCAGTTTGGAATAAAGATGGTTTTAAATTATAATTAAACATTTACATGTTTATGTTTTTGAAGTAGCTCATATATACAGTTTTAGGATTAAAAAGATGTTAGCATCAAGTAAAAAAAGGTCAGATGAAATCTTAAATAAATGCTACTCTTATTTGGTCATAAACTTTTTTTGTTTTTGTTTTCTACCCTTATTTATCTTTCTTTTTTCCTTTAGTGAATATATAAGACTTTAAAATATTTCTTAATTACAAATTATTTTACCAAAATACTTGAGTTCTCATTCTGTAAGAAATATTTTCCTTCAATATTATTAATAGTTTTAGGAGAGAAGTGCTATGAGTAGTGGAAGTAGCAGATTTTTTTTTTAACAGTTTTGTATACTAGGAATTTTTAAAGAATTTATTGCCTAGAATAGTTGATATGATAGCATCCTAGTTACTGTGGTAGATAAGTTGGTGATGGAGAAAGCATACTTGGGTTATACTATTTTAAAACTAAATACCATGACTGTATAAAGATATACATATAAAAACATTTGTATAACCACGAAAACTCACTTAGTAAATTAATGAATTACACTCTTATCTAGATGAATGCTTTCTTTTTTTTAAATTTTACTTTATTAGTTTCAAGTATACAGTACATTGGTTAGACATTTATATACCCCTAATTACTCTTTCCTTCCTCTGGGTCTCCACCTAGCCAATACATTAATGCTAACTGCATTTCCGGTGCTGTGCTCCCATCTCCGTGACCATCTGTCAACTACTAATTTTAGACAAATGCTTTCTTAATGTAAAGTCAGTGTGTCCAACATTCAGCCAGTGCATATAGAGTGACCTAGGCAATTACGTGGTTTAGCTCACCTGAGACTTAGGGGCAGGGGCGGGGTAGGAAGGCAGAAGTTAGGTACCTCCCAGAGCAACAAGGACAGCAGAGCCTAACCTCTATCCACCAGTACTACGAGCAGATAACATACTAGCAGGCTTGAATCAATTAATAATGGACATTGGAGTAGAATTTAGTTGATTATATAATCTAGCTATTCAATTTTAGTTCAATTTAGATATGAAAATGTTATTAAGCATTACTTAAAAGAAAGAGATATAGTCTAAAATAGAGACAAATTTACTTCTGTTTGAGTCCTGACTAACATTCATAGAGTGTGGACTCTACATTGTTAACAACAGTGTGGGCATGTGGCAGCCCAAGAAAGTATTAATAAAGTCTTGGTCTCCAAAGTAAAATTATTGGGAAATGCAATTTTATTTTTATTGATTACTAATGGCCTTGATATGGGCCAAACATTTTATTTAAAAATGATTAGCCAGACGTAATGTCTGGAGTTAGTTTTAAAATACTCCACAGACACAAAAAAGTTTTGGATGAGTGATAGGGGAAATGATGACATGAAATTCTTTTTAGTTTTATGTCTACTAGAAAATTCTCAAGTTTAAAAAAAAGAGCTAAAACAAAAGATGTGACTAAACTCATTTTGTTGATTTCATCTTAGCTTTTCATCAGTTTTCCTACTATTTATTTTGATGTGTACTTGCTGAAAACACATATTATTACTATCCTTGAGCGTTTTGTAACCTAAAAAAGTTTTCTCAAACCTTTTGAATACACATATGCACACACACAGGCAATTTCCAGTATCCTGAAGCATTGAGAGATCTCGTTTATTGTCAGATGAGAGGTAACATTTGGAATGGAGAGGTCCTCTGTCATTTGATAATGCCAAAATCAAGAGCACCTTTGTTATAAAAAAAAAAAGCTAGGCTAAAGTAGGAGACTTCTCAGTAGAAATATTTTCCCCCTAGAGCCAGCTTGTGTGTGTATTTAGCTTTTGTTTTTCACATCTAATTATATAATGACTTAACCAGAAAATAAAGTGATGAGAAGAACAGATTCTTAATATTATCATCTTATCATACTGTGAAGGCAAATAAGTTTGGTTGCAACTATGGAGAAACGTCAAAAAAAAAAAAAAAAGGAAAAGTATGAAAAGAAAAAAGAAAGCAAAGATCTTTGTTATCTACTTATTTCATGGTTCCTATCCTTGAAAGCAACTATTCTCACCTCATATTTTACTAGCTTGATGATTGTATTGGCATTCAAAATTAAGCTCTATTATCAGAATTTGAAACCATACTTCATTTAACTTTTCTAGATTCATAAGTGGCTTAAGTTGATTGCAATATAGTCTGTCTTGAGGAAATGATAACTATTTACTTATATTTATTGAGTGTATGATATACGTAAAAAAAAATGTGTAAAAATGACATGAATAGAACTGTTTTAAAATGGAGCCGGAGCAGCCATTCCAGATGAACCGCTACCTCCCACCCCCACTATCCCACCTTGCTCTTTAGACTTGGGCAAACCACAATTGTTTTATGAACAATTGTTTGTAAAGTCTGCAGGAACAGGGACAGTCTGATCACAAGGATTGATGATTGTGTGGATCTTCTATCTGAAGATAGAGTCAGTAAGCAATCATGTATAGCCAGTAGTACCTCAGCTTATCAGCACCAATAGGAATTTTTTCTTCTTTTCATATAATTATTCCTTTCCTTTTCCTCATAAAAACCTCTACTTTCACCCTGTAATTGAGACACTATTTGAGTTTCTGTCTGAATCTGTGCTTACCAAATTACAATTCTTTGATCCCAAATAAACGCTTGTTGTCTCTCAAGTTGGTTTTTTAATTTTAGGTTAACACTAGACTTTGTGCTTCTTACACATTGTGGTTACACTGCCTGTGCTTACTCTTTCCAAAGCACTGTTTCTATGACAACAAACTAATTATCATTTGCAAATACACATTCAGATATATGGTAACATAAAATTTATACATGGTCAGCCATGAAGGTTTAAGGAAGCATTATCTCTTCTTTTTCTTCTCTTTTAAGAAGGTAGATATAGTTAGATCTCTCTCAAACTCTTATTGTAAGGGGTGAATCCTGAGACCCTTGAAATCTTTGGAGAGTTGTGGTGAAATCTTGTTTTTAAAATGTGTATATAATGCTCTAGATGAGCCAGATAAAGTGATATTACATCAGAGTTTCTCAACCTCAGCTGTTGACATTTTGTAACTGATTCTTTAGTTTCCATCAATCTTATTCTAATATTGGCTTGTCAATGAACTAAAATGCAGAGTATGTATCTATGTTGAAGTCTGAAAAAATGATGACCCATGTTTTTGTGTTAGTCCCTAGGAACTTGGGTCAAAGAATTGAGGATTCGTTGTTGCAACCCTTTGCAATAGTTCTGATAAGTTTATCGGATCAGTTCATCACCTAAGTGGTCCTTTGCTTAGATACTGTTAAAATGTTAGGGAATGACTTGGAAATGTTCAGGATATATTTTAGATACTACTGTAACATTCCTGTAAGGCGTTTACATTGATTTATTGGTGTTGTGTTATTCTGATGATATGTTATTTTTATCTTCATTGTAAATCTAGTTAGCCAGTTTATATGTGATTTTTTTTTAAAAAAGATAGTCCTTGGTTCCACTTAATCTCTAATGTTTAAGCTAAAACATAAAGTTATAACCTTTATGTTAAAGTATACAGAACTCTCAGATATTTAGACTTGTCTATTACAGTGAAATTTAAAAACAGAACACTATTTTTTTTTAACCTTCAGTTAATATGTTAATTTTTAAACATGACTGGCAAGTCTCAGTATTTAGGGGAAATCCTATTTGTTGCCATTAGCTGAGTTAGTTATTCAAGACACTTGGTAGAGGTAAATATTGTAGCACAAATTGTTTCAATACAGTTACCTTTTAAGGTCCTTTCCAACTTAACATTTTATATTTCAGGATTCTCCTGACTTCAAAATGGGTGGTAAAGGCTACAGTTTTATAGACTTGAGCTTTAAAAACCAAAATATATAATATGTATTCCATTAAAAGCTACTTTCTTTCAATGATAAATTAGAAAAGTAGTTAGCTAAGTGAAGGTAAAATTTATTGTAATTATGATGCTTAATGGAATTTCACTGACCATTTCTTAAAAGTTAGAAGAATACTGTTCATATCTTAAAAATTTTGAAAGAATGGAGAAAATCAAGAAGCTGGACTTGCTTCCTGTCTGCATCTCCACTCTTTCTCTTAAATAATTAATTGGATGGATACCAGGGAGGAGGATAACTCCACAGGCTCTGTGTATTTCAAACAGTTATGAATATAAGATATTTTCAAATGTTGATTTTTTTTTTTTTTTAGTGTTTTCCCGTGAAGGAGGATCTCCTTATTAATTCAACTTAGAGAAATAAGGGTAACCCGAGAATGAGACATATTGGTAATAAATAGACCCAGAGTATATTATTCTTCCAATATGGGATTATTAAAAATGAATCTTGAAATTTTCTAATATTTCTTTTCTTTTTCTGTTAAGTTGCTATAGCCCAAGGTGGAGCAATCCAGATTTCTAACCCAGGATCTGATGGTGTTCAGGGACTACAGGCATTAACAATGACAAATTCAGGAGCTCCTCCACCAGGTGCTACAATTGTACAGTATGCAGCACAGTCAGCTGATGGCACACAGCAGTTCTTTGTCCCAGGCAGCCAGGTTGTTGTTCAAGGTATATTATATTAATCTAATACATTTAGAATATCTGTGGATTACTATATCCCACCACTTAGTGGTGATTTTATAGTTTTCTGAAATATACAGGAGGTAGATTGGGGTTGGGGGACACTTAGGCTCGAAGAAGAAATATTTTAGTTTATTAACACATTAAATTCTATGATTTTCAATTTTTATCAGGTTTTATTGGCTCTAAAGAAAGGTTAAATTCAGAGTAGCATGATGGAAAAAGAGTTGGAAACATGAATGATTTTTTTAAATTAAATAAATATCCTTATTTTGAGGGTTATAAATATTGTACCTAATTTATTTTTATTATTTAATTTATGAAGATTTAAGTATCTAACCCATGTTGCGCTGAATTTGGGTCTTTCCCAGCTGTTACACTCAGTCTAATTTGTAGACATTTTATTTCAAAACATTTGCTGATTTTGTTCTTTCTTTAGACCATTCTTAGTATATTTAAATTCTGAGGTACTCATTCTTTGTCTTCTAGAAGCTGATGGTAGTGAAATAAAGCAGTTGGGATAGAGCCCTAATCTTTTAGGGTTACCTAAGATTTCAGTTAAATTTGAGTTGTGCATTACTTTAATTTTGTTCAATTGTGCTTATAATAATTACAATGTGTTTAATACAACTTTCAGAATCCTGCTTTTCTAGTTTAATTCTATTCCTCTTGGTCTGTTTACTTAGGACTTATGATATAGCACTAATTTTAAGGGGAATAATATCAGTTACTTTAGTTTGAAAGTCTTCCAAGTATGGAAAAAAAAACATTATAATCGATGAAACTCTTGTAAATTAGCTTTACTCCTAGGTATTCTGGGGGTTCTCGTGGACTGTAATAAAGGTGTATGAAGAACTGAAGTGGTTGCATTTATGGAGTATAAAAAATACTCATACTATTTACCCAATACTTTAACATTTTCTTTTAAATGTACATTAAAGCCACTCACTATAAAAGCTCCTCTGTTTATGATGGGATTACATCCTGATAAACCCATCATGAGTTGAAAATACAATGTCCGAATTGCATTTAATATACTTAACCTACCGAACATCATAGCTTAGCTTAGCCTACCTTAATGTGCTCAGACCACTTACATTAGCCTGCAGCTGGTCAAAATCATGTCATACAATGAACACACTGTAGAATATCAGCTGTTTACCCTCGTGATGGTGTGGCCGATGGGAACTGCGGCTTCCTGCTCCTGCCCAGCATCACAAGAGAGTATCGTACCTCATACTGCTAGCCCCGGAAAAGAACACAATTCGAAGTACGGTTTCTATTGAATGCAGATAGCATTCCTTACCATCGTAAAGTTAAAAATTTTTTAGTTGAACCGTCGCAAGTTAGGGAACTGTCTATTATTTCTCCAATACTCATGAACTCTATATATCTAAATGTATAATCATAAATAATAATCATTTCTTCTAATTTTTAAATGTAGGAAATTCACTGCAAACTTTAACAATGAGAGTTTTTTAATTGCTTTATATTTTGCATTGATAATACACAAGTTTTGTGCTTTTGGAGTTTAAGAACTCTTTTTCTTCCATAAATAACAAAGATGTTTTCCTACATAAATTCTATTAGCTTAATAGTTTTGCTTTTCACATTTAGGTCCTTAATTCACCTGAGGTCCACCTCTGAACATAGTATTAGGTAGGAATCTATTTTCATTTTTTCTCCACGTATGGAACCAGTTTTCTCCTACTGATGATTTTTGTCCTTTTCCCATTAGTTTATGGAGCAGTATTATACAGGAGGTTCTCATGTATATTGGGATCTGTCTCAGAACTCTCTATTTTGTACTGTGAGTCTCTTTTTCTATATGCTAGTACTATGCTGGTTTGTTATCTCACAGATCAAGTTGCTCTTTTTTTTTTTAATGCTGATTTAGCTTTCGCGAACCATTATTTTTCATATGCGTTTAGAATAAGTTTGAGTTTCGAAATAATAGTAATATAATAAAACCAATGATGAGATTGCATTTAATTTATAGAATAGGGAAAACTGAAGTCTTTTTTATTTTATAGATTAAAGGAGAACTGAAGTCTTTTTTTATTGAGATACAATTGACGTATAACATTATGTTAGTTTCAGGTATACAATATGATGATTCAACATTGTCTAAGTCACAGTAAGTGATCACCACAATTGATCTAGTTAACATCCATCTCCACACAGTTACAGTCTATCTTTTTTTGTGTGTGATGAGTATTTTTAAGATCTACTCTCTTAGCAACTTTGAAATATATACCATGCTGTATATCACATCCCCAGGATTTATTTATTTTATAACTGGAAGTTTATACCTTTTGACCATCTTCGCCCATTTCCCCTCCCCCTACTCTCAACCTCTGGCAACCCCCAATCTGTTCATTGTATCTATGAGTTTGGTTGGTTGTTGGTTGTTTAAAATTCCACATGTAAATGAGATTATATGGTATTTGTCTTTCTCTGTCTGACTTATTTCGCTTAGCATAATGCCCTTAAGGTCCATCCATGTGATCACTAATGGCAAAATTTCATCCTTTTTATGGCTGAGCAATAGTCTATTATATATATGCACCACAGTTCCTTTATCCATTCATCCACTGATGGGCACTTAAGCTGTTTCCATATTTGGCTATTTTAAGTAACAGCTGCAATGAACATGCGGGTGCAGATATCTTTTTGAGTTAGTGTTTTCATTTTCTTTGGATAAATACCCAGAAGTGGAATTGCTGGATCATATGGTAGTTCTATTTTTAACTTTTTGAGGAAACTTCATACTGTTTTCCCTATTGGCTGCATGAATTTACAATCCCACTAATAGCACATAAGGATTAGGGAGGACTACCATCTTTATAATGTTGACATATTCCAAAGCATAGAATGTCTTACTTATTTAGAACTTATTTTAACTTCTGTTAACATTTTATGATTTTCTTCAAAGAGTCTTTTATATTCTTTGTTCAGTTCCTAAATGTTTCATGGTTTTTGTTGCTATTTTGAATGGTACCTTTCTATTACATTTTCTAGCTCTTGCTGGTTTAGAGAAATATTATTGATTTTTTAAAAAGTTTATCTTCTATCTATTAACCTTGCTAAACTCTAATTACTTCTAATAATATGCTGATTCTTTGTGAAGCTATCTGTGATACTGTGTGAATGTTTATATGACATACAAATAAGATGTTTTGTTTCTTCCTTTCTCATCTTTATTCTTTTCTTTTTCTCCTTGGCCTTGCCTCCTCTTTTCCTTTCCTTTTATTCTTCTTTTTAAAAATAATGATAGCCAGGAGTTCTCGTTCTATACTAAACATAGCAGGTTGGTGGGCATTCTTGTCTTTCTATCTACCTTCCACCCTATCATCCCATTGAAAGGTCACAGCAATTTCTTTTTGAGATCTCAGTTCTTATCTTGATTGATCCTTTTGCAGTATTTAACACTGTTGACTTCTGCTTGTTTCACTTCCCTGATACTGCATTCTTACCATTTTTTCTTCTTTCTTTCCTACCTCTCTTTCAGTCTCCTTTGTTGGTCTAATCTTCCTCTGCCCATCTCCTGAATGTTAGTGGTGTTTCTCAGGATTATATTCTTCTGACTGACTTGGGTACTGGCCCTTGATGAACTCCTTTCTTCCCATCACTTCAGTTCACCGTGACTATGCCCCAGACTCCAGCTGGCTACTACTTAGTGTCCGTCACACATCTCCAACTCCTTAAATCCAAAACGCCACATTCATTTCCTTCAATCCACTTCTTTTGCTTGCCCTATTTCAGTAATGGATATTGTCCATCCTGTTGCTTCAATCCAGAAACCTGGGTGTCATGCCTATTCTCCTTCCCCTTCTCCATTGTTCTTCCTCCTAGCTAAATCACAGGTCTCTTCACTCTTCTCTACCCTCACTGTCATAATCCCAGTTTGGCTGCTATCCCCTCTGACCTGGATTCCCATGGCAGGCTCTGTCTGTGTGCCAGGTGGCTGGCCTGAAGCTGATAGCTGTGGAGCAGCATCCTGATTTTCCTAATTATGTTGGAGGCAACAGCCCCCTTCTTGGCCTAGTTTTTGGGAATTGTTCCTGCAAGTTCAGCTAGGTTCTCTTTTGTTCATCCCTCCCAATGATTCTAGGAGCTAATATTTTTTAAAAACAAAATGCCAGCATTTCCCTTTCTCCATTACATTTGCGATTCTACAGTTCAGAGTGGTACTTCTAAAATTCACGTCTAATTATGTCAGCCTCCTGCTCATAACCCTTCAATTTTGACAATGTCAAAATCCTTAACGTGGCCCAAATCTTTGCTTGATCTAGGCCTTGCTTCCTTTACCAGCCTCCTCCCTATCAACTTCTCCCTCTTATGCTGCATATCTTTCATTTGCTGTGAAATGCCATGCCTCTCCAGGGCCTTCACACAGTCATCTGCTCTGACAGGAACACTTTCCCCAATTATATTCATTGTTCAAGTTTCATCTTGGATAGCACTTCCCCAGCAAGCCTTCCGACCTCCACATCTGGCTGAGGTCACCTCCTGTGGGTTCCCGCTACGCCCTCTCAGGGTACGGATCACTGTATCGTGACACTTGGTGTCCTGCCTAGATGGTAACTCCTGTTTGGACAGGGATCCTTAGTCCCTAGCACAGTCCCTGGCATGTGATAAATGTTCACTAACCATTTACTGAATGAAAGCGAAATACTCTTCCTCTATGAAAATGTTGTTAGTTCTATGTGCTGATTAACTGAGTTTATCTGACAAGGAATTTATTAAGACTTTACTGATGAATAGCAGTAATCATACAACCAACCTCCCTCTTTCCTTTACCCATTTTTTACACTAATATTTATTGAGCACCTAAATGCCAATTTAAAAAAATTGATGAGAATAAAATCAATTTGAACTTTCTGAACTTTGAAAGAAAACTGACTAGTACTCTCAGATCCAAACTCTTAGATGCGGCTGGGATTTAAAAAAAAAAAAATGTTCTTCAAGGAGCCTCCGATGGGGGTGATATCTGGAGTGATCCCTAGACTTTTCTTAGGATGTCTTCAGTTCATGTGCTCTGGGGAGAATCACTACAAACACTGAAGACGCAGACATTCACCTCCTGAGCATCTGAGTGTAAAGTCCTTGCTTTTACCAAAAGGTGCTTCTTGGAATAAGGCAAAAATGTGGTGGGATGTCCTCTCATTAACCTAAAGTCAGCTTGAATTCTAATCATACAAGGGACTGGGCTTTGTATAACCTACTGATAAAGGTAAAAGGTCTCAGTGACATATCACTTACTTTTGTGCAATAGAGATGCAAATCCTTTTTTTCCCCAGGGTGTGGTCTGCTGTGCCACTGAACATTGCCAATTTTTGTCTAACCTTGCAATTGTTAAATTTTCTACAGTGATCCAGCTCTACACGTGCTGAACTTTCATTAGGTTATCCAAATAAAATTGGACATATTTTCTTAAATTTGCAAATAGTAATTGTTATTTATTTAAGAAGTTTTTAAAATCATAATTCTTTTCAAGGAATTTTAATTTAGTAAAATAATAGATTGAGCCACATGAAATTGATATTTTTGGGGGCCAAAAAGGTCAAATATCAGCAAGTTTATATGGTTCAATCTAATATTTATGGAAGAGTGTTATATAAAACTTGCTACATTTGGCACAGTGAATTAAAAATTTTCAGTATCTACTCCCTTCAAGTGAAATTAGCAAATTCTGCATATCTTTAGGAACAGCTGGATTTTATGGTATAGCAAATAGAAATGTGTTAAGTGAACAAAAGTGGCTGGGTATTTTTTGGTGAATTTAAAAGTGACTGTGAAAGACATTTCTATGTCTTTCACAGCATCTCTCTGGGCTGGTTGTCACTGGTTTATTTTTTAAATCGCCAGTATTTTTTTCTCTGAGTTACGAAAAATCTATAGGGCTTATGACCCCTTTGTTTACCTAGAAACCTTGGACAGAACAATAATAAAGTAACCCCATAAGAAACAAGTAACTTAATGCTAATGAGACTTTGGGGTTTTTTTTGCCAGAACAATCTCAACAGTTTTTATGTAAAAATGAGAAACAAGAGCATTCGATAGTTTATTACAGGAAAGGTTTTTATAGGGCTTTGGTTTCAGTGAGCTGGTCTGTGACAAAGCAAATTGATGGCAGTGATAGGCTAGTGATGTCATTGTGATGTCAATACTG
This sequence comes from Pteropus alecto, assembly GCF_000325575.1. Taxonomy (NCBI): domain Eukaryota; kingdom Metazoa; phylum Chordata; class Mammalia; order Chiroptera; family Pteropodidae; genus Pteropus; species Pteropus alecto. The sequence continues at coordinate 1,882,615 of NW_006435766.1, forward strand.
CCACTTATCATAACTGCACTTGCTTGCTAGTTGGAACACTTTATGTTGACCTGTGATAGGGCAAACAAGGTAGTTCTGCATGCAGAAGCCCATCATGGCAGTAACTGGAGATGAAACAGGTAAGAACTTGAGAGAGGGATTTAAATTCTGCAAAACTATTTTTGAAATTTAGAAAAATTATTTTACACACCTCTGAGTATTTTTAAAAGTATTAATTTTCTAGTAGCTGAGGAGTAATAAGTTATCAATATAGTCAGCATGCTTTGTTAAGACATCTAAGTGTAATTGCTTCTTTGTTCAGTATTGCTTACTCGATCAGGGCAGTAATTCTCTCTCCCCCGCCCTCCCTCCCTCGCTCTCTCCCTCTCTCCCCGCCTTCTTCCCTCTCTCTCCCCTCCCTCTCTCTCTTCCTCCTCCCTCCTAAAATAAGCTGTTACTTCATCTGCAACCTGTTGCATATCCAGTTCAGCTACAAGTTAAACATACTGTTCAAGTTGTAAAAAATTAAGCTTCCGATTTTATTGCTGTGTATAGTTGTAGTTCCAAAGCAGACCAGCGTGTTGGGATGTTTGTGCGCCTACTTGTTTCTTTGCTCGGTGTCTAAAATGGTCTGTTCCTCTAATGGAGTTCAAAGGGCTGACGTCATTGCATTTCCTGGAATCGTGGTTCGGTGGGGAAGTGGAAAAGTTAAACTCCAAGCGGGCTGCACATTGACGTCAGCCCCGAGTCAGGCTGTGATTGAGTCAGATCCTCTCCGCTCTGTCAAGTGCGGCTGACAGCTTGAAGTTGTTAACTAGCTCCCCGCTTGCCTCTGTCTCCAAGATCGCTCTTGGACTGAGTAGCCTGACTTGTAAGCCTCACTTTAACATTTCTCTGCAGGTAAGTATCTGCTTTAGGGAGCCGGTACCGCGTGTGTGGGCAGATCCCCAGAGCCTGCGTGGTTAGGCTGTGCCCCTCCTAGGCCCTCACGTTCTGGGAGAGGTGGGCTCAGGGGCCAGTGTGGGCTCAGGGGCCAGTGTGCCCTCACCCTGATCGTTCTGCAGGATCTGCGACTCACAGCGCCCTCTCGTGCGCAGTCAGGGAAGCGCTTGTCTGAAAATCGCCCCCAAGCAGCATTATTTAAACCTGTACTCGTAATTCTTTCCGTGGTTTGGTTTTCTTAGTTATAAGTAATAGTTTTGACTTAGTCGCTAATGGCCCTTCTGTGTTTGCAACTTTGTTTATTGACTGGTGTCTGATTTCTAACCCAGTACTGATTTGCAATTGAATTCATGAAGAATGGATGATTGTAAACAACTTGCCCACAATCTACCTCTACAGAGCATGGGTCTCAGTCCTCTTCTTAGGTGGGAACATTGCATTGTCTTGAGCACTTGTATTAAATTGTTTTTAAAATTATCTTGAGGCGCTACTGTTTGTTTTTCTCAAAGTTTTTATGAAGTTTTAGGGATGCTATAGAGTGCAGGAGCTCTCAAATAACAAATTTATAAGATATAGATGGACTTAAATAATCCCAAATACTGCATGTTTAATGATTGTTAGAACCAAACTGCATTTTTGTTCCTATATTTATTTTCTTAAAGTGATTAGTTGTTTTATATCTTTTTTTACTAAGCCTTTAATTCCAATTCACCACTTGATTTGTCTAAGCATGAGTGAGAATCATAACAAAAAATAAAATGAATATACTCAGAATACATTTAAAAGTGAACGTTGAAAGTAAACTTTTTCATAAATTTTTAACCATTGCTTGTAAATAAATGAACATTTTTTATACACTTATGTTTACAGAATAAAATACCATACTTGATATTTTTTTCTGTTTTAACCATAATGCTTATACACGAGTCTACCCTTTCCAATTTAAAATTTTCTAAATGCTGAAGCTTAAAAATGTCAAACTTATACAAGATCTCATTGTGCTTTTGGAAATCATTATTTTTGGAAATCTAGTCAGTTCTCACAGAATCAATTCTACTTGAAAATGGAAAAGACATTTTATTTCCTTTCTTTTTTCGGGGGTGGGTTGATATAGATCATTGGCTCACATACTTTTTGACCATGACCCACGTTTAAATCATGATGCAGTAGGCCTGTGTCTTTGTGTACCTGACATATAAAACTACTTTCAAAAATAATGCTTATCTTTAGTATACATAATGTACTCGTACTTTTCTATATCTTTTTTAGAAAAGCTTTCCTTCCTTCATGGATTTGATTTTATGACCCTCCAATGGTCTACAAATTACATTTTGAAAAACTGGTCTAGACTAAAATCAGGCTGCTAACAATGAGGACAGGCCTGGAAAAGGTTTCAGGAGCATTTACCTATAGGGTCCTGGAATTGTGTATGAAAAGTGAATATTTATAGTTTCTAGAATTATATTATTGATTTTGTTGGATATAGATTAAATTTTTATTAGAAATCAGTTTTGGCTTTATTTATAAACTGTTAGGAGCCTAACAATCTTTTAGTCTCTGAGTCTAAACTCTAACAAGTTGTATTCAGCCTGGATATCTGAATTGTTAAATACATTCCAACTTATTCAGATTTGGAAAATAGTATCTTAGTTAATATTTGACATATGATAACAAAACATTTAACCTTTATGAAAGGGAACTACTTGAAAGGTTTTTGTTTGGAAATTTTCACATAAAAGAATAGTTTGGATCAAATTGGTAGCAAAACATGTTAGAATCATATTGGATGTGAAAACATAGGGGTCACTTATCTACCTGAAGTGTCAATAAAACTCCAAATCTGTATGAAATTACTGTTATGCTAATTTCCCACTATTTTTTAAAAAAATTTTAATGAAAATAATTTGGGATAATTTATCTAGTTTTATTTGCCTATATGAATATATTGCCTAATAAAATAATACTTTGCATTTATGTAAACTAAAATTTAAAAAATCACTTAATGTTACAAATAAAATACAAATGTTGTACGTGCTGTCAAAGATAAACTATCAGATTTCGAGACCCACAAAATACAGGCCTCACTAAGGAAACCATAGCTAAATATCCACAAGGAAAAGCACTATCTATGCACTCTCCCTGATGCACTCAAGGCAGATATTATTACAATCGCTTTGCATATAACTGAACATGGCACCAGAGTGGGTGAACGACTCTTCCGAGTTTACAAAGCTAGCAAGTGGTGAACCAGTTTGGCTCTCCAGACCCTTATCTGGTTCATACCTATTACATTGCTCCTCAAAATTCACCTGACACTGATAAGCTAACGCTAATGTTAGATGAGTTACAAGAGCATGCTACACACTGCTGTCAAACATACAAAATGAAGTTAGCATCATTTTAAGTAGTCAAAGTGGATTTTTTTCCCCTAAAGTATTTATTATTACTATCATAGGGCAATAGAGCATTTGGTTGTATTATATAGAACTTTAAATTTCAACATTCATAATTTCTCATTTTTAGAGACTTTTTACTCTAAGATTTTCACTTAATAAACAACTCAGAAAGGTCCCTTATGTGTAACTTAAAGTAAAAACTATTTAGGGACTTAATTCTACGTGATCTATGTGTTATATGGTAGTTGGTAACAAATTTGAAATGTTCAGCAGTACATAAGTAGTCATGTTTATGGAGGGCTTAATTTTCCAGGAAAAAATGGAGCAATGGGGGAAGGAAAGGTTTTGAGAGTGTGAGACACCAAGCAAAGACAAGCCTAATTTGGCATTAGGAGCACTGGTGTGGAGGTAGGGAGGGAGAGAACCAAAACAGAAAAGTGAAAATGTCAGCAGCCTCCTGGAGCTCCCTGCTTTTAAGTATGACTTCTGAGTTATTTGTATAGCTTATCACTTAGATGTAGTTGGGATAAGTGACACGTACTGAAATGACATGAAGGTAGGCGCGCCATACATAAAAATGTTCTATTAACGTATCTACTACAGAGCTCTCTACTACAGAGCTCTCAGTAACTAAATGAACAAACAAATATAACCACCATTTGGACATGTTGATAAACTTTCACTTTGGAAGCTATCGAGATAGGCATTTGGCCGGGTTTCTTATTTCTTTCTTTCTTAGGAAGAAACAGACACCTCCTTGACTTGTGGGGTTTTTCCATTTTCTTATTACCTGTCTGATGAGATTGTATCATTTGGTTATTTGTGATTCTTTCTACCTTTGCGGTTCTATTTTAAATGATTATATACATTGGAAAGGATATTTTATAATATTATCTTTTAATAACTTATTCTCTAAAGGGATTCAATAAAATATAGTATAAATTATAAAAGTTTTTTAATAGGCATATTTCTAAATAAAATAAGGAGTAAGAGCCATACATTTCAATCATACTATTACTCAGGTTTGTAAAGAGGGAAACTCTAGGGGAAAATATATTTATGGATGTTACATGCCTTTTAACTAATACAGTATAAGCATAATTTGGAACATTGTCTTTCAGAACTTAAGGAAGGGAAGAGGAAGGGAACTAACATTTGCTGAATGCCTACCATGTGCCAGGCACTGTGCTAGACACTTTGACAATATGTTACAGGGTTTATTGTGAGTATTAAATGAGATAATGTATCCCCATTTTACAGATGAGGAAACTGAACTTGCCCCAAGTCACATGGCTGGTAAGTGGCAGAGCTGAACTAGAACCCAGACTCCAAATCCCATGCTTTTTCTGCTGTACCGTGTTTAAAGCTTGCAAAGAGAGGTATGAAGTTAATGACCAGAATTAAGAGTTCTAGGAATTTTCTCTTCCCATGAAATATTTGATACCAAACCTAAAACATTTTTTTCGTGTCAGGAATTAGATGGTTGGAAACAGTACCATAACTAGAATTCTTCTGCTTCTAAAATGCCACGTTAGAAGACTAGTATCTAAGGGAAGATTTAGGAAATAATGCCTTTTATCAAGAGGGACCAGTTTGAATAAATACATATCTTTTAGGGCTTTCCATGTCTTAGTGTTAAAGACTTAACTATAATAATAGATAATAATCTTATAATAAGACTGCTTATTTGAAAAATTACAAATGACAATGGGCTTGTGCAAAACCCTGAGAAGTTCAAAATTTACTTCATAATGTACAAATAAACTTACCCATTACATGCCAAGTTCTGTGCAACATTCTCAGGGATGCCAAGATTAAAAAAGATACCCTGACTTGTCTAAAGATTTTTCTGCCTTAGCATAAAATTAAATTAATGTATCTTTTTTTATAAATACCTTTAATCATGAGTTTAAACCCCAACTGATGACCCATTTATTTTCAGAAATAATTTATACAGTGAAATGTTAGAATGAAAAATTGGGCACGTTTAGTGGTTAGATGGAACAGGAATTGGCCTTTGTAAGTACAGAGATAAGAACATGCCATCAAAAAATGTAGGATGTTTCTTTGAACTGTGATCCTAGGTATCTAATCTGTTTTGAATTACCACTGAGTTCATAATATTGGAAACTGAAGCTAACTCTTATATATAAACTTTTTTATAATGTTTCAAAAATAAAACTTTTTGACATTTGGATTTCCTTAAAACACAAGCTTCTCTTTGCCCATATCTTTTTAATGTATTTACTAATAAAATCATATTTGGATATGTGAAATTTATCTATTGATATTTATTCAGTGACCATTAGAACTGTACCATCATATAGTGTTTGGGCTATTACAGAAATTTATACTAATTCCTGCTAATTTATACTGCTTAATTTTTCTGGCTTGAACTAATGAGCTATAATTCAATTTTACTGGAGATAAAACTCTGTTAGCTAACATTCAAGAACTAATACATCCAAATATATCATCCCTTCTAACTTACCATTTTAAAGTGATATTTTCTCTGAGCTGTAGCTCAAAATATTTTAAGAATGCTTCTTTTGGAATCTCTATTATTCTTCATGGTGCCAAATTTGGTCCTTTGAAGGTGGCTTCAGCTTTTGGAAACAGGCAAAATCTTAGAACCATTTCTGGTTCTAAGACCAATGAATGAAATATCTTTTTCATCTGTGAAATATTCCAGCCTTCCTTTTTTCTTTTTCTTTTTTTTTAAATGAATACTCTTAAACTAACTTGTATATCACATAAACATCCTGCTCTAACTTTAAGTACAGAAAAAAAGCAGATGAATACAAAACTAGAAAGAGAGTATAATGAACCCTTCTGTACCTTTCTATTAATTTTATTGCACTTATTTGTAAGCAGATTTTGGCAAGAACAACCCTAGACCAAGGTCTGCATCCCTGCTGCCTGCAAATGTCAACGTGATGACACGGAAACAACTCCTTCGTCACTGACTATTGTTCCAATTTTAGAAAGCCCATGTAGCTTCCAGCTGTTCCATTGTTTCAACCTTTATTATCCCATAACCTTCTTCCCTGGACGTGGGTAAAGAGAAAAGAGGAGAGAGCTGTTATTCTTTGCTCCATTCTATCTCCTCTGATGGTGTGATTAAAATATTTTTTTAAATTTTTAGTAAGTTAACAGTTTATCACTGACTTTAAAATTCTCTTTCTAAATATTTCAAAGCTATAAAATTTTCTGTGACATATAATGAGACATCTGTATATTCAGTTTTTTAAATAGTCACAAATTTAGGATTTTCTCCAAGTTTATTAATAGAGATTTTGTTAGTGATCATTATATTTACCACAGTTACTACTTATCACCATTGTTTCTTAAATTATAGAGCAAAGAAGCAGTACAGCATTATAAATGATATTTATGTTAATCTTATGGAGACCTTTAAGTGATCTTCCCCAAAGCCATATTTTTAGTGTTTTATTCTTTCACCTAATCCTTGAGCCTAGGAGGGTAGAGGGGAACCTGGCATTTACCCCAGAAGAAGCACATAGATCAGTTTTTGATTAATCTTTTAAATTGCTTGGCTATTTTCAGTAATAATATTCCATTTACATGAAAAAAGTCTGTCTCCCTTTTGAGTAAAATTTCAGTTCTTACTCAATGGGCATAATACATTTTAATGAAATATAGAAGTGATGTGTTTCATATTTTGATCGGCATTTGGTTTAGACCAATTTTTATAGCATTTAATAACTTTTAAAACTATTGCATTTAGTTTTAAGAGAGCATGTGTTTTGTAATATCTCATCAAAATGACATTAACTCTGGACCATATGTTCTCAAATTTGAAATGTTGGTGGTAGAAATGTGTTTGATCATTTAAATCCATCTGTCTTTCCTAGGAAACTGTTTATTGCAGTAACTTGTATATTGTATGTTGTAGATATACACATTTTGAATATAAATTAGGATACTCTGAGGGACTTTTAAGTATTCAATCCGAATACTAAATAAATATTGTCTGTCATATGATTATAATTAGAAAGTGTTTTTTTAAAAATGAATCTTTAGAAATGTATAATTATCCTAAGAAACCTAAAACAGACAAAAATGACCATTCCCCAGAGAGACCAGTTTTAAGTAGAGCTTTGCTGTTTTGTTTCTTATTTTTTGTTTTTAAATGAAAATATAGTGCTCTACTATTTTCCTTCTAGTACCTCAGTTATCTTCTGGTAATAGGACTTGCACCTAAAGACATGCAGTGACTGTTTCAGGCATAATATAGGGTATAGGAAAATCCCTTAATTAAAATTTTTGCAGTGGTGTGCTAGAGCCAGCTCCTACTGATTTGCTAGAGCCAATTGTTAAAGTTTTAGGATTTTTGTGAGCTGGTTGTTTAAAAAAGCTATTAATTTATCTATACACACTTAACAAATAAATTACACTAAAAACTATTAATAAATACTCAAAGCTCATCATTTCTAATTTTTTATCTATGCTCTTAAGGTTATTTACATCAATTTTACCTGTTTGTTGTGCTACTTGCTGTGTATGCCCTCTCAAGTCTACATTCAGTGAAGTCACATTGGTAGCTTGGAATTGTCCATGGTGAAAGCATTTATATCATGGGAATTGACAGATGGTACAGATCAGGGCTTTTTTCCCCAGAGAGCTGGTTGTTAAACATTGTATAAGCACACCACTGACTTCAGACTCAACAAACTCTCAGTTGAAAAGTCTCTCTACTTTAGCCTTTGATAAAAACCTATCTAAAACACATTAGTGCACTTTTCTACCTTAAATGTGTAGAGTGTGCTAAATGTCAGTGTTCCAAGTGCTGAAGATCTTTGATATCTAAGATTTTCATAATCCTCAGAATAATCATCTTAAACATTAGCATGATCACCTCTTATGCCATGTAAAAAGAAGTGTTATTTCCAGGCCAATTTTCTATAAAAATAACAAGTTGTAAATTGTTTATGTAAGCATTTAATATTTTGTTTCATTGCAGCTGCCACTGGTGACATGCCAACTTACCAGATCCGAGCTCCTACTACTGCTTTGCCACAGGGAGTAGTGATGGCTGCCTCACCAGGAAGTTTGCACAGCCCCCAGCAACTCGCAGAAGAAGCCACACGCAAACGAGAGCTGAGGCTAATGAAAAACAGGTAAGATGGTTCACTAGAAATCAGCAACCACTTATAGGACACATAATTTGTTACTGAGGGGCTTTTTAAAAAGTTACTTTTCCTAAGCTATTTCTCCCAAGTTCAGTTTCATGTGGCATTTTATGTGGGTATATGCTCTGCATGTGATGATAATTAGATTCTCTGCTAGTCAGAGTTCCTAACCATGAAAGTATTTTGTCATCAGGAGGTACATTCCTATGTTTTATTTTCATAAGGGTAATGTCTAAAAGATTAATTTTTTTATTGATGATGGAAGGACCTACTTACAAATAGAGATGTATTTTTTTACTTGGTATTTACTTTGCAGAGTTAGGTGATAAGTGTAATTTTCTAGCTTCTTTATGAGCAAAATAAATTTAAGTGTGTTTTAAAATATTCTAAGTTTTTTACATGTAGTTTCCTTTTATCTATTTTGTAATTTCGTTTTTTTCTCTGTTATACTGAAACATTCTAGTTAAGTGCAAATACAAAACAACAGAAAAGATTAAAATTACCCATAGCTCCACTATTAGAGATACCTACTGATGTTACAGTGTATTTTTCTGTCTGCTCTCTCTAATTTTTTCACTTATTCTTGCACCATACTTTATTTTTTAAATAGCAGTATATCATAAAAATGCTGTTTTCCGAAATTCTTTTTTTGCATATTACTTCTTTGTTTAGTTTTTGTTATGGAGAATGGTACAAATTTGATTTTCAAAACGAACAGAATAAGAACAGTCTAAGAGTCTACTTCCCAGTATTCTTGTCACCTTATTCCTAAATATTAAACAATGTCCTCATTGTAAGAAAACAACATTTCAGATGGGATCATGTGTTTTCCTATGATCAGGACCATATGGTGATAGTTAATTTACTAGGTGTTAGCAACCTAGTTAATGTAGAAATTATGGCTTCTGAGCCTCTAAAATTCACGAATAACTTCTGAGTTCATCATTGTCCTTTGTAATGGAGTGTGAGGCAGTGGCAGCTATATTCAGTTAACTAATAGCCTTTTAAATGTCACAATTTGTTATGTTTTAGAACTCCTTAAGTTGCCTACAGTTCCCAGGCGTGGTAGTTATCACAGATCACTAGATGGAGTTTTGTACCCTGGAGAACTCGACAGATTACCAGAAGTAGGATCATCAGATACACACATCTTTACCAGAGCTTGTTCCAGGTTTACCAAGTCATGCTGGATTCACCTTTTGCATCATCAGCATTTTGCTCAGAAATTCTGAAGGAGCTGAATGTGTGGGGCTCACATAGTATCATGGTTGTTTTATAGAGGTCTTGTTATCAAAGATTCCTAACTTTGATCTTTTGGAGAAATATGGATACTTTAACACTGCACTTTCAGAGATCTTAGGACCTCTGAATATAATTGCCTCTCTGGTCATAGAATGTATATTATGAAGTTCAGTTTAGAAACATAAAGTATGATGATAATGCAAACTGTAAAATTGTTCATCAATGTCTTATTTTCACAAAGAAAATAAAAAGAAAGGACTAGGAAAGTGGCCTTCTTATTGTCCTTTTGCCATTTTATATCTTTAGTTTTAAATTAAAACATTTTGTCAGAACTACCAAAATGAAATAAATATTAGGCAGTGGGTTCCAAATAAACATGCCCTACAGCTGCCTACACATACATATGAGATCCGTCTGAGGGAGGAAAAAAAGTCATAAATTTGTTTTTCTTTTAATTATTAGTTAATAATAGCTATTGGATAGCATTTGTGTTTAGGCTCTGAATAACCAAGGGGAATGGAGGCTTAACCTTGTAGGTGGTATTTTGATCTTCTGTTGCTGGTCAAGAGGTACGTGCAGCCAGAACAAAGGCTCAGCCATGTCATCAAGGATCCAGGCTCCCTGCTCTGTCATCTTCAGTGTGTGACATTCGTTCCTGTGATCACAACATGACTACCACACCTCCAGGCATTTCATCAGTCAAGAAGAAGGGAGAAGGGCTGGAGCCAAAAAATGGAGGCTGGTTGAGTCTGACCCTTGTGAAAACTTGTCCTGGAATATCCTGACAGCAGCTTTTATCCACATTTCATTGACTAGAAATAGCTAATAGAATCCCTAGCTGCAAGGGATTCTGAGAAGGGTCTATTTTAGCTTCCCAAATTCTATTTCAGAGCAAGACAAGAGAAAAGCAGATGATAAATGGCTGTTTAGGTTGTTTAATATCTATCGAGTAAATACCGTATGCAAGTTTTAAGTGCTTTATTTCTACTGTTTTCTTTACTGTCACATAACTTTCACATGGGAAGAGGTCTGGTAGCTATCCTTACTTTACAGATGAGGAACTGAGGTTCAGAGAGTTTACATAACCAGTTGGTTAATATCACATTACGCAAACTGGACAGAACCTGGATATGCAATCAGGCAGTCTTTATTCCGGAGTCCGTTCACTGCACTAACAGCACAGTCACCCCAAAAAGACCTCAGCATAAGCTTCAGATTTAACTTCATAGAAAGGATTTAGGTTTTACTTATTAACATGAAAGAACTTTTATACATTTTCTCTTGATTTTTTGGCTGGCATTTATAATAGATATTTAATTATATTTCTACCAATCCAGCAACAGCTTTTATTCCTTTACAGCCTTGTCAGCTTTTCCTCTTTGCCATGTACTTTCTTTTCATGCTGAGGATATATCCAGACAAATGAAAGGCCTGAAAACTGAGCTATTAATAGAAGAAACAGGTGTTTTCCATAGCTGAGAAGTACTTAGGAATGTGCCATCCACTAGTGTGATCATTTAAAGCTTTGTGCTTGGAACATTCATGCCGGTAACACATGCACGCACAAATATGAAATATGAAGTGGGAATATTTACAATAAATAGTACACCTTGGTAAATAAAACTTTAAAAATTAAACATCTCATAAGTTATTAAAAATTAAAATTTTAATGGTAACTTGTTTTGTAAAATGACTGTCTTCTTTCGGATCTAGAATTTAATATAATGATTTACTCATGAAAACTTTGGTGTTCACAAATGTATATTAGTTCCTTTGTGGAAGAGAGTCGAATTGTGTTCCCAAACTTTTTAAGTGGCCAAATTTATAAGTGTGCTTGGATTTATTCTTAACTTGTCCCTGTGCATCATTTAGATTAGATTAATCTGTATTTATCAGATTCAATTCACTTGTACATTTGTTACTTTTTTGTTAACCAGTTTTGAGAAGTCTGAGAACTTTACGAGTTCACAGGGTGAGTGCATTGTTCTTGGCTAGGAAGTAGGGGTTGATCTTTTCCTGCAGTTCATTTTCTCCTGACTCTTGCTTCCCACAGAGAAAACACAGATAACCAGTTGTTGGTAAGAGTCAACTATCCTAAAACAGAATTGGCCAAAACTGTTGTACATATCACTTCTAGTTCCGAATTGCAGCAATGCTAATTGGCATTACAGTAAATGGTGTTTAGACATTCAACAAAACTTTTGTTAAAATGTATTTTAATCATCTTTCAATGCAGGCTTTTTTGATGTAAAGGGTACCCCAAAGGCAGTTATTCTGAATTGAATATTCCAAAATAAAGCTGTTATCAGAGGGTACATTCTATAGGGGAATTAAGTGATGTAGTTGCTACTCCCTCCCACCCTGAAAAAATGCAGAAAGAGAAAGTGTTGATCGTGTTCACTTTTTTTTTTTTTTTTTTGGTGGGGTTAAGCATGAGAATGACCATAACTTGTGTACATATTTGTGTTTGTTGCTTTGGCTGCTTGTCTGTTCTTAACTTTGGGCATGGCTACAGTGCTTTAAAATTCAGTATATTGGATAGTAAATGCATTTGATGAGAAAACAGTCTTGAAGTACACTTTTGAGTTATTCTGTAGCTTCCTTTTCATGATTTTAATTGTGGTGTTCTCACGTTCCTGGATTTAAATCATCTGAAATGTTGAGTATTGTATTATGTACCCTCCCTTCTTTCCTTCTTTAATTTCCATGAACAGAGTCCATTTCATTTTGGTTTATGAAAATAAGCATGATTTATGATTTATTTATTGTTGTTTTTATCCATGTTGTTTTCTAGCCAATAAACCGTTTCTTGCAGTCATGATTGATCTTATTTATTTTGCTGAGATTTAGTCTTAAAAATTAAAACCTCTAATATTGACATTTAAGGTCTCTGAGAATTTTTCTAATCACTTTTGCTCAAATAAAGTCAGCTCATTGTGATGGAATATGTAGCTTACGGTGGATAAAAATAACTAAGAGAATTGAAAGGATCTGTAAATGTTTTTGTAGAAATTCCACATAGCGATGTGGTCCTTTTGCTTTAGGTTACTGAAAACCATTCTGGTAACTGTTATCATGGAATATGTGCCCTAAGAACACACCGTTTACCATGAATGCTGTTTGTGCAAAGTGACTGCTCTTGGGTTATTCTTGTTTTCTTAGAGTCACCTTCTAAAAAGGCATGTGCTTGGGCACCTTTGTTGTGTGGCTTTGTACAGACCTTACCTAGGCTTGATTGGCTGTTGAGTTTGGGGGCCCGAAGTTCACCAAGCCCCTCTGGATTGTGCTGGGAGGTTGTTCCTGAGTCATTTGCCTTGTGTTGGTTCCAGGGAAGCTGCCCGGGAGTGTCGCAGGAAGAAGAAAGAATATGTCAAATGTCTTGAAAATCGTGTGGCTGTGCTTGAAAACCAAAACAAGACTCTCATTGAGGAACTCAAGGCCCTCAAAGATCTTTATTGCCATAAAGCAGAGTAACTGTCTTTGACATGGACCTTGTTTACTGTGAACTTTAATCAAGGCAGGAGATGCAGCAATCCTACTAACTGCCATGTGGACTATGGAAGGGACATTCGTGACCCTTAAGAATCCAGTTTGGCTTAGTGTTTGAAATTGAATTGGGAATGTTGTTCCAAGATTTGGAATGCAACCATGATCACATATACCAAGCTTACTTCAGTCTGTTTGCAATAGCATACAAAATTGTTTTGTTTGCCCTTTTGCTTCTACTTTTTTCAGGGAAGCCGCTAAAGAATGTCGACGTCGAAAGAAAGAATATGTAAAATGTCTGGAGAGTCGAGTTGCAGTGCTGGAAGTTCAGAACAAGAAGCTTATAGAGGAACTTGAAACCTTGAAAGACATTTGCTCTCCTAAAACAGATTAGTAGAAATATTTAACTATGAACTGATTACAACATGTACAGTTGCTTTTGAAGGCAATACAATATATAGCCGGCAAGAATTATGGCTTTTTTCCTTTGTATCATTCATCATATTCTCTAATCTCTAACATTCCTAAAATGCTTCACTGTATGTAGTTAACTCTTAGCTATAACTTCAATTTTTTAAGAGACAGACTGTAAAAAAAATGTATGTAACAAATTTTTAAAATGCAATATTTGTAAGACTTGTTCCAATGCCAAATATTTGCAGTTCCCAATCTCATTGTCCTGAATAGTGTCCTATGCAATAAAAATTTTTGCAGGTCTTTTAAAAATCATTTTAGGAAAGGATGATCAAAGATAATGCATCCAGCAGTACAATAAAAGTAAACCACAAAAAATACCTCAGGAAAGAATTGAAAGAATCTAATGACATGCCTATATAAAAATAATAGCCTTTGAATGAATTTATGACATTTGCAGATTTTTATATTAGTTGCTTTGTAAAGAAAATATTGTATTGCTGTTCTTGAATGCCGTAGTTGGAGAGCATTTTTAATAGAACCATGTTGTTACACATGTAGTGTTTGGTGGTCATTTAACTATCTAAACATTTCCTACAGCTTTTACTCTATTGTGTAATATAAAAGGTCTTGCAGAAGCTCTTAGTGTCAGTTTGATATTACCTAGTGAAAGTTATCACAAATTGTTAATATCTGAAATGAGTTAAAAGTTAGAGTCACAGCTGTATTTGCATACCTTCAGGGTTTCAGGAGCAGATGTCCACACTGGGTGGTAATCTCAGCAGATGCTCTTTCTGCTGTCTCATCAGAAGGATGGCCCCAGAGCTTTTGTACAGAAGAGCAGCTATTAGAGGTTCAGCTTGTGTGATGGAGTAGGCCTTTCTGCACGTGATCTGGAAGTCTGCTGATGGCCCTCTATTTTGAATTTTAGCTAACAATCATTAAGAGTTTTGAAGTAAAACAAAAACAACCCAAGATTTTTTTTTCCATCTCAAAACAGCTTAGGTCTACATTAGATCAAATATTTTATGTTAGCACATTCAGGTGAAGTTCATTACATTGAGACAGCAGTATCCACATTTCATCCTCTGTTTATAATAAAAAGCTTCAAGATGTAAGCCCAAAGCCCTAACCATAGGATGCTATGTCATCTCTCATCCTCTCATGAGACCTCTGTTGAAGGCCTACTATGTACTAAGCTCTGCTGTATTTTCTACTGTAACTCCTGATTTGTTAAGGATGCCCCCATCCCACTTCTAGTTTCAGTGGTGGAACTGGTCGATTGTGCTCTATACTCCATCATTTATTCAGTCAGTCACTAAATCAAATGTGTACTCAGTGGTAGACACTGAGAAGGAGACACAAGAATCAGCAGGCAAAATGTAAAAAGTTAGAGGCAGTAAATGCTATGTGTTAGAAAGAAAAAGATGTAGGCAGGGATTCTATAAGAAACTATTCCTGTAAGAGTCAGATTTTGAGCTGGGCCTTGAAGGAAGTAGTGCTAGTGCCAGGGAGAAGGGTCTCCAGACAGAGAATCCAGAGTGTGTACTCTGTTCCAAGGAGTTTGAATTTAGGAGCTGGGAGAGGTAAAACTAGTACTCACACAAGAATTAGTTTAAAAAAGAGTGTGTGCATGTGTGCGTGCGTGTACTACAATCTATAAAATAGGTGGTTATTTCAGAAGAAGAGGATTGCATTGGATTACCTGGGGCCAAAAATAGCAGATGTCCCCTCATCTCCCCAGTGCTTTAAATAATGACATTTTTTTTACCTCACAAAATAAGTCCAGAGGTAGGAAATCCTAGGGTTGCTTAATTTAGTGACTTGATGGCATCACAACCAGATTCTTCCTTCCCTTCCTGTTCACTGTTTAGGCTGGTCTCCCTGATCCTAATATTGCTGCTAAAGTTGCAGGCACCAGAGAGAGGACAGGCAGTAACCCTTTCTTTTGTCCTGTTTTAAGAACAAGGACAGTTTGCACAGAGGCTCTTTAGCAGCAGATCCCCTCTGAGTCTCACTAGCTAAATTTTCATCATAACCAGTCACCGGCAAGGAGAATGGAATTAAAAGTACTGGATTACTAGTGAAGATTCAACCCCTGGGGCTGGGAGGGTTCCAGGTTTCCAGGTGAAGCATATGGCCATCAATATTGAATAAAACGAGTTCTGGAAGAATGGTGTGTAGGCAGCTGACAGGTGGCTGCCATCCAGATGATGCGTGAGCACTTCATCTGCTTGGGAAGTTAGGAACAGCTTGTGAGAGTTAGGGCTTCAACTAAGCTTTTAAAGGTGCACAGGAACTCAGTTCTTCCTCATCTAATTTGTCCCTGAAACCAAAGCTTTTGGTACTAAAATAGCATAATTTTAGGGCTCTCCCTTCAGCTTCCAGCAGATATTGCCTACAAAAGCCCACCAAATCCAGGCAGCACAAGCTGAAGCTGCATACACGCTGTACATCTTGTACAACAGCGCTGCACAAAATCCAGAGCTGTGGCTGCATCTGCAGATTTTTAAACCTAAAAGTTTCACAATCTGGACTTTTGGATATAGAAATTACTGATCCTGATCATGAGATGACACCACCTTGTCAGATCAAACTAGGTAGTTCATGATGTTAAATTATTTGAAGTGGGAAAGTAAAGGAAATGATCTCCTGCTATGTATTTAAAGGAATTTGAGCTCTGTGCTTGCCTGAAACAGGACATTCGCATCAGCAACCACACCTCTCAGTTTTCTTCATATATCCTTAGGTCCAGTGCATGCTGTTTCCTGTGTGCCTAAAGTATACCTTTAAAATATGTAATGAGTGAAACCAACATAATGTTTTTCTATACTACAATCAAAAATAATTAAGCCATTTGGACATATTTGAGACAAGCAGAGCCAGTTGCCAGTTGGCTAACTGTGACGTCACGACTACTCTGTCTCATCATGTGGACCAAGGTTCTCAGAAACTTAAATGTGCCTCATCTTTTCTAAGGTCATCCTAAAGACACAGGCCTGATTCTGAACTACTTAGGCATGGTATATTTTAATCTTTATGGTTTCCGTGTAGCTTTTTCTATATAAATCCATTTTCTCATAAGTGTGTTTCATATTTATTCATATTATTCATATCTTAGAATTCCAAATGTATTTTTAACACAGTGTTTGTTCTTCAAAAACCCATTTTGCCATGGGCTACTGTGTAAAGGCTTGCTTATGAGATTTAAGATATTTCCTTTCAGGGCCATTCTCTTCACATGCTCACACATAATTCCATTAGGGATGGAAAATGATAAAGAGGGGAAAAAATTTGTACTTTGTTATACTAGATTGTACTTGCTCAAATAAAATGCAACCTTTGTTTTTTCTAGGCCAGTCTTAATTTTCAAGAGGACGCAGAGTTTTTCAGATCTTTCTTTATTAAAAAAATATTATCTCACACACACACACACACACACACACACACACACACACACATATGCACGCACTCTGCATTTGCCCTCTGTTCTTTTAATTTGGGCTTTTACCTTCCCTGGGCAGTAGATTAGAGTTGGAGATAAAATCCCCTGCTCCATATCTACAATAGGAATTCCTTTGGTTCCTTAGTGCAGAAACTGGTCAAAATCTGAATAATCCTGAACCAAAGAGATTTCTCTCCTTCCTTTTCTGGCCTTCCCACATTCTTCCAGTTTTAGGGTGCATAGGTGAAAGCAGCAAAGGACATTCAAACACTCTCAAGGGAGATCCCCAACCCTCATAGGGAAGCATAACTTTAAAAATACAAATTGTGTCTTTTAACATTTCAAAAATTAATGTTAAAAATATTTTTAAGACATAATTGATGTTTAAAATTGAAAAGATAAAATGGTATACAGTGAAAAGTCAATCTCTCATCCTGGATGCCAAGCCACCTAGTTGCCCTCAGGGCAGCCCCTGTTAACAGTTTCTTTTTTGTGAAAGAGATAGCTTTAGTTAATTGATTATGCCACCTGTTTCCTTATATTACTGTCCCATCTTCAGGGCTGTGTGATGTAGAGTTTCTAGAGAGAGACATAGGAAGTCAGCATGTTCGTTCATTCCTTCAGGTCAGCAAGTGAGATTACGTTAGCAAGGTGAGGACTAGGGGCTGTGGTAACACTGTGACAACCAGCGCCTTCGAGGACTTTGTTCAGTTAGGTACTAAGTTATATGGGTGCTATAGCTGTGCGGGATGGCAATCAAAAAAAAATTCCTGCCGTTTACCCAGTGCTTAGTCTGTGCCAGGCAACATACTATGTGCCATATGGAACTTATCACATTTAATTCTCATAACAACCCAACAAGTGTCGGTGCTTTCATTATCACCCCCATTTTGCAGAGGAGGAAACAGGCTTAGAAAATTTAAGTAACTTCCCCAAGGTCAAGGAGCTTTTAGAGCTGAGGACCAAGAGGACAACTTAGCAAGGAGCACAATGCTTCTGTCCTGGTGGCTCTCACCTAGCTGGGGACCCACAGGCAGGAATGTGACCAGTGAAGTGCATGCTGGCAATGGGCAAATAGGTGTGGCTACTGACAGATAGTTCTGTGGTTTCAGGTGGTTAGGTTTAGGAATACCCAAACCTTTCCTGTTCTAATGAACAACATCGTGTGTTAGTTTCTCTGTTTCTTAAAATCTCTGATACTGATCAGGAGAAAATGATCACAATTGAAGAAATGGCTATTGGAATGTCAAAGCTACAGTCGTACACGTTGAAACAGAATCTTCAAGCTAAAAGAAGTCACAAAGGTATAATTTACTCCTTTAATTTTATGGACAAGGAAACCAAATATCAGGTTGATTTACTTAAATATTGATAATTATTGGCAATGGAGAGACTAGAAATACTCAGACCTCTTACTACTAGTGTAGTAATCTTTATATTACTGTGATGGTTCTATTTTTCTATAAACTGGATTTCAACCAGCTTTTGGTGAAAGCATAGCTTTCTGAGCAAGCATTTATTTTCCTTGTGGCCTGAATAGATGGAAACCCTGGAAGGAAAACCCCATCACTGTACAAAACTCCCATCTGGTCTCCTTAAAACAATGGGAGGACACAGGAAACCTGCCAGATCCACCACGACCTACCACTTTATGAAGATATTTAATATATGGGATGATGGTTTCTCGAACAAATGGCTCTTAACAAGGCTTATGATTGGTCTTGCTTTTAGTGTTTGACGAGCTCTCAGAAGCACTGGCTTATGGCAAACCAGTGTCAGGCTTGACTTAGGAATGGATTTTGAAATTCTTCTCAAAGAGTAATTCTTGGTATACTTTTGAGGAAGTAAGCAACCGAAATAAAGATGTTCTTAATGAAAATGGGCTTTTCTACTAGTGGAGAACATGAGGGTACCCATAAGTTTATTCTAGTTGGCATTCTGTATACCTAGAATTTTGATTCACTAAGTCTGAGTATTCCTATTTTTAACCAGTTCCATACCTGTTTCGGAAGCACACTAATGTTGGAAAACACTGAACCAGTGGTCTGGGCTCAGGCCTCACCCAGTTTTCCCCTAAGTCATGCATACGCTTGAATGGCTGCACATATTCTGTATTTATTGACCACACAAGACTCAATAAATGTCACAGCCATAGCCCTACATAACATATGTGCTATTTCTATAATTCCTTATTTTCCTTGAAACCTTCTTAGCCTATGAAGACTTCAAAAGAGTTGGGTGGTATGTTCAGACTCCAAGTTAAGCCAAAGGCCCATGAGAATACGGGGTAAAAGCAGTTTTCGCTGTTCTTGTTTAGTGAATTATGTTCATAATAACTCTGAGAAGTCTCTGGTAAACTATTAAACTATTACAATTTGAAAAGATTTGGAAATCCTATGACTATTTGCCCCTAAGATACACAGTTACTTGCCAATAGAATGAGTTATTTTATATGGGAAATTTATTACTTCCAGGTCATATATTTTTAGCAAACAAGGGACTTTAAAATGAATCAATCATTTCACAGTAGAACTGCCAATTTTGCTTTAATTGCTTATTCTTAGGTGGCTAGAACATAATGGAAAATGAGATCAAAGTCGAGGAGTTTTGCTTACTATACTAACTGTGGGTGTCACTGTCCTGGCTATGCATGGCATTTGTTCTTATTTTAAAATTTATTTTATATTTTTATTACAGTTGATAAGCAATTTTTTGTTTGTTTCTATTTTCAGGAAGTATCTTTTTCTATCCCTTTACTTTCAGTCTGTATGTGTCTTTCAATCTGAGGTAAATCTCTTATAGGCAGAGTATGCAAAGGGTTTTGTTTTCTTATTTATTCAGCCACCTTATGTCTTTTGATTGGAGCATTTAACCCATTTACATTTAAAGTAATTGTTGATAAACATATAGTTGTTTCCATTTTATTATTCATATTTTTTAAATCTTTTTTCTTTTTCTTCTTAAAGAAGCCCCTCTAATATTTCTTGTAATACTAGTTTGGTGGCAATGAACTCCTTTAGCTTTAGCTTTTTCTTGTCTGGGAAGCTCTTTATCTCTTCCTTTGATTCTAAAGGATAGCTTTGCCAGGTAAGTAATCTTGGCTATAGGTCCTTGCTTCCTATCACTTTGAATATTTCATGGAAGCCCTCTGGGCTGCAATGTTTCTGCTGAGAAATCAGTGACAGTCTTATGGGAGCTCCCTTGTAGGTAACTAACTGCTTTTGTCTTGCTGCTTTTAAGATACTCCCTTTGTCTTTAACATTTGGCATTTTAATTATGATGTGTCTTGGTGTGGGCCTCTTTGGGTTCATCTTTTGGGACTCTCTGCTCTTCCTGGGTTTGTATGTCTGTTTCCTTCACCAGGTTAAGGAAGTTTTCCATGATTATTTCTTCAAATGAGTTCTTGCTTTCTCTCTTCTCCTTCTGGTACCCCTATGATGCAAATGTTGATACGCTTCATGTTGTCCCAGAGACCCTTAAACTATCCTCTTTTTTTTTCATTTTGCTGTTCTGATTGCGTATTTTCTGCTATCTCCTCTTCCAAATCAATGATTGGATCCCCTGCTTCATTTACTCTACTGTTGATTCCCTTTAATGTATTTTTTATTTCAGTTATCGTATTCTTCATTTCTGACTGGTTCTTTTTAATAGTTTCTATCTCCATTTTTATGTCTCCTATCTCTTTGTTGAAGTTCTTGCTGAGATCATTGAGCATCCTTATAATCAGTGTTTTGAACCCTGCATGTGGCGCATTGTCTCCATTTTCTTTAGTTCTTTTTTTGAAGCTTTGTTCTGTGTTCTTTATTTTTATTTTTATTTTTATTTGGGCCATATTTTCTTCTCTTCCTATTTTGGGTGCCTCCCTGTGTTTGCTTCTATGTATTAGGTATAGCTGCTATGTCTCCCAGTCTTGGTAGAGTGGCCTTATGTAGCAGGTGTCCTGTGGGGCCCAGTGGCGCAGTCTCCCTGGTCACCTGAGCCAGGTGCCCCAGGTGTATCCCTTATGTGGGTTGCCCTCCTATTGTAGTTGAGCCTTGGTTGCTGTTTGCATATCAGTGGGAGGGACTGACCTACAGGCTGATTGGTTGTAAGGACTAGCCATGACTACAGTGGAGGAGCTGTTGTGCAGGGGCTGACCCTGTAGAGCAGGATTTGCTTTAGCAGGCCTCTGGTGCCTGCCAAATCTACCCTTTGGGTGTGTTGTTTGTGGAGATGGTTGGGTAGTGCTCTGGTATGGTCTAAAGCTGGCCATGGGATATGTTGGTTGGGAATCTCTTAGAGGGGTCTCTAGTGCAGGACAGAGTCAGCCACTGCCTGTGTCCTGCCTGGGGCCACTTGGTATGAGATACAAAGTGATCTAGAGATGATTTCCACTTGTGCTGGGCTTGGAGGTGCCTTGAATAGGCTAAGCTGTGAACTGAGGCTGGTTGCCACTAGTGCCAGTCTTGGGGCTGTTAAGCAAGGAGTACAGGGTACACCGATGCCAGATGCTGCTTGTTTGGGATTTGTGAACCTTTGAGAGATTTTAGGAAAGTCCACAGCATGAGTTGAGATAAGCCCTTTGTATGCAGAAGCCACTGGAAGTGGCTTGAGTGGACCTACAAATTAGATGGGGCAGTCTCAGAATTACCAGGGTTAGGCAACTTATGTTAGCTAGATTGATGGAGACTCAGATATGGTGGTTGCCTGCATCTGCACACTGAGTAGGGGGAGGGCTAAACAAAGGAATAATGGCCTCAGCCAGCACTTCTGTCTGGGAGAAAGTTGCCCTTCCAGCCCTCACCCCTAAGCCAAACAACTCAGCTCCTCTCCATACGTTACTGGCACCTTTCTAGCTGCTGCCCCAGTGCTAGAGCTCAGAATGAGTGAGTTCATCAGAGTAAATCTGTGTGCAGGCCCTTTAAGAGGAACGCCTACTACTCCAGCAGCCCTCCGTCTTACTCAGCCACAGTCTCCACTAGATTTTACAGCCAGAAATTATGGAGACTTCTCTTCCCAGCACTAGAGCCCTGGGCTAGGGAGCCTGGTGTGAGGCTGGGACCCCTCGCTTCTCCTAGGGAATCTCCAGAGCTGAGATACCCCTCCCGATTTTTAACCACTACACATGGCGTAGGACCGGCTCGTTCCACATCTCCACCCCTCCTATCAGTCTTGATGCGACTTATTCTTTATATCCTTGATTATAGGACTTCTGTTCAGCTAGATTACAGGTGATTCTCAATGATGGTAGTTCAATTTTGATGTAGTCATTAGAGGAGGCAAGCATAGTGTTTACCTACTTTTGCCATCTTGACTAGAACTACCATTTTAGTTCTTATCTTAACCTGTGATCAGACCATTGGCCTCATGAGGATCAGATGAGCATGATCACATCACCACAAGTTATAGACAATACTGGGAAAATAAGTGTTTTATTCATTGTGAGAGAGCAGTGATATTTTCATAGATTTTTAAAAAGTATTTTATCCTAGATGCCAAGGCCAGCATTTGTCTTGTCTTAGCTTGAAAGATCAAGAAAATGTAATTGGCAATTAAGGCACTGAGGGCATTTGGTGATTGCTTAGAGTAATGATAATTAGATCATATACCTCTGAACAATTTAAATTAAAATTTTATGATACATAAAATTCTGAATGAGAAAATATTAATCCAAGTTTTAGAACTTTAACCCATTTCAATATTAATTTGTTTAAAAATAAATACACAGACATACATACTACTTAGCCAGCCAGAATTTTTACTCACTTAACCAGCCAGTGTTAAAATACATTTGATGCCATGAAGGTTGCAGTTTTTAGGCAATATGATTTTTTGTAGGCATGTATAGATCTGTATTATTTACATAGTTTCATTTATCCTTTTATTGAGATGGCTTAACTGGTATAACCCAACTGGTATAACCCAAGCTGGAGTTTATTGGAATTTAGACCTTGAAGGGTAGAAAACAAATCTACTTTATCGAGGATATATAAAATGCTTTACCCATTAGTCTTACTAGTCGAGAAACGTGACTTACATCATTAAATGCCTGGTTACTCCTGCTCCAGAAATATAGGATGGGGCAGTTTTGGGGAAGGAGAAAGTTTGCTACCAGAGTTTAGTAGCCAGAGCACCCAGCATGATGATAAAGAGTAAAGAAGCGTGGGTTGCTGTGGAGGCTTTGCAGGACAGCAAGGGGAACACTTCCACAACCTGCATAGACTTCATTCGCCAAAGCACATCAGGATTCACTATGTAGTTTTTCAGTCATAAGGCATTTTCACCATAACTAATTACTTGAATATCTCTTCCAGAGCATTTAGCATTCTAAACATCACTGTCTCATAACTTTGATTTTAAAGCTTTTGAGTCAGCAGTGGTTATCTATTTTTTAAAATCACTCTGGATAAAAAGAGCTCGAGAAACAAAATAAAAACCCATGTTACAGATGATACAAAGTGTAGAATGAATAAGGGATGCCTCTTTTAAGCGAGAACTCATGGCTGAGAGTCAGAAAACATGGGTTTTATTCCTGGCTCTTCCATTATCTTCCCATGTCACTTTCGGCAGGCAACTGAATCTGCCTGAACCTCTGTTTCCTCTAGTTTGACCTTGACATTTGTTGATATTGTGAAGAGTTAATATAAGTAAGAGTTCATCAGACCCTATCTTTTCTTATCCCTGCGAGCATAGTTCCTAGATTCTCGGTACTCAAGTCCTTAATCAAGTTCTTAATCATTTAGATTGCCTTTGATACTAACTGGAATTCAAAAGCAAAAAGTCCTTAGACTGAAGCTGACCTCAATGATTAAGGCAGAGGTGTCTATTTTGGTTTTGGGTAACTTGGTTAAGATTTCGACGGAAGAATTATTTATTTGGACAAATGTTATTTCACTTACAGTTATTTCTAAATATGCTCAATATGTGACTGACTGAAAATTTTCTAGCACACTAGTTTCCTCTGCCCTTCTTAAAAGGGCTGTGCTGAATAAGAAATAGTATCATCAGGCCAGAAACAGTTGTAGTTTTCAATGAGTATTAGAAGGTTTACCTTCCCATAATCTGATTGATTATATTTAATGTTCTTGAAAGAAATAAAGAAGTAATGAGAGAGATTATACTCTTTAGAATATTTCTCCATTTTAACTAGTTATTTGAAAAGTTTTATTGATTACCTTTTCTCAAACTGAAATGGAATTAGACTGGAAATTTTAAAATTGTACTTTAAAATGTACATTTTTTAAAATGTAGAATACAATAGTCATAATCAAAGTTATATAACATATTTACTAGAATGTGTAACTAGTCTAAAACTAGTTTTAAATGATTTAAATATTTTCAATAGGAATGAATTTCTAGCTTGCTTATTGAAAATTATTGGAGTGTAAGATTTTTAAATTATTGTCTAGGCCATGGAAAAAACTATTTGATAGGTTCTATCATTGTGGATTTGCATAAGCCAATATTTTTAAGTATTTTATTTCTGATACCTGACTTAGTATTTGATAACTTAAGTACCTGAGACCCAGAAATAAGGAATTTCTACAGTGAAAGGAAGCTACATCTAGTGGTTGGTGACATTCTTTTTGGAAAATCAGATGAATGGAAAATTCCTTCATGGCTGTCTTTGCAAAAACTCCATGGTCATAGGAAGGACTGCAAATAATTTGGTGTGTGTAACTATATGGAGATCTAATTTACATACCACAAAATTCACCTATTTTAAGTGTACAATTCAATAATTTTTAGCAAATTTATCAAATTGTGCAATCACCACCACAATCCAGATGTAGAACACTTACACCACCCCAATAAGATTGTTCATGTCTATTTATAGCTAACTAATTTGGTTTTATTTTGCTTGCTGTGATACAAAGAATGGTAAAGTCAATCTTTTTAACTTAAAGTGCCTGGAAATTTCATAATAACTAAGAAACATACATATTCTTGAAGTTATTTTGGGGGGGTGTTTGTTTTTTGTTATTGATTTTCTTTACAGGGCATCTAGGCTTAGTGAATCACACTTAAAGAAAAAAAATCAAAACCATTAAATCTTTGATTGGTTGAGTACATTTGACACAAATCAGGTGCTTGGGAATGAAGACTACATGCAGAAATTAAAAGCTCCATTGTGATTAAGCCTATTTGGGGATCAAACATGCATTTTAAAAAAGCATTATGACTCTGTTCATATCATACTTACTACTTAAGGATTTGATCATAAGTGAGACTTATCTAAATCAAAGGACCTTACTCCAAGTCTAGGCCGGTTGTCACTTCTGTTGATCTGGTCTTGAGAAGCTTACTTTTTATTAATAAAATAGAACAATAAACTAAAAATCCAACAACAACCCTCACCCTCTGGTCCCCTTACCTGCAATGGACTCTAAAGTACCTTAACACATTGTTAAGTTAAAAAATTTATAAGAATGACATCAGCATCATGGTAGAGTGAGACAACCTCTTAGTTTATCCCCTTAAAGTTACAATAAGTAGTGCAATTATAATTCCACAAAAGATTCTCTGTTCAACACACAACCACATATGAGAGATCGATGCAATAAGACATCTGAAGGTGGGCATGTGAGGCAGAACAAGAAGGACAGGGACAGGAGCCACAGACCAGTCCTGCACTGGCCATGGCCTCAGGTGACACAGTAACTGTGGAGGTGTTCGGATGCAGCCCACATTCAGCAGCCTGGAGAGCCAGAGAAGCAGAAACAACATACTGGCCTGAGTGGCTAGTGCCCATTGCAGCAAAACCCAGTAACAGGTGCAGAGACAGTGGCACAGAGGT
Organism: Pteropus alecto; assembly: GCF_000325575.1. NCBI lineage: Eukaryota > Metazoa > Chordata > Mammalia > Chiroptera > Pteropodidae > Pteropus > Pteropus alecto. Next base: position 1,908,448 of record NW_006435766.1, read on the forward strand.
GTGGTAGCTGCGGTCTAGCAGCTGCCATTACCAGGGAGAAAACAAAGCCACAGATACATGAATTTACTTCTACCCTTGTCCCCTCCCACTTCTCCCCCACCCATCATGGCAGAACCCAGAGGGACCTAGTAGAGTTAGTTAGCTGGGACACCTTAGATAGTACAGTGTGGCTGGCAGCCCCTGCTTTCAAGGAGGCAGCTCCAGGAACTCACAATCCTGGAGCCCCATTGCCCACCACATCCCACCACAGGGACCTAGTCACAGAGAGGATGCCCACCTCTTCAGGGAACATAGGGCATTTTCCAGGGCTGAGGCTATACCACCCCAACAAGAAGTTCCAGTACTGCAGATAAGAAAAAGCAAAAACTTGCACTATAGCACCATCTACTGGAAAAAAAGACTTCTACTAATCAACCTGTTGAACAGTTAATAGTAAAACAGCACCTAAAAAAGAAGAGTTCAATATCTCAAATGCCCAGGCAGCGAAATAATCGATCATGTACCAAGAATAACAAGGTACTTCAGAAGGAAAATCTCAGAAGAGTCTCCAGAATCCAAAGTCAAAGACATAGAAGACTGTGATTTAAATGACAGAGAGTTGAAGTTTGCAGTTTTGAAAAAACGCAGTGAGATACAAGAAAGTTCAGAAAAACAGTTCAATGAGCTCAGGAATAAAGTCAGTGAACAAAAGGAGTGCTCTACTAAAAAGATTAAAACTATAATAAAGAACCGAACAGAAATTATGAAGCTGAAGAACTCAATAAATGAGATGAAGAATGAATGAGTGAACTTAGGAAATATAGTGAAGCACACAGAAGAGAGAATTAGTGATTAATGAAAAAAACCTAATGACTCAGATAGAAGAAGAGAGAGAACTGAGAGTTAAAAAAAAAAAACCTCAAAGAGCAATATAAGAATAGTGGGGAAACATGGCAGAGTGAGAGACGTCCTCAGATCTCTCCCCTAGAAACAACAATAAGCTGAACATCTAAAACTGAACAAAAATCACCCAAACTGCACACCAGCATGTCTGAGTGTGTGATCTGTGCATAAGAACTACCACAAGTCAGACCCTCTGGTGTTGGGTGGTGGACTGGGAGAAATAAAGAAGCTGCCTCTTGCAGCCCCCAGAGCTCCCTGTAGGAGGAGGGGGAGGGATGAAGGTGCGGTGATTTCCCTGATCAGCCTGCCTGGAAGTGCCGGGACTTCTACACTGGCAGCAGGGCCCAGTCATCAGGGCAGAACACAGAGAAGTGGGACAGGGTCGCAGAGAAACAACAGTTGATTTTTACTAGCCCTGATTGCAAAACCATGGCTGCGCTGCAGCCCCCATTTCCCAGCCCAGAGGGCCCCACTCCCCACCCTCCGACACCAATCACCATGGAGCCCCAGGGGAATCTGAGCAAACGCTACTGAAAGTCTTTGCTAACATTGACAGGGACTAAAACAGAGTAGCCAGAGTGATTAAATTTCTACAAGAAAATTAAAAAAAAAAAACATTATTTAGGCTTTATATAAAGCAGGGATCCAAGAGGCTTAGACGCCACCTACTGGAAAACAAAAGAAAAGCGCTCTCTTTGCAGCAGGCTAAAGAGAGACCTTTATATAATAAATCTTCTTTCTGGAAAAACAGCAGAATACACCTCCATTAATGACCGGGGGAGAAACAGTTCATAAAACACCATGAACAACCAAAGTGACAAGGCATTTCAGAAAGAAAGAGAAAAATCTACAGAAAATAAGCTTACAGACAAAGAAATATGCGACTTAAAAGATAGCC
>NW_006435766.1:1914755-1915527 GCF_000325575.1 Pteropus alecto
TGGGTACAGCCACTATGGAAAACAGTATGGAGGTTCCTCAAAAAACTAAGACTTGACCTACCATATGATCCAGCAATCTCTCTACTGGGTAATTTACCCCAAAGACTTGAAAACTCATATCCGCAAAGATATTTGCACACCGATGTTCATAGCAGCATTATTCACAGTGGCCAGGACATGGAAGCAACCGAAGTGTCTACAACAGATGATTGGCTAAAGAAGTTGTGGTACATATATACAACAGAATATTATTCAGCTATAAGAAGAGATGAAATACTGACAACTTGGATATACCTTGAGATAATCATTCTAAGTGAAATAAGCCAGTTAGAAAAAGTTGAAAATCACATGATATCACTTATATGTGGGATATAAACCTAAAAGCAACAAATGAACAGGACAAACAAACAGAGACTCGGGGACATGGACAATGGACTAGTGGTTACAGATGGTAGGGGGTGTGGGAAGAGGGGGTAGGTAGACGGGGTAATGGGGGACAAATATAGGATGTAGGGGGAGGGCGAAGTGGGTAAAGGGGATCAAATATATGGTAGCTGAAGGAAAGTGGACTTTGGTTGGTAATCACACAATAGAATATATAGATGTCAAATTATAATGTACACCTGAAAATTATATAATTGTATTAACCAATGTTACCCCAATAAACTTTAATTTAAAAATAAAAGAATGGGTACACCAGAAGAATTAGATAGGGAGAGGGGAATAAAGAGCCTAAATAATAATAATATTATTATATAATAATTATTATGCA
>NW_006435766.1:1915952-1933072 GCF_000325575.1 Pteropus alecto
ATAATATTATAATTATATAATTATATAATTATAATTATTATTATATATTGGGAAATAATAATAACTTTGGGAAGTAATAATTTCCCAAACCTATGGAAAAATTCAAGAAACTAACAAGACACCTAATTATCTCAATGCAAAAAGACCTTCTCCAAGACACACTATATTAAACTGTTATAAGTTAATGACAAAGAATTCTCAAGGCAGCCTGGGAGGAAAAGACTATAACCTAAAAAGAAAACCTCATTAGGTTATAACTGGATTTTTTAGCAGAAACCTTACAAGCTAGGAGAGAGTAGAATCAAATATCCAAAATATTGAAGGGGAGAAATCACCAGCCAAGAAAATTTATCTAGCAAAGTTATCCTTTAGACATGAAGGAGAAATAAAGGCTTTCCAGATAGACAAAAGCTGAGGGAATTTGCCACCATAAGATGTACATTACAAGAAATGTTGAGGGAGGAGCAGGTGTCACCTGGAGTCACTGAGCACCCAGGCTCAGGACCAAGGTGGAGCTGCCGCCACTGTAGCTACACCAGGGCCCAGCCATAGCTACCCTCACCTGCCTGCCTCAGGCTGACAGCCTCGGCTGTCCTGGGCAGGATATCCACCACCATGGCCACCAAGGCTCTGGTTATGAATGATTTTGCTGCTAAGCCTGGAAATTAACTGATGGTTAATGGTTAACTCATCACAGTTACAAATCTGGATGTTGATGGAGGATAGCTAGAAGAAAGAAATAGCAAAGGAGAATGAGGTCTTGTTCCCACAGACTATGTTGAAATATTGCCCAGTGACGGAAAAGATCCATTTTCTTGTGGAAATTCAGTAGTGACCAAACCTTCCTCGATTCCCTCTTGGCAAATACAGCACAAGCCAATTCATCAGGTGCCAACAGTAACAATCAGGTCAGCAGTTGCAATGGCTCCTGGTCAGCCTGGAGTTCTTCAAAATCTGGAAACTGGGACAGCATGGATAATTTGGGAACCGAGCCACAGAGGTCTACAGCCCAAGGAAACACTTCCAGTAACTGGGATGCTGCTGCCTTTGGTCATTCCTAGGCCCATCAAAAACCAGCAACTTGTGATAATGATAATTGGGATGAAGACTGGAACGACCCCAAGTACTCTCCCTACTTCAAGCATCCATAGTCTCTCAAAGCAAAGGTTCTCAGCATGAAAATAGTTATGCTGGTGCCTCTTCCCTGAAGCTGTCACTTAACAAATTTCCTGGAATGGGAAAACCTGGAATGGAACAGTATTTGTTGGCCAAGCAACCAACAAACAGTAACACTAATCAATCTGTAAACCACAAGTATAAACACTTTGACTGGTTATATGAGCGTCTCCTGGTTAAGTTTGGGTCAGCCATTCTAATACCTTCTCTTATGGATAAGCAAGGCACAAGCCACTTTGAAGAAGGTTTTATCAAAATCCGCATGGAGAGACTTAAGGCATGGATGACCAGGATGTGCCTTTATCCAGTAATTTCAGAGTGAGATTTTCCAGCAATTTCTAAATTTCCAGGATGAAAAGGAATAGAAAACTGGGAAGGAGGCTGAGAAAAATTAGCTAATGTGATATTTGCCACCATGGAACCAGCTGACTTGGACTTTTAGAAATAAAAGAGAAATGTGATGCTGTTGGTATATTCACCAAAGCCATGCATGATGGCATGAAATTGCTGCTGACCATGGAGCAGGAGCACTGGAAGCGATTCACAGGACCACTACCCAAGAAATATCAGGCCTTGCAGAGTTTAGCAACAGTATTCAGTGCTAGTGGTTATCAAGGTGAAATACATGTGTGTTGCAATACCAGAAGCAGGAAAGACTTATGAAGAAATTGTCAGTCTCATAGCAGAACAGCCAAAGAAAGATCTCCATTTACTAATGGAATGTAATCATAAAGATTTCCTTGGCTGCTTCCCTGATATTACTGGTGTTCACAAGGGAGCAATAGAAAAAGCGAAAGTGAGAAACTGGTTGCAACTAGTAAAATTACCCCACAGGACAAACAGAATACGGTGAAATGTGTCAGTACAATGTCCTGTGCATTACAAGCTGAGAGGAATTACTTTTATACCCATGACTATAACAGTGTCATCTGCCTGTACCTGGAGCAGCAAGTGCAGTTCAATGAAATGATAGCAGAAAAGCTGAAGCAGGCCTTGTGCCGCTTTTCAGTTATGTAGAACAGAATAAAACATGAAGAAAACTCTGAAAGTGCTTCTTTCTGACTTAGAGCAATGCAATTTAATTTTTTCCCTCTTTGAGTCACCCCCCCACCGCCAAAAAAGAAAGAAAACCAAAAAGAAATAGTTGTAAAAAACTATATTTACTTTATTACAGCCTAAATGCATCAGTTATTTAGATAGTCTTTTGTTTATTTCTATATACATTATTTAAACCAGTGAAAATTGTCTCTAATTTTGGAATGTACTTAAAATTATCAGAATTTTGAATGGAAAATTAGAGTTTCCCCTTCTGGTATTTTACATAAAATTATAATTTATAAGTCACCCACAATCTTCCAGTTCTTACCCAATGTCAGACAATTACTAATTGCTTTCTTAAAAATATGAAATATGCCAGAATAAAAATTATATGTTTGTTAAAAAAAAAAAGAAATGTTGAAAGGAGCTCTTCTACCTGAAACAAAAAGATAAAAGGATAAAAACTGTAAGATGACAGACAGAAGTAAAAAATTCCAACTCTATTTTGGAATAGGATATTAAACGCTAATTATAACATAGAAGTTAAAGCGGGGGAAGCATTTTTAAAAAGTCTATAGCTTCAGCAATTCGGAAACATGCACAACATAAAAAGGGATAATTTGCGACAACAAAAACATACAAGGGGAGGGGAGAAAGGATGGAGCTTGCACGGGTGAATTTAGATAAGATATAATCAGTAGAAAAAGGACTGTTGTTATGTATGAAACTTTTTTTTACATAAACCTAATGATAACCACAAGACCTAGGCTTGTAGTGTGGTCTCTTCCACTTGCCTCAAGATACAGCATAGGCAGCAACCATCCACGGACCACTTTGTAGCTCCGACAAGGTAGCCCCAAGAAATCAAAGGCAGTGGCTGACCTTGGTCTACATGGGAGCCCCTCTCAAAGGTCACAGAACCAACACACCAGAGTCTGGAATCGGACCACAACAGAGTACCATCTGACTAGCCCCATAAACAGCACACCCAAAGGGTGGTCTTATCAGATATATGAGCCTGCTGGGGGAATCCTACTCTGAGAGATCAGCTCATACACAGCAGCTCATACCCTACGGACATGGCTAATCCCCACAGCCAGTTAGCTTGAGAGTCAGTCTCATCCACTGACGTGCTAAAGACTCTACTAAAAGACTATTAGAAATAAATACAGTAAAGTTGCAGGATACACAGTATATAAAAATTTGTTGTTTTCCTATATAATTATATAGGAAATATCAGAAATTAATAAAACAATTTCATTTCAATTGCAACATAAAGAATGCAATATTTAGGGATAAACTATAAGTATATGAGCTCATAGAAAATGGGCTAGACTGCACTTTTATTAGGTGCTCTGAGAGAAACCCTCCACTATAATTCAACTAGACTCTGGAGATGTCCACACCTACACTCTCCAAGGGCCACCCCCTGGGGAAAAAAATGCAAGCTGGGTGGGGCAGGTGAAGGGAAGGATTGCCTTGGATAGGAGGAGGCCTGCAGCAGTATTGCTGTTGGGACACTTACTCTTGGCCAGGGTGGGGTAAGGATGCCAGGTTTGGGTTCTGGGTCGAGGGGGGCATTAAGGAGAACTGCAGGGGAGAAGCAAATCATCTCTGGAAGGAAGCTTCCCTAATTCATACCTGGAGGGCTCCAGGATCAATGATTCCACAAAGATCACCAAAACACATGCAAAGACTAGCCAGTGCCAGAGCAGAAACAACATTCACACCTCCAGGCTACAGAGGTGCCTTTTAGATCAGTGAGGAAAGGAAGCATTCCTCATAAATGGCACTCAGTGGTTTGTTATTTACATGGGGAAATGAAATGTTTACCTTATAATATATCCATGGATCCATTTCTGATGGACTAGGACTTAACTGTGAGAAGCAAAACTATCAGAACAGCATATAAGAAGATATCTTCTTGACCTTAAAGTAGTGAACGATTCCTTAAACAGGAACAAACTAGCCATAAAAAAAGACCATAAATTCGACTACATTAAAATTAAGAATTTCTATTTTAAGTGAAAATTTAGAACACAAATGCAGTCCTAATTTTTGCAATATGCGTAATTAAGAGTAATATCCAAAACATATAAAGAACTATATATCAAAGAAAAGTTAATCCAAAGGAAAATTAACAGGAGACATAGACATAAGTATTTTGTGGAAGAGTATTATATGGCCAGTAAACACATGAAAAGCTGTGTTACCTCTAGTTATGAAGGAAATACAACTTAAGATCATGAGAGATCATTTAGCAATGATTAGATCAGTAAATTAAGAAGGCTGGCAATACAGAATGTTAAAGAGGATACAGGAGACTTCCCCTTCTGGCCATGATGGAGTAATAGGGACCAAATTTACCCTTCCACCTTAGACAGATGAAAACAAAGTATAATGAAGCACTGTTTTTCAGCAACACAGGACAGGGATCTCTGAGAGAAAGGACAAGATTGAGCTGAACTCTGCAATTGCTCAGTGCATTGTCTGGAACGAGTTTCCAAGGCTACTGTTCAGGGAAGGAACAAATAAGCCCAGAGGTCTCCCTAAAGTTGAGGGTTTGTGATGCCCAGACAGCCAGCGTTCACGGAGAAGAGAGAGCTGCACAGAGAGCAGCTCTACAGAGGCTTCTTTTCAATGAACACTAACAAGCAGGCTCATGCTCTTCCCCCAGCCTATAAGAAGAACCAGAGAAAGGAGCAGGTGGGACCGTTCTCAGCTCACACAGAGCCAGGAATGGTTTGTGTTTCCACCAGCCAACTTGGAAAACACTCGTAATTCATGAGGCAGTATGTGGGTCTCAGAAAAGATTGCCTTAGTGAGTGAGACTGGAAGCAGGTCTCTCCCCAGATAGTTGGCTGCAGTCTTAATATCTGATGACAGGCTTGTGAGAGACTAAGAGGGCCCAGATAAGCCAGGGTTGGACTCCTGATCCACAAAAACTGTGAGATAATAATGTGTTTTAAGCCGCAGAGTTTTGGGGTTATTTGTTATACAGCAGTAGATAATGAATACACCCACTTGCCAGGAGTGATCCAGCAATCTATGCAACTGAATATCCAATCTGCCAACAGAGCCCAATACTGCGTCCCCTAATTGGCATTATTCCCTGAAGAGACCAACCAGCTACTAGGAGACAAGTCTACTACCTGGGACCCCCTTCCATTCAGGAAGGACAGAGATGTATTCCAACAGCAATAGACACATAGTCCAGATATGGGTTCCTGTCTAGAGAGCCTCGGCAGCACTATCCCAGGCCTTCCAGGATGTTTGATCCGCTGGCCCAGGATGCTTCCTAACATCACATTGGGCCTGGGACCCACTTCACAGCAAACGGGTATGTGAGTGGGCCCATGAGCAAAGATCCCCTCGTTGAATCACAGAACCCAGAAGCAACTGACCTGCTAAGGTGTTGGAACAGGCTGTTAAAGGCACAGCAGAACCACCTGCTCCAGGGCACTACTTTAAGAGAATGAGGTGCCATCCTCCAGGACACAGTCCGCAGTTTAAATATAAAGACCTTTACACAGTGCTGTGTACACAATAGGAAGACTATACAGGCCTGGGGACCAAGAGGCCCTGCCTCTGTCATTCCCAGGAACCCACTGGGAAAAGAATTGGTGTTTCCCACCTCCACAAGTCTGGGCTCTGCAGGGCTAAATGTCCTGGCTCCCAGGAGACACTTACACCAGGAGAAGTGCCACCTGGTACTCAGGCTCCTTGTACCAAGGTGCCCACAGCAGGAAGAGGAGTCGCTCTCCTTGTAGCACTCATGGAGGAGGAAGGGCTTCTGTTTCACACCGCAGATAGGAGGAATGTGTTTGGCACCTAGGTGATCCACTTGGGCACCTCTTAAAGGTACATGAACAAGTACAGCAACCCCAGCCTGAGAAAGGCATAGTGATCAAGGACTCAGACACTACTAGGTGGCCACTGAGGTTAGCAAATGTGCTGGCTGAGGAATGGAGGAATCTAGAATGGGTAGTGGAGGAAGGGGTATTGATTGCAGCCCTAAGCCCAGCTGCTGTGGTAGGAACTATGGTTCGTCCCACTAACCTTCCTCCTCTAAACTTCTCCCAGGAAGAGGCCCTTCAGACTCAGAGGAGCTGCTCCTATATATATGTGAATCTGAGCAGCTCGAAGGGGTAGACGGCGGTGAATACTGTGGCACACCACCCACCTTCCCTAACACTGAAGGAACTGAAGACCTAGCCACTGGGAGGACTGTCCCCACAGAACCTTCAGGGACCGCCACAGCTGGAAGAGCTCCTTCATCCAGTGACTGACCTGCCTCTTTCTTGTTGGGCATATTAGGGTGATTTTCCATGGATTTCCCCCATTCACCTCTTCCTCATATGCTGCTTCTGGGAATAGGGACTAGGATGAGTTAAAATCATCTAGAACCTGGCTCAGTTAAGAGGATAGTGGGGATCTTCTGTCTTTTTCTTTCCTTGATGAGGATTTTTAAAGATTATGATGTGAGACAAACCCCATCCTCTACATACACCCTTTTTTATTGCTACTGCATTGTTTTGCAGCTTTTTAATCCCCCTTTTTTGTTGTTGTTAATTTTGGGGAAAGAGGATTCTTCTGGATTCTTTCTCTATTTTACCCTGAGGTCTAGAATAGATGCAAATTAAAAAAAAAAAAAAAGAAAGAAATTGGCAACTTTCATGGGGTGGGGTGGAGTGGGGCAGGGGGCAGTATGTGGAAGATCTGTGACAGTTGTATTTGGATTGATTATTTTGTTTCCTCTATAAAATGAGGACCCCTGGAGCCTGTTGTCTTACTATAAGCCTGATATCAGGCAAGCATGGATAATCCTATTTGAGGAGAGAAGATACTAGAAACCAGATTTATTAGTGGAGACTGCAGGACAGGAACCGCAGAGGGGTCTTTTTGGCCATCTTCAGAACTTGCCATATGTTGTGGAAATGGGAGCCTCAGAGGCAGAGAAGCAAAAGAAACTTAAGAGAGAATTTATGAAGTCACATTTTCAGAATTGAATGAATTTAGAGCTGTCAGCCCACTGGTTCCCATGGCAGAATGCCCAAAAACATTCAGATGGGGCCTCAACAGTGAGGAGTGTTATAAGGAATCATATGTCAGATTTCAAACACAGACTGACAGAAGGAGGCAAGACCTCTGCATTCGTGCTAAACCAGAAAGACTTGCGCTGCAAACACAGGATAGAGTGACTGGGAGCAATCTATGAAATCAAGCTGTATAGGAGCCATGTTGCCAGGGGAGTGGAGCATTACTGAGGAAGCAGAGGCTCCAATTCTAGCTGTTCGGGAGGCTAAGTCCAGGAGGAAGAAGGAGAGGAGACAATATCAAGAGTCTCCTGGGAAAAGGATCTGACAGCAGAATGGTCAGCCATGGGGAGTACAGTGGAAGCTAATATGACCCTAGAAGCTAAATTCTTTCTTTCTTTCCTTTTTATATATATATTTTTTATTACGGTGACATTGGTTAATGAAATCCAGTAAGTTTCAGGTGCACGATCACGATTCAACAGTAAGGTGTATATGTGTGTGTGTGTGTGTGTGTGTGTGTATGTGTGTGTGTATATATACACACACTCTATATATATATATATATATTGCACTGTATGTTCACTGTCAATAGTTAGATTTCTTTCTGTCACTACATGTTTGACTCCTTTTATCTCATCTACCTCCCTCCTCCCCACAATTCCCTGCCCTCTAGTAACCACTAGTCTATTGTCCATGTCCAGGAGTCTCTGTTTGTTTCTCCTGTTTGTTCATTGCTTTTAGGTTTATATCCCACACATAAGTGATATCATGCGGTTTTCAATTTTTTCTGTCTGGCTCATTTCATTTACTATGATTATATCTTGGTCCATCTATGTTGTTGCAAATGGCAGTATTTTGTCTCTTAGGGCTGAGTAATATTCCATTGTATATGTACCACAACTTCTTTAGCCAGTCATCTATCATAAGACACTTCGGTTGCTTCCACGTCCTGGCCACCTTGAATAATGCTGCTATGAACATGGTGTGCAAATATCTTTTCAGATAGGAGTTTTCAAGTCTTCGGGGTAAATACCCAGTAGAGAAATTGCTGGATCATATGGTAGATCAAGTCTTAGTTTTTTGAGGAACCTCCATACTGTTTTCTACAGTGGCTGTGCCAATTTGAAGTCCCACTAGCAGTGTATGAGGGTTCCTTTTTCTCTGCATCCTCTCCGACATTTGTTATTACTTGTCCTGGGTGTTTTTTATTGAGTTTTAGATGTTCAGCTTATTGTCATTTCAAGGGGAGAGATCTGGCAACATCTCTCACTCCACCATGTTTCTTAATGCCACTCAAGAAACTCAAGTGGATTTATTTTTATAGTTATTTTGCCAAGATTAATGCCCACTAAAGGGAAAAATGCTTAATAATCTGGTTAAAAATATTTTCGTTAAAATAATACACTAATTTTATAGACTAGTCCATAGATATAGTTAGTATTGATGCAGGACAAGGCAAATTTCCCTGAGCGGAGGGGAACTCAAGCCCTACACTGAGAGAGAAGAAGATTCTTGGCAGAGTGTAAGAAAGAATTCAAACACACACCAAAGTTAGAGTCAAAAGGAAAGTTTATTGGAGAAAGGGTAACACTCCATACACAGAACGTGGTCTCCTCTCAGTTTTACTATGTTCGGTCTTAGAAAATATGACCGAACATACTAAATGTTCGTGGTCTCCTCTCACAAGCAAAGAGAGAACCTATGAGAGACTCTGAGGGACAGAGACAATAGAGCGAGCATGTGGTCTCCTCTCAGAAGCAAAGAGAGAGCCTACGAGAGACTCAGAGGGATGGAGACAATAGAGAGAGATGGGGACAGTGAGGAAGACAGAGAAAGACACTGAGAGAGAACCCCGAGTGTTTGGGAAATTCAGTTTATATGTCATTCTTTAGATAATGTGAGTTACAGTTTAAAGATTTGTTTATCCATTTTCCTTTGATATGGCCATACACTGAAGAAGGTAAGAGTATGTAGCATGAAAATGTAAGAATATGTACCATGAAAGGCCTGCTGACAGTTCGCAGCCTTTGATGTGTAGGTTCCCCATGGTTTTAGCCATAGGGGATGAATGATTTTATTTTGCGTAGGGTGCCACTTAAAGACTCTGTTTTCCTGTTTTCCCTTCATGATGTGGGGAAATGCGTCGTTAGCAATCCCAGCAGAAATCTTCCTTTGTTCTGCAGGTTTCCTCATGGTCTGGCTGTGGGACTGATCAGCATTTTGCAGTCTCTGAATATAGCTTAACATTTTAGTTTTCTTGCCTCCTCCCTACATTAATATAATGATACTAATTTGTTTTTAAGAATATAAACCAATTACAGTAGTTCCCCCTTTTCTGTAGAGGACACATTCCAAGACTCCCAGTGGATATCTGAAACTACGGATAGTACCTACCACTATATACACCTTTTTCCCAAACACACATACTTATGAAAAAGCTTAATTTATAAATTAAGCACAGTAAGAGATTAATAGCAATAACTTAGAATAAAATAGAACAATTATAATAGACTATAATAAAAGTTATGTAAATATGGCCTCTCTCAAAATCTTAATGTACTGTACTCACACTTCTTGTCAGATGATATACCATGGCTACAAGATGAGATGAAGTGAGATACTCAGAATGATGTAAAATATTAAACTTATGAATGGCTTATTTCTGGAATTTTCCATTTAATATTTTTGGACTGTGGTTCACAGCGGGTACTAAAACCACGGGAAGAGGGGCTGCTGTACTTAAAAGCCCTATGGAAAGCACCATGGAAAGGCAGAACATTGGACTTCATTAATCACATCTATCATATGAATTAATTTACCACAAAGAATTAATGGAAATGCCTTATGAGAGGAAAGCTAATGAGAGAAAAGATGAATAATTTGATTTACAGAAACAGGCAGTGGCAGGATTTGATCTACACACCCTAGTTTGCCAACCCCAACTGTAGAGCTGAGAATGGTATTTTCATGTTGAAGTGATTCAGAAAATCAAAAGAATGATAATATGTCATGATACATGAATACTATGAAATTCTAATTTAAGTGCTCATAAATAAAGTTTATTGAAACTCGGCCATGCCTATTCATCTATGTGTCATCCATGGCTGTTTTTGCTCTGCAGCCGCAGAGGTGATGGAGACAATTTGGACCGCAAAACCTGAAATATTTACTATCTTCTTATTTACAGAAAACACTTGGCATTCTCTGCTCTAGAGCAGTGGTTCTCAATTTTAGAACCATCTGGGAAACTTTAATGATATTGATTTAATTGGTCTGTGGTGAACCTGGGCATTAGGATTGCAACACCCGTGGTCTTAAGACACAGCCAAGGTTGAGAAGCTCTGCCCTGAAACCAGCTCAGGCGAAGATTAATTCAGGACCATGGTTCTCACCTCTGTCTGCCCTATAGAATCACCTGGAGAACTTTTAAAAAATATCAAGGCTGGGTTCCACATCCATCCAATTAAATTAGAATGGGGAGTAGTGAGGGGGTATAAGGTGGGCATTGGTGTGTTTTACAAACACACATGTGATTCTTATATGCAGCAGAGTTGAGAATCTGGGGCCAACTATGTGAGTTAAATCAAAGCTCCCCACTTTGTATATGTGTGACCTCAGACAGGTAACTCTAAGCCTTAATCCCTTACCTGTAGATACACAGGTCAACAATGTCCATGTGGGAGATTCAGTAAGATATAAAAAATGTCCTGGGGCCTTGCACATGGATCAATATATGTTAGATCATTTCGTCTAGTCATGTTAAAAGAAACATATCTCAGGATCCTTGGAGCTTAAAATCAAGTGTTATATGATCAGACCTCTAGTCTGATTTCTTTTGGAAGTGAAGGGGAGCAGAGTTTGCCACCCCCAAATATACTTCTTTGGGATATTGAATACTTTAAGAAACAAAAGACTCAGGAAGAAACTATGACCTTGCCCCTAACTGCCTAAAAGAATTTAGACAGAGGATCTGCTCCAGGAAGGGAGTGATCATCATAGATAACTGTAGTTTAATATGAACTAAGTATGACATACAGGGAGGAACCTAGCAAGACCCATTGATCAAGTCCTCTTTGTGTCCCATTGCTAAAGATGGCCCAACAAACATTTGTTTATCAAAATTTTGCTTTTCCATCTCCATGTGAACTACCCTCCTGTCCTTTGCAGTCTGAACACAACTCCCACTTCTCCTTAGTTCAAGGTGGCATATAAGCCTTAACTGCCTAATTTGTCCTTGAGCCCTAGATTCTTGTGGAAATCCTGTATGTATGTATATATGTAATTAAATTTGGTTATTTTCTCCTGTTAATCTTTCTCATGTTATTTTAATTATTTGGCCAGCCAAAAGAACAAAGAGGGGAAAAGGGAAATTTTCTCCTCTCTCACAGGAACTTAGAGGAAAATTTCTCATAAAAATACGAGGACAAGCCATAGGAAAATGGGAAAAACGGAGTTTGGAGCTGGAAGTTTTGGTCCTCAGAGTCCTCATTTGTTAAGCAAGATGTATAACTGAGTTGCCAGATTAGTGTATTTGGAACCTACTTATACTAAAAAATTATTTGTTTTTACCTGAAATTTAAATTTTATTGGAAATCTTGTATTTTTATTTGCTAAATCTGTCAACCATATATACAAACCTTAGTAATTTTTCAAAAAATAACTCAATATGATCTTTGCTAAAATATATTTTATTAACAATTTCATTCCATTATTTTCCCCAAATCCTTTGTTTTAAAAAAGGGCCAAGAATGTATAATTAGAATCTACTAAGATTTGCAAACTGATCGGTAGAGGGAGCCAAACTGATGAAGAAACCGAAATGATCTATGCTGAGCTGATTAGTCAATTCACAGATTCAAAAAGAGCCCTTACATGAGAATAAATCACTTTTCCAATATGTATGTTTTTTAATTTTTTTGAAATAACATAACAAATATATTCAATGTGTAGAAAAGGTAACAGACAATATGTGGTTTTCCACAAAAGGATCCTCTGCTTTAAACATTTTCCTTTTTCTCATGGATGGAGGCAGGCATAGAGTGGGGAGTGGGGTGCAGAATAATGAGTTTAAGATTAATTACATACTTAGTGAACTTACAGTTATAAACAAGAATGTAATTTGATGATTTAGTGAGTTTCTGGGAAAAATACCAGAAAAATAGTGTAGGAAATCTCCAAAATCTCTCCTCTTGATCCATGAGATGTCACATCGGCAGTAGTTCCTTGACTGGAGGGGAAAAGTGAGGACACTTACCCCTGCTTCTTCTTCCCAGACCTAGAAGAGAAGGGATTTTTCTATTTCCTTTTTCTGTTTCAAGGGTCTCTCTTACACTCTAGTTTAATGTAAAATTCTGTTTTAAAATTTTCAAATGATCATCCATTGTTATAAAAATTATGTCCTGGTAATAATGGATAAGCTAGCCAGATTTACCCCTGAAAATATAAAGAGGGAGCATTTGGAATTTTAAAAACCCTTTCTCTTTGAAACCTGTTTTAAGTCTGTGATCTGAAAAATTCTCAAAAGTAGACCAGTCTGAAAACATAACATTTTCCCTTTGCCTTCCTTCTGTAAGAATCAGTCCTGCCTGAGGCAAATGGATGCTGCCAACAGAATAGGGGGAGGTCATATACATTGGTGGTACAGGGAGAAAAGCACATCATGTATTTTAAAAATAATATGCATTATGATGATTATTCAGCACCATAGTGAACCCAGTTCTATTAAGTACTTTTTACGACTGATGTTTCGTCACTTGAATTCAGATCCAAGCAAACAGAAATAGTTCCTAATCTCCTGCATGTACATTCTTAAGTAAAATGTACAAATGTCCCTATTATTTAGAGGTTATCTTTTGAGGTCACTCCAACCCTCTACAAACATTAGAACAAACAAAAACATAAAATATTCCTTAGCGTCTGAAATAACTGTCACAGATCATTTAACCAGAATTCTAAAAGGCAAAAGAATTGTTCTACAAGAATTTTTCAAATGATCATCTATTCTTAAACATTATGCCATTATAATAATGAAAGAACTATTTGGTCCAGAACTATCTGATCACATGGTGATCATGCCATCTGTTGGATAACTGGTTAAAGCCGTGATAACCTAGTATGAGAGGGAGAGATGGTAATAGGTGAGGACAGTGATCTTGCTAATAGTCCAATGGTTGTAAGAGTTCCCGTAATTTTTTACATTTTGGTAGTCACTAACTTTTTTAAGAGATTGAAGAGCAATTTGCAGTTATATAGTAAATATCTGTGGAAATAAGTGAAGACCAATGAAATGAGAAAAGCAAAATCTATTTAATCTAAGTTTGCCACCATCTCCTGTGTTTTGGCAGAGACTCAAAGGCAGGCAGAGGAGTGGGAAAGCTTTATATAGTCTGGAAAAGGAAAGCTTCAGGGTCACCCTGATTGGAGGTTGTTGTCTGGGGAAGTTGGAGGCAGGCAAATTAGAAGCTGGGCATTCTGTGTGATTGGTTAGGAGTACTTTGTGATTTGGCTGTCTCTGGTTGGTCCTAAGTTGGAAGCAGGGACAAAAATTAGGAAAGCTGTCAGTTATTAATCGAGTCCTTGCTATTTTGGCTGATTTTTACAGAAGTAATGGTTTAACTTTTTGGATTGTCACTAGAGATTACAGCTTTGCTTCTTGTGAGTCTGACTTATAACAGGCTGGTTTACTGAGTCGTTTATTGTAGGTCAGGAGTTGGTGTCCTAGGTAGGTTGCTACAGGTTGTGAGTCAAAGTTTTATTTCTATATGTGGTCTGGCCGCTATCCATTTGTATATTCAATCTGTCACATCCCATGCCTTAATCTATATAATGGAAAGAAAATCTAAGCAAATATACCTGAAAGATGTTGGAAATAGATCAATTTTTAAATTTTAATCATTACGCTCTTTTGAATTAAGATATTTAAACTTCAAATATATTCTTCAGTTATATGTACATCAGGTTGCAGATATTCTGGGTAAATCAGTTATTTTATGAAAACGAATGTCTTAAACTTATGTACTTTATTAGATAGACTACAAAGGTATAGATGTTATTATATACTATACATTAGAATGTAAATTCTATGAAGGAGCTTTGTTTTGTTCAGCTGCTTATCCCTGGCACTAAGAATGGAGTAGAATACATAGTAGGTACACACAAAAATATTTATTGAATTAAGTCATGCCTGTTTCTAACACTTTTTTAAATTTATTTTTAATTGTGGTAAAATACACATAAAATTTACCATTTTAACCATTTTTAAAGTCTACAGTTGAGTTGCATTAAGTCCATTCACATTGTTGTGCAACCAATCTCCTGAACTCTTCATCTTGCATAACTGAAACTCTGTACCCATTAAACAACTCCCCATTTTCCCGTCTCTATGAATTTGACTATTCGTATCTCATATAAGTAGAATCATATAATATTTGTCTTTTTGCGATTAGCTCATTTCACTTTGAGTAATGTCCTTAAGGCTCATCCATGTTATGCATGTGTCAGAATTTTCTTCCTTTTTAAGGCTGAATAATATTCCATTGTATGGATATACCACACTTTATTTACCCATTCATCTGTCCATGAACACTTAGGTTGCTTCCACCTTTTGGTTCTTATAAATAATGCTGCTTTAAAAATGAGTGTACAAATATCTTTTGAGAATTCTTTGGGGGTATATATTGAAAGGTAGAGTTACTGAATCATGTCGTAATTCTTTTGTAATTTTTGGGG
Source organism: Pteropus alecto (assembly GCF_000325575.1). Lineage (NCBI taxonomy): Eukaryota > Metazoa > Chordata > Mammalia > Chiroptera > Pteropodidae > Pteropus > Pteropus alecto. The sequence goes on from NW_006435766.1 coordinate 1,930,934, forward strand.
AACCATTATACTATTTTCCATAAAAGCTGCACCATTTTATATTCTCATCAACAGTGCACAAGCATGTTTCTAACTCATAAATTTATTACCTGGTTTGCTGGTCCGGAGTAGATTAAAAGCAATAAATTAGAAAAAGTGAGGAGTTTTGGAGAAACATGGAGGAGTGAGAGACATCACCAGATCTCTCCACTTGAAACAACAAGCTGAACATCTAACACTCAACAAGAAAACACCCAAACTGCACACCAGCACGTCTGAGCATGGGATCTGCACATAAGAGCTACCACAGGTCAGAACTCCGGGTGTTGGGCGGTGGGCTGGGAAAAATAAAGAAGCTGCCTCTCACAGCTACCAGAGATCACTGTAGGAGGAGGGGGAAGGGAGAAGGGGCTACGAGTTCCCTGAACAGCCCTGCCAGGGAGTGGTGTGAGCTCCATGCGGCCAGCAGCAGGGCCCAGTCATCAGGGCAGAGAACAGAGAAGCAGGACAGCAGAGAAACAACAGTTGATTTTTACCAGCCACAGCTGCAAAACCAAGGCTGAGCTGCAGCCCAATACCCCCAACCCAGAGGGCCCCTACCTCCGTATACTCTGAGACCAAACACCACAGAGCAACAGAGGAATCTGAGCAAATGCTACCAAAACTGTTGCTAACACTGACAGGGACTGACTGAGGGTAGTGAGTGTGATTAAACATCTACCAAAAAAAAGGGGGGTGGGGTGGGCGGCATTATTAAGACTTACATGCCACCTACTGGAAACCAAAAGAAAACCTCTTTCTTTGCAGCAGTCTAAAGAGAGACTTTTATATAATAAATCTTCTTCTGAAAAAAAAAAAAAAACCAATATATTTCCATTAATGCCTAGGAGGAGAAATAGTCCATTAAACACCATGAACAACTAAGATGACAAGACATCTCAGGAAAAAAAAGAGAAAAATCTCCAGAAAATAAGCTTACAGACATAGAAATATACAACTTAAACGACAGAGAATTCAGGATGGTACTTCTGAAAAACTCAGTGAATTCCGAAACGAATCATACCACAATTTAAGGAAATGAAGAAACAACAAGATGAGCAGAATGAGTTCTTTAGCAAGGAGATTGAAACTCTCAAAAAGAACAGAATAGATCTTCTGGAAATAACACACTACAAGAGTTAAAAAATGAAATAGCAAGCTTGGGAAATAGAGTCGACCAAATGGAAGAAAAGAACAGTAATATCGAAGACAGAAATTTATAAATAAATCAGAAGAAAGAAGACAGAAACCAAAGAATGAAAAATAATGAAAAACAGATACGAGAACTAGCTGACACCATCAGGACAGGAAACATAAGAATAATGGGCTTTATTGAAGGCAAAGAAAAGGAGCAGGGACTAGAAAGCATTTTCAGGCAAATAGCTGATGAGAATTTCCCAAATCTAAGGAATGAGCTGGAGCTTGCAATTCAAGAAATCAACAGAACACCCAATTATCTCAACCCAAAAAGGCCTTCAACAAGACAAACTGTATTAAAATCATCAAAAATCAATGACAAAGATAGAATTCTCAGGCAGCCATGGAAAAGAAGACGGTAAACTATAAGGAAAACTCCTTAGATTATCGTCAGACTACACAGCACAAACCTTACAAGCCAGAAAGGAATGGAATCAAATATTTAAACTATTAAGTGAAAGAAATAACCAGCCTAGAATAATGTATCCAGCTAAGCTGTCCTTTAGATATGAATGAGAAATTAAGACCTTTCCAGACATACAAAAATTGAGGGAATTCTTCACTACAAGACCTGCACTACAGGAAATACTGAAAGTGGACAGACCAAAACAAAATAACAACAACAAAATACATAATTAGGAGTAAAGTGACTATCAGGGAAATAGAAGCAGAAAGGTGCAACCCTTACTAGGAACAGGGCATTATAAGCTTAAATAATAAGAAGAGAATTTGTTATAATAAAATAGTAATGAATGTTCAGCATACATAGGGAGAAATTGAGAAAACACTGACTGAACAGGGGAGAATTCAAAGATCCAAATTTGCAAAGGGGAATGGAGAGAAGGCACATGCAGAAGAAAATAGATGACTCTGTGTGTGTGTGTGTGTGTGTGTGTGTGTGTGTGTGTGTATAACTATCTTGTA
>NW_006435766.1:1936411-1958476 GCF_000325575.1 Pteropus alecto
TGCACTCCGATGTTCATAGCAGCACTATTCACAGTGGCCAGGATATGGAAGCAACCAAAGTGACCTATCATAGATGGTTGGCTAAAGACGCTTTGGTACATATATACAATGGAATATTACTCAGCCATAAGAAGAGATGAAATACTGCCATTTGCTACAACATGGATGGACCTTGAGATAATCTTGCTAAGTGAAAAAAGCCAGACAGAAAAAGTTGAAAATCACATGATACCACTTATATGTGGGATATAAACCTAAAAGCAACAAATGAAAAGTACAAACAAACAGAGACTTATGGACAAAGACTATAGACTAGTGGTAGGGGGTGGGAGGATGGGGAAGGTAGATGGTGTAAAGGGTGTCAAATATGTGGTGACAGAAAGAAATCTAACCATGGGAGGTGAACACACAGTGTAAATATATATATGACTTACTGTTAAAGTGTACAGCTGAAACTTATTGGATTTTGTTAACCGTCACCATAAAAAAAAATAATAATGGAAGAAAAAAAGGAAGGAAGGAAAGGAAGGAAGGAAGGAAGGAAGGAAGGAAAGAAAGAAAAAGTTAGCAGGTAAAATAATAGCATGAAGTATCTGGAAATTTTGAATAAGAAGAATTCTAAGATGTAAAATTAGTACTGGATTATAATAATATTCAATAATGGATACTCTTAATGATGCTCTGGAGATGTAATGAAAAAGTTAAGTTACCTTTAATTTCCATATAAGGAGGCAGGCATCTATATTACTTTAGAAAAACATCCATCGATAGTCACTTATTTAAGTAGTAAAGTTTATTATTATTTCAAAAACTCTGAGTTCCAATAAAAATGGTGAAATTTTTCAGAGGACTGGCTTTAAAGAGGTAATTTTCATTTATTTAGAAATTTCATTTATATAGACTCAATCCAATCCCTGCAATGCCACATTAGTGGAACATTACTATTTCCATATATAATGACTAATCATACACATGGCTTTTCAAATATAAATCACGATGTAATAAGGGCAAACACTAAGCTCAAATAATATTTTCAGTTAATGGCATTTGTGTGGATGTGACATATTTATTAACTAAATTAGGGAGAGGGAATCCATTTAGCAAGAAAAGTCTTGTGGAGTTGAATATTAAGATGTCTGTCAAATAGGATACTTGAAGGTGGGAAAAAAATCTGTTTTCAGGATACTATAGGATTCCTGAATTTGCATTCTTTTGCCTCTCATCTCATATTTCTTCAACTCAAATTTACTAACCAAACCCCTGAAGAATGACAAGTCCAAAAATTATTTACTGTTTTGGGGGCATTTATTGAACTGTCTTATGTATAGAGCACTAGTAATCAAAAAGAAGTTAGGAGGTGACATATGCCCTAAGGAGGGTTGTGACATAGTTATGACACACAAAGGGCATTATTACAGTGTGTGTAGGGCTGCACATGGGATGGAGAGGTGGGAGTTAGGGAGAGATGTGCACTCCGCCCCATGCAGGAGCCACTGCAGCCACCCCATTGATAGCTGGCTGGCCTGCAGGCTTGTCCAGAGGAAGCACGTGCAGAGGCATGGCGGTGAGCACTGTATTTGGAGCTAGAAGTCACTAGGAAGGGAGAATGGTCTGGGAGTCAGGAATGATGCCTATCAGAAAGCTTGGTTGGCGGTTCGCCAAGAGAGACTGAAGCCAGAGAGATATCAAGGTTAGGGAGTACAAAGTGATTTAATTAGAAGGTATTGAAACTGAGAATAAATAAGCGATTAATAATTAAAATAGCAGAGAGTCATTGAAGGGTGTGTGGGGAATATCACAAACAATGAGGTTCTGATTTCATATCTAGTGTTGAGAAAATGCTGCCATCACTGATTTGCTCACCTCCTGTTTCCTTTGTAAAGTAGGTGTGTTGTTTTTACAGATTTACGGGTGAGGAAACTGGGCAGTGAACCCAAGACCCCTTCAGTCACATCAACATCAAGAGCTGAGCTGGGACTAGAATTTACTTCCCTGGAGCTTTTTTGCTACCAGGTGAGCCTTGATCCTGTAATTTTCCAGTGCTAAAAATATTTTCCTTCCTAGAAAAAACTTTTGCTTCTAATAAGGCATTATGTTTTAATGGGCATTGGGTTGTGGGGACTGGAGTGTAAATTGTACAAACATATTCATTAAAAATCACAGGCTAATGCTCTGGTTTCTTCAGCAATGTCAGTTTAGGAAGTGGCCTGAATTTTAGGTGACTTGCTTATTTAAAGTTTTATTTACAGAGACTGGTATTTTTGTGCCTTGCATTGAGGCTTCCATTCAGTAGTACAGATTCTATATTAACCATGAAAACTAATGTGCTGGACTAATGATTTGTATCTAAAATAAAAGCATTCATCTGTTTTGTAGGCAATGAAAAAGGGCTTTTTCATGTATGTTTGAACTTTCAGTGGAGATTTCAAAAAATCACTAAGATATAAGACTATTGAGATTGTTTATATTGTTTAAGTCTTTTGAAAAAATAACTAGATAATAGAGAATGAGTCTTGGTTACATTTTATTTTTCAACTGAAAGTTCCCTTATTTGGCAGTTGTATCTTTAAACATGAGTTACTTGTAGTTAGTTATAAACAAAATAGCTCAAGGCACTGCTATATTCTAGAATGTTCTGCAAACAAATATAGTTTAAGATTTATAATAACAGTGAACAAAACACCAAGGTGAAATGGGCTGAAACTTCTTATCTTACCTCTTATGGTAGAGAGTTCCCATAGAAAAAATAACCTTGGAGCTTTATGAAAAATCTTGGTCCTGAAGTGAAGGACAGAATAAAGCCATGAAAATTAGGAGCCATTAAGACCTATTTCTCAAAATATGGTGCTCATTGTGTCATCTGATCAGAATGTTCTGAGATATTTGTTAGGAGGGAATATTCCTGGGCCTCATTCCAGAACTACTGAGTGAAAACCTGGGAAAAGTTTTGGAATCTGCATGTTAAATAAATGCTCCAGGTGAATCTGTGCACATTACATTTGAGAACCACTGCATTTGAAGAGGTAAGACCAGATTTTTGTCAGGATCAATTCTGCCTAAGACAGCCTCTTCTGGATACTTTCTCATTTTCATGAACACTTGATGAAAAATATTTGACTTAATTTTTTAACACTTTCCAAAGTGACAGATTTACATGTATTTGTAGCGTTCCTTTTCAATAAGTAAAAATGCATCTGGGAGGATTAAGAGGTTCTCATCTACATTGACATCTAACACCTGAGACAGTTGCTCTAATAACAGGGACATTTGATTTAAGGCAGTGTTTCTCAAACTGGACCATTTTAAAGAAAAAAAGTAGACCTCGGAGTTGTGACAAGATTTTTTTTTTTTACAATGTTACGCATATAAACAAATATAATATTAGATATAAACTACTTGTGAGGATAAATCTGATTGATATCTGAAGTCAAAGGAAGGTGTACAAATGAAATACAAATGAAACTATAAAAATAATAAAAATTCAGTTAGGCGACATTGATATGAGACAGATAGTGGTGTTTGCTGAAACTAAATTGTGCATGTTAAGTTTATAGCAGCAAGATGTAGTTCACATCCAATTCTATTTTTCATTAAACAACATGACTGCAGACAAGGTTGTGTTTGCTAAATCATCACAATAATTAACCAAACTTTCCCTAGTGAGCGATCCTTCAATTCCATTTTTAATGAAGTTTCCTTGCAACTTTCAAACACCCACAGTCCTCTAGATCAGCTTTTTTTTTGTAAAGAGCTAGATATTAAATCTTGAGGCTTTGTAGGCTGAGGCAAAATTGAAGATATTATGTAGGTACTTATATAATAATAAAATGACATCACACAAATAGGTACTGCCAAATACTGATATTGATCATAAGCATATAATTTTAATTGAGAATATTAATCATGAGGCATTTATAAATTACATATATAATTATATTATATTCTTTCCTTGATATTTGCTGTTTAACGAGTTATTACACTGTAGATTAATCACTTTATTTGAAGGTTAAGTGGAAGCTCCTCAACTGCACGATTAGATAAGATTTTGAAATATGGGGCTTTCCTTTGCATGTGCATTGAGGTCCAAAAAATACTTCTGAAACTACAGGTTGATCTCAGAAAATATATTCCCTGTGAATTTATGTAGGATAGAGATCTCACTTCTCTTAATTTTTGATGGCATAGGAAGTGATTAAAAATAAAAATTAAAAATAAAACAGCTCGATATTACTGTGATTCAAACAACAATGGCTACCATCAAAATGACTTTATTTCAGTAAAAGTTTTGTATATAAGGTCAATTTTGCCCTATAGTTCTGGTTCAATTCATTTAAAAAATTGCCAAGTCTGCAGCAAAAGCTAATTTGCTGTCAGAGTTCAATAATAGTAGCTGAGAAAAGTCCTCATTCAGAAAAATTTCAATCTTGAGCTGAAAAAACCTTAATAAAATGTTACCACTGCTAAACATCGAACTATTGTGAGGTAAAGCAAATAAGGATTTGCCTTATTTATGACAAAACTTATGAGAGCAGTTCACTAGTAACACTACTTGTTCAAAAATACTTGAGACTCAGATATTTTACTCAGTACCTGCTGATGGATAACACAATTAATATATACAATGAGGTCTTCAAACACCTTAAATTTCAAAACTTCGTAAATTTTTCCAATTAAGCCTTTTTCTTCCCCACATACATTTTTATCATCCTCAGTTGTAAAATATCTTAGCAGATTCAGGTTGTACTGAATTAGTGTTTTCTGAACTTTGAAAATATTCTCAATTATAATTGTTCCACATAGACCATTCATAGAGATGAATCTTAGTGATTTCAAATTTAGTACTGACTTCTTGAATAAAAAACAACTGAACAGTATCAGAAATATCTGTTGGACGTCAGAAGGATGGCAGTGTGAGGGATCTCCCCTGACTTCTCCCCTTGAAATTACAACAAACTAAACAGCTATAATCCAACAGATAACACCCAGCCTAGCACATGTCTGAGAGATCTATGCATCAGAACACCTGAAAGTGGGTCAGTAGGGAGGAAGGAATAGAGAGGATCAGAGACAAGTGCTGCAGACACAGCCCTGAACTCCTGTAGGACACAGGGAGGAAGGAATTAGGTTGTGGGTTACACTCTTTGAAGCTCCCTGACCAGTCCTGCCTGAGTGATGAGCATATTCCATGCAGCAGAAGCCAGTGAACAGGGAAGAGAACAGGACAGAGAGCAAATACAGAGGAAAGGAAAGCTGTGTTTAAGCAACTGACGTTGCCAGGCAGAAGGCTGAGTCATGGAGCCTGGCTGCTTCCACTCACCCTCCAAGGGTGTGCCACCATGTAACCTCCCAGAACTAGCAGCGGCACCCAGGTGAAACTGCAGCAGCTAAAATTGAGACAAACATTGCAGCTGCTCCCAGTGAGGAGTGGAGATATAGAAGCAAGGCAACTGAAGCTTGACAGCCAGCATTACTGGAAGAAAAACAACCACAGACATACAGCTGGCCTCTCCCAACACAGCCCACCCCCATCCATTCAGGCTGATTCAGAAGGGAGTAGCACAGCACCACATCTAGCTGTTGGGGGAAGCATCAGGAATTTAGGGGTTCTTCAGAAGCTTGGACACTTATCACTCTTCATATTCTTCCTTGGAGCCCTGGGACCAAGGTGATCTGGCCACAGAGGAGATATACACCTCCCTAGGGAATAAAGGGCATTTTTAGCCATAAAGCAGAGTTCCAGGAGACTTCGGCAGTGCAGGAGGCTTGTGTGCCACCTACTGAAAAACAACCTGCTAAAGAGAGATTACTCTTAATAACAAAATTCTTAAAAAAAAAAAAAAGAAAAAAAGCAGAGTGTACTCCCATTAATTCCTAGGTGGAGAAATAATTCATTAAACACCATGAACAACCAAGGTGACAAGGCAGCTCAAAAATAAATAAATAAATAAATAAATAAATAGATAGATAGATAAATAAATAAATAAATTCCCCCAAATAAACTTAAAGATATAGAAATATATGATTTAAATGATGGAAAATTCAAGACTGCATTCTTGAAAAACTCAACGAGATGCAATAAAATTCTGATTTACAGTTCAATGAACTCAGAAACAAAATCAATAAACAACAGGAATACTTTACCAAGGAGACGGAAACTCTAGAAGAGAACCAAATAGAACCTCTGGAGTTGAAGAACTCGATAAGAGAGATAAAGAATGAAATAGCAAGTTTAGGAAGCAGAGTTGACCAGATGGAGGAAGAACTAGTGACATCAAAGACAGAAATGTGGAAATGATGCAGATGGAAGAAGAGAGAGACTTGAGAGTGAAAAAAATGAAACAACTCTGCAAGAATTATCTGACTCCAGCAGAAAAAGCAACATAAGAATAAGGGGTATACCAGAAAGAGAGAGAGAGAATGGAATAGAGAGCATATTCAAATAGTAGACAAGAATTTCCCAAACCTATGTAAAGAAATATGAATAGATCTATGACTAGATCATCCAAACAAAAATTCAATAAGGAAATATCAACCTTAAATGACACATTAGAACGATTGGACATAATCAACATTTACAGAGCCTTTCATCCCAAAGCACCAAATTATACATTCTTTTCTAGTGCAAATGGATAGAATGTTTTCTAGTGAACATTCTCAAGAATAGACCATACGTTGGTACACGAAACTAGCCTCAACAAATTTAAGAAGACTGAAATCATACCACGCATATTCACCAACAATAATGCTTTGAAACTGAAGATCGACTGCAAAAATAAAGTGGGAAAAACCAGATATGTGGAGGTTAAACAAAATGCTAGTAAAGAATGAATGGGTCATAGAAAAAGTAAAAGGAGAGATCAAGAGATACATAGAAGTAAACAAGACTAGAAATACAACATATCAAAGCTTTTGGGATACAGCAAAAGCAATAGTAAGTGGAAAGTTCATATCATTACAGGCCTATCTCAAGAAACAAAAAAATCTCAAATAACCAACCTAACATTACAACTTAAAAGACTAGAAGAAGAACGAATGAAGCCCAAGGTCAGTAGAAGGAAGGAAATAATACAATTTAAGCAGCATTACATGAAATTGAGAACAAAAAGACAATAGAAATCATTAATACAACACAAAGTTGGTTCTTTAAGTAGATTAATAAAAAGGCCCCCCTCCCCAGCTACACTCACTAATTAAAAAAGAGAAATGATGTAAACAAAATCAGAAATAAGAGAGAAGTTAGGACAGATACCATTGAAATACAAAGGATCATGTACAAAAATACTAGGAAAGATGGTATGCCACCAAATTCAATAAACTAGAAGAATTGGATAAGTTCTTAGAAATATACAACCTTCTTAGATTGAATCACAAAGAAGCTGAAAATCCAAATAGATTGATCAACAGTAAGGAAATTAATCATCAAAAACCTTTCAAAAAGTAAAAGTCGAGGATGAGATGGCTTCACTAGTAAATTCAACCAAACATTCAAAGATGATTTAATACCTGTTCTTCTCAAACTTTTCCAAAAAATTGAAGAGGCAATACTCCTTTTATGAGGTCAACATTATTTTATGAGGTCAACATTACCCTGATACCAAAACCTGGTAAAGATAACACAAAAAAAGAAAACAATAGACCAATATCTCTGATGAATACAGATGCAAAAATCTTTAAAAAAAAATACTATCAAATTGAATACAACAATATATTATAAAGATTATATATCAGGATCAAGTGGGCTTCATTTTAGCAGCACAGGAATGGTTTAACACGTAAGTCAATTAATGTGATACACCACATAAACAAAATAAAAAATAAAAATCATATGATCATATCAATAGATGCAGAGAAAGCATTTGACAAGATACAGCATTCATTTATGATTAAGACATTTAATAAAATGGGTATAGAGGGGAAGTACCTCAACATAATAAAGGCCATATAAGACAAAGCCTCAGCTAACATCATACTTAATGATGAAAAACTAAAAACCTTCCCTGTAAGATCAGGAACAAGACAAGATTGTCTGCTATCACCACTCTTATTTAATATAGTGTTGGAAGTTCTAGGTAGAGCAATCAGGCAAGAGAAAGAATAAAAGGCATCCAAATTGAGAATGAAGAAGTCGAATTGTCACTTTTTGCTTCTTTACATAGAAAACCCCAGAGACATGATTCTCTACATAGAAAACCCCAGAGACATGATTCTCTACATAGAAAACCCCAGAGACTCTACCGAAAAACAATTAGAAACGATAAATACAGTAAAGTTTCAGGATACAAAATCGATGTCCAAAAATCCATAGTGTTCCTATACACTAGCAATGAAATTTCAGAAAAAGAAATGGAAAAAAAAAATTCCTTCTGTAATTGCAATAAAAAGAATAAAACACCTAGGAATAAACCTAACAAAGCATGGGAAGGACCTATATACATTAATAACTATAAGACATTATTAAACGAAATTGAAGAAGACACAAAGAAATGGAAAGATATTCTGTGTTCATGGATTGGAAGAATCAACATAGTTAAAATGACCCTCGCACCCAAAGCAATATACAGATTTAATGCAATCTCCATTAAAATGGCATTTTTAAAAGAAATATAATAAAAATCATCAAATTTGTATGGAAACACAAATACCCTAAATAGTCAAAGGAATCCTGAGAAAACAGAATGAGGTTGGAGACTCACTCTTTCTGACATCAAATTATACCCCAAAGCAACAGTAATCAAAATGGCATGGTATTGGCAGCAATACAGACACATGGACCAGTAGAACAAAACTGAGAGTTCAGAAGTAAACCCATATTTATATGGGCAAATAATTTTTGACAAAAAAGCTGAAAACATACAGTGGAGAAAGGAAAGCCTCTTCAATCAATGGTGCTGGGAAAACTAGAAAGCCACCTGCAACAGAATGAAACTAGTCTGTCGTCTATCACCACACACCAAAATTAACTCAAAATGGATTAAAGACCTGTATATAAAACCTGAAACAATAAAATGCATAGAAGAAAACATAGGAACTAAACCTAAGGACTTTAGACTTAAAGAGGATCTTGTGAATTTGACCTCAAAAGCAAGGCAAGTAAAAGCTAAAATAAATGAATAGGACTACATCAAACTACAAAGCTTCCGCTCAGAAACAAGGTAAAGAGACAACCATCTGCATGGGAATATATATTTGCAAGCAATGCTTCTGATAATGGCCTAATATCCAAAATATACAAAGAACTCATATGACTCAATAACAGTAAAAAAACAAACAATCCAATCAAAAAATGGGCAGAGGATCTGAACAGACACTTCTCCCTAGAGGACACACAAATGGCCAACAAATATTTGAAAAAATGCTCAATATTGCTAGCTATTAGGGAAATGCAAATCAAAACCACAATAAGATATCATCTCACACCTGTTAGAATAGCTATAATCAACAGAATGGGGAGAAAAAGAAACCTTCATACACTGCTGGTGAGACTGCAAATTGGTACAGCTACTATGGAAAACAGTATGGAGGTTCCTAAAAAAACTAAGAATTAATTTACCATATGATCCAGCAATCCTTCTACTGGGTATTTACCCCAAAGACTTGAACAACATGGATGTACCTTGAGATAATCATGCTAAGCGAAATAAGCCAGACAGAAAAATTTGAAAACCACATGATATCACTTATATGTTGGATACAAACCTAAAAGCAACAAATGAACAGGACAAACAGACAGAGACTCATGGACATGGACTATAGACTAGTGGTTACCAGAGGGTAGCGGATGTAGGAGGAGGGGGGGAGGGTAGGTAGACGGTTAAAGGTGGTAAAATATAGGAGTGTAGGGGGAGGGTGAAGTGGGTAAAAGAGATCATATATATAGTAGCTGAAGGAAACTGGACTTTGGGTGGTAAACATACAATAGAATGTACAGTGTCAAATTATAATGGACACCTGAAAATTATATAATTGTATTAACCAATGTTACTCTAATGAACTTAATTTTAAAAAAAAGGAAGGGCAGTAAAAACAAAAATAAACAAACAAGACTGTATCAAACTAAAAAGCTTCTGCACAGCAAGAGAAACTATTGATAAGAAAAACAAGCAATCATGTGAATGTGAGAGAATATTTGCATACAATGCCTCCAATAACGGCTTAATATCCAAAATATACAAAGAACTCATAAACTCATCAATAAAAAAAGAACAATCCAATTAAAAAATGGGCAGAAGACCTAAACAGACAGTTCTCTCAATAAGACAAACAAATGGCCAACAGACTTATGAAAAGATGCTCAACTTCACTAGGTAGTAGGCAAATGCAAATCAAAACCACAATGAAATATTATCTTACAACTGTTAGAATGGCTGTTATCAACAGGACAAATAATAACAAGTGTTGGAGAGGTTGTGGGGAAAAAGGAACCCTCCTACGCTGCTGGTGGGATTGTAAATTGGACCAGCCGCTATAGGAAACAGTATGGATGTTACTCAAAAAATTAAGAATAGAACTACCATAAGACCCAGTAATCCCTCTTCTGAATATATAACTCGAAAATTTGAAAACATTTATCCGTAAAGATAAATGGACACCCTGATGTCCATAGCAGCATTATTCACTGTGGTCAAGACATAGAAACAACTGAAGTGTCCTTTGATAGATGATTAGATAAAGAATATGTGGTACATATATACAGTGGAATATTACTTAGCCATAAAAAAAGATGAAATATTGCCATTTGTGACAACATGGATGGATCTTGAGATTATCATGCTGAATGAAATAAGTCAGACAGAGAAAGTTAAGAACCATATGATTTCACTTATATGTGGGATATAAAACTGAAAGCAACAAACAAATATGACAAAGAAACAGAGACTTATAAACACGGACTACAGTTTAGTGGTTACCAGGGGAAGCGGGGGAGGAGTGAAGTAGATAAGGGTAAAGGGGTCAAATATATGGTGAGGAAAGAAAATTTAACTTTGGGTGGTGAACACACAATGCAATATATATTATTAAATTATATATTTAAAACCTATATGATTTTATTAACCAATGTCAACCCAAAAAATTTAATTTAAAAAATGAACTATCTGTTGACTTGTTAAAAGCCAGGGAAAACCATTTAAAATCATTTGCCTTGTTTTAGAATTAACTCTTGAAGTTGCTTCCAATGTCCTCAACTCTGAGTAACTGTTTTTGCCCAATAGTTTATAGTCCTAAATCGGTTTATTTTCTTTGGGCACTTTTCTCTGGCTTCCAGAATCAAATATGATTTAATTAACTCACTATTGGTAAATGACTTTCCTTGTCTAACAAATGAGCCATTTGTTAACTTACTTTGTTTGCAGCATCAATAAAAATTGTTTTTGCTTGAAAAAAATTTGCTGCGTTGAAGTATTCTTTCTTAAACTTTCTAATTTTTTGACTATTGCTTTTCTGTGAGTTGAATATTGAGTGCTTAGTCCAGTAATACTGACATATATTGTATTTTTAGCACAGCTATGCCATTTCATAATAAACACAATTCCTTGTCATCTAATTATGCCATTATGTCTTACAAGGGTAATATCTGAAGTTTATTTTCCTCTTCATTTTCTTTTGGTCTTGACATGATGGTAATGCACTGGTAGTAAAAAAATTATAAAATGTCATGTAATAGTGATATGCATGACACTCAAAATTTTGTTTCACTTTTTAAATAAAGTGGATGGTGTGAGAAGCTTTGTGTCTCTGCTTTTAGGAATATTGATGATATGCTTGAGAACTGTTCTCAACAAACATCTTAACAATTGAAGGACTAGGAATCTATTGAGAATATTAGTAGATTGGAGATATATGGCAATGAAGATAATAGCATCAAGAAATAATTTTGGGGCATAATGTGTACTAACCTGTTTATTTCCTTGACAAAAGGGACTAAGTTAAATAAATGGAGAAGAAAGCTGTCAGTTGGGGTTTCTACAATAGTTTTGGTCATAGATCTCTGGGTCATTTCTGTTGTTACTTATTAAACTTCGTTTTCAAGTTTTTGCTTAAATAATTTATTTCCTTGGAAGTATTTGCCTGTAGTGACTCCCATGTGTACTGAATCTTGACCCTTGTGCAGCCAGAGTTGAGAAATATTGGAACAGAACATTTAAAGGATAATACCAAAGGACTCAAGGTACTGCTCCCAGACTTGGCTTTAAATGAAGATTTAAAGATGTATAAAGGCATCATCTCACTAGAGTGGAGCATATGGTTGCCTTAATTTAGCTAATTTTCCACAGTAGCTAAGGAAAAAGTGGAACTTTTCAGAGAATGGTGCTCCAAAGCATATAGCTTCTAAGAATCTGGAGCAGAGAATAAGTCTGCTGAGTTGATCGAGGTTGAGGTCTACATGCTGCTTGGCAGCATGTCATTGACATGCTCACTTCATCCCTATACTGTCAGGGATACATCTGCAAACCACCTGCAAGAAAGGCTGTGAGTCACACCATTGAAGCCAGTCCCATACTTCACATTTTACGAGTGTAATTATTTTTAAAATTATAAATGATGTAAGCTATCTTGGGTGTTTATGAAGAAGAAAAGATGGCAGAAGAGGCTTTATATTATCTCTAGATAATTTCTTAAGGAGAACTTTAGCATGCTTTTCTTGATTGCTTTGTGGAAGGATTCTATGTATTAGGTTGATTTAAAATTCACTCTCTCATGCATGGACACAAGCACAGATAACACTTGTTCTATCATTTCCCCATATAGACGATCCTCTTGTGCAGCACTAAAAATACTTCCCAGTGACATTAAATGACCAGAACAGAATGGAACAAGAGCCCTAATGGATACTCAGTCACAGAGATAGTCTCTACAGCAGGTGGTGAGTGGAAAATCACTGGCATCAGGAAATATTTTATTCAGGATCCTTATATTCTGCTTGTGAATTAATAAGTACTTGTTGATTTGAACTGAATTGAATTCATTCCACTTTCTAAGGCTTTCCTTAAAAGATGACGCTCTGTGAGTAATGAGAGCATAGATAAGAGCCATTGCCAGAAGAGAGTCATCAGCCTCACCCCAGGACTTCTGTGTCAGCCATTGGGAAGCCCCTCCCTGTGTGGGTTCTACCTATATATTCAAAGATTCCCAGGTTGTCTATTTCTACATCTGTAAACGAGGAATGGGCTGAGCAGCCCATTGTGGGAGGTAGCTGTCATCATGTGGGTAGCAGTGAGACCTAAGTTCTCCTGAGATAAACAACTAAAGGTCCAGAGTATCTGGGAAGTGGAGGGTGAAAGTGGATTTGGTCTGAGTTTAGCAAGAAGCTACAGGAGAAGTTTCTTTGAAGATGCAGGTATAGCAGGAGGATGATGGGGCTCCTGCTGCTCTCATTTGTAATAGAAGAAGATGCCAAGTATTGACTTCCAGAATGAAGACCAAAGAAACTAATGAAAAAAGTCCAGTTCAGGCATGAGTGTGGTCTTTTGGCTACCTTATACATACCTGACTGAGCTGAGCAATGTCAGGTAAATAGCTGAGTAGCAGGATAAAAAATTCATTTACAAAATTAAAGAACTGATGGGTTTTCAGAGCTGAAAAAGTGAAAGAACCTGAAATTTTAATTGAGTCACAATTGTTGGCATGCTGCAAACCAGGTTTTTAAGTGGTCAGGCCTGTGGTCCTGAACAGGCTACTCATTACATTTGAGGCAGTCAAGTCTGGAAGGATGCAAGATGAGGCTGAAATCTTTATTTCCATATCCAGAAGGACATTTTAAAGGCAAAAATGTAGTTTAAATAGACAAGTATCAGCACCTTTTTAAACTACTTTTTAAATGTAGTTTAAAAAGACAAGTATCAGAACCTGAGTCAAATATGACAGAAATGTTAGAAGTATCAGACAAAAGATTTTTTAAAAACTATAATTAATATGCTAAGGGCTTATTATTTTTTAATATGCTAAGGGCTTAAATGGAAAAGATAGACAGCATGCAAGAACAGATATATGATATAAGCAGCAAGAGAGAAATTCTAAGAAAGAATCAAGGAAACGCTAGAGATTAAAAATATTATAATAAAAATAAAAAATGCTTTTGATGGGCTCATTAGTAGACTGGAAACAGCTGAGGAAAGAATGTCTGAACATGAGGATATGATGAAAGAAACTCCCAAAACTGAAAAAGAAAAAGAAAAAAGACAAAAAACTGGAAAAACAAAAAACCTGGAACTAAATATCCAAGAATTGTGAGATAACTACAAAAGATGTAACATACATTTAATGGGAATATCAGAGAAGTAATAAAGGAAAAGAAGCAATATTTGAAGCAATAATGACTGAGAATTTGCCCCAAATTAATGTCAGACACCAAACCACAGATCCAGGAAGCTCAGAGAACACCAAGTAAGATAAATGCCAAAAAACAAGACAAAATGTGGATCTATGTGGACCATATTCAAAGTACAGAAAATCAAAAATAAAGAATCTTGAAAAATATAGCAAAAACATAGGAAACATATACCTTACTTAAAAAAAGGAAACATATACCTTACTTAAAAACATATACCTTACACAGGAAACATATACCTTACTTAAAAAAAGCAATGATAAGACTTATATCTGATTTCTCCTCAGAGAATGGAGTGAAATATTTAAAGCGTTAAGAGGAAAAAGCCACCAACAAAGAATTCTGTATCCTATGAAATTATCCTTCAAAGTGAAAGAGAAATAAAGACTTTCTCCGACAAGCAAAACTTGAGGAAATTTGTTGCCAGTAGATCTGTTTTGTAAGAAATGTTAAAAAGTTCTTCAGAGAAAAGAAAAATCATATAGACCAGAATCTTAGATCTATATAAAGAAAGAATTAGAGAATGACTAAGTGAAGGAAAAAAAACCCCTCATTTTTCTTATTCTTAATTGATCTAACAGTTAGTGGGTTGTTCAAAATAATAAAATCAACCATGTATTCAAATATATACTCTTATGTACGCTTATGTGTAAGTGAAATGAATAACAGTAATAATATGAGGGATGGGAGGGAAGAATTAGGAATATTTTGATATTATTAGGTACTTATACTACACATGAGGTTGTATTATGTTATTTGAAAGTAGACTTGGATAAGTTGTAAATGTATATTTCAAACTCCAGGGCAATCACTAAAAAAGGTTTTAAAACAAGTATAATTGATATTGTAAGAAGAAGAGAAAATGGAATCATATAAAATGCTCAATTAAAACCACAAAAGGCAGAAAAAGTGTGGAACACAAAAACAGGAACAAAGAACATGGGCAGCAAATAGAAAACAAATATGGTAGATATTATTTCGACTATATCGATAGTCACATTAAATATCAATGGTGTAAGCAGACTGATTAAAAGACAGAGATTATCAGAGTAGATTAAAAAAAACAAGAAATGAGAAATGGACAGATCCAACAAGCAGAAAATCAGTAAGAACATAGTTAAATTCAACAGCACCATCATTTAACTGGATATAATTGGCACCTATAGAATACTTTATCCAACAATAGCAGATTACATATTCTTCTCAAGTTTACCAAGATCCTTGGATCCTTCACCAAGATAGACCACATTCTGGGCCATAAGCCATACCTTAACAAATATAAAAGAATATAAATTATATAATATATGCTCTCAGACTACAATGGAATTAAACCAGAAATCCATAACAGAAAAAATATGGAAAATCCCAAAATATTTGGAGATTAAATGACACATCTTAAAAGACATTTAAAAGAAGAAATCTCAAGAGAAATTAGAAAATTTTTGAGTTAAATAAAAATGAAAATACATGGTATCAAATATGTGACATGCAGAAAAAGCAGTACTTAAGAGGGAAATTTATAACAAATGCATATTTTAGAAAAGAAGAAAGATCTAAAATCATCTAAACTTCCATTTTAGGAAACTAGAAAAAGTAAAACAAATTAAATCTGAAGTATGCAGAATAAAAGCAATAATAAAAATTAGGACAGAAATCAATGAAATAGAAAACGAAATCAATAGAGAAAATCAGTGAGCTGTTGTTTAAAAAAAAAAATTAATAAAATCTATAAGCCTCTAGCCAGGCTAACTAAGGAAATAAAAGAGGAGAGAGGAGAGAGAGGGGAGAGAGGAGAGAAAGGACACAAATTACTAGTATCAGAAATAAAAGAGGAGACATCATTACAGATTCCATGAACACAGTAAAAAGGATAATAAAGGAATACTATGAACAACCCTATGCCCATAAACATTGTAACCTAGATGAAATAAACCAATTCCTTAAAAGATGCAATCTACCAAAACTCAATGGACAATCTGAATAGGCCTGTATCAAATAAATTGAATCGATAATTAACAAAGCAGAAAGCATCAGGCCCAGATGAGTTCACAGGTGAATTCTGCCAAATATTTAAGGAAGAAATTATACCAATTACCTACAATTTCTTTTAGAGGACAGGAGCAGAGGGAATACTTCCTAACTTATTCTTTGAGCCAGCATTATGTTAATACCAAAGCCAGACAAAGACCGTACAAGAGAAAAAAACAGACCAATATTTTTCATAAACATAGATGTAAAATCCTCAACAAAATTTTAGCAAATTGAATTCAACAATGTATAAAAAGAATTATATACCATGACCAAGCAGGATTTATCCCAGGTGTGCAAGGCTGATTCAACATTTGAAAATCAGTTAATGTAATCCACCACATTAACATGCTTAAAGAAGAAAAAAAAATCATGTAATCACATGATTACATGAATAGATACAGAAACACATTTGATACAATTCAACCCCATTCATGATAAAAACTCTCAGCAAACTAGAAATGAGGGGAATGTCTTTAACTTGATAAGGAACATCTACAAAAACCTACAACTGACATCATACTTAAATGTGAGAAACTTGATGTTTTCTCACTAAGATCAGGAGCAAAGCAAGGATGTCCCCTCTCACCATTGCCTCTCAGCATCATACTGAAAGTCCTAAGCTAATGAAATAAAACAAGAAAAGGAAATATAAGGCATACATTTGAGAAAGAAGAAATAAAACTGTCTTTGTTTAGAGATGACATGATCATCTCAAGATTAATTGTACAGTAATTTTATATTTCTCAGGATTCTCATGTATGATATGGTTACTGACATGATGAAAATGGCTCATGGGTTGTTAAAAGCTAATGAAGAATAATTCCCTAGAAGAGTAATGAAGATAAACGTGGTTCTCAAGATATATAGTCTCAATTGAGCTTTAGCTAGGATAACTTCCATGACTTTAAAAAAAAAAACAAAAAACAGCTATTGAGATATAATTCACAAACCATAATATTCACCCCTTTAAAGTGCACAATTCTACGGTTTTTAGAATATTCAGATTTATGCAACCATCATCACAATCTAGTTTTACTATATTTTTATAACACCCCTATCACCCCTTAAAAACCCTCATACCCATTAGCAGCCATTCCTTATTGCTTTGTGCAACCCCCAGCCCTATTCTAGATTATATATTTTTTTCCTTGTGTTTTAATTTTTTAGATAGTGATGGTTAATACCTATTAAAGGTTAATTATATGTCAGTCACTATTTTGAGTACTTTACACATGTTAGCTCATTTGATTCTCAGATAAATGATATAAGGTAGGTGCATGGTCTAGCAACTATGAGTCTGTCACCCAGTGCAAAGATGCTGACAAATGCCCACACTCCAAGTCCCCAAGGCAGTGTCAAGGAAGTCTGTTGGCAGTGTTGGGGCTGGGTCAGCTGCAAGTCAGTTTAAGAGCTTCTGTGTCCCTTGAAAAGGTGAGATTCCCGCTGATAGGTGCTCTCCTGACCATTCAAGAGGTCAGCACTTACAGAGCCTCTGCTGGCTTCGAGCCTGACTCCTGTCCTCTGACAGGCTCAGGAATTGGAGCTTTTCTGTTCAATCACCTCCACCCATCTTTCTAGCTCACTCTCTTCTTTAACCTTGTGTCAGTAGCCCTTCAACCCCATAGACACTTCCAATCCATTTATGTCATTCACTTCATGTTCTGCTTTGCACCTATTGGGTTCCACAGTCTATCATTGTAATTACTCTCTGGTTTACGCCTTCTACTCACATCCCTCTCTCTCCTTCTGTTGTACTTAGAGGTATAATCCCAGCCTTGTTAAAAAAAAAAAAAAATACCCCACCTGCAGCCAAGCAACTGATGTGGATGGAGAAAAATGCAGACTAAAATACATGACATTGTCACAAAGTGGCATAAATTTTAAGCAGGCTTTCAGTGTTGCCTGAAGTCCATGTTTCTCCAGTTCATTCTTCCTCACTCCCTTACATGTGTGTTTCACCCTAACCATCTCTCCTCAAATCTCCAAATGCTGCTCCTCTTAATTCTCAGCAGCTCAGGCAGCTTACTTGCGCTCTCTGCTCTGTCTGGCCCAATCCTGGATCGGTGTGTCTGAGCCTGCAAAGGATCATGACTTTTATCATGCAGTAACATTTATGCATACATTTTTAGCCCCCTGATAATCTTTAATTTTTAAAAGTTGTTTAAGTAAAGCACAGTGTTCTATTAGCCCTCTTTCTGGTTCTCTGTGGGGGCAGGGACTCCTCTAGTGGCCACTCTAACCTTGTCTTCACTGAGATCACTGCATCTAACTCAATTTTATTAGTTTTGTGCTGCTACCTGCCTGTATTAATTTGGACAATTGCAATCCCCCAGTTGTGACAGTATCTCTTTTCATTAGCACTGGTCTGCAGAGGACAGTCATCACGAAGCTCTCCACAATTCTGGGCCCCTCTCACAGTCCCCTCTTCATCACTTTGAAGTGTCTTCTGTGCTCTCATGTGGAACACAGCTTGTGGGTGCTCTGGCTTTGTGTGATATGCTTTCATTTAGTGTGGTCCATCACCTTTTTCAAGCTTCCAAGAGCCATTCTCACAATCTCAATACCTGTCAGGGTATTAAATCCTGCACCGAAGGAGAGTACTGTCAAATTGGTAAACTCTCACTTATCCAACTGGATGTTGAGCTGCTTGATCTAGCACCTGTGGGACCCCATTCCATGCATTTTCTCCCTGCTCCTGCTGGCATAGATTAATCAGGTTTTGCAGCTCCTTCGGAGTAGAGTCTGTCTCCTACCTCAGCAGGCCTGGGGCATCCTCAATTAGGCTGTGCTGGGACTTGACCCTTGTTACTGGTCTGGTTGCCAGGAGAGGAAGAAGGGGTGATCCTGTGAGCTGTGAGCATTATCTTGCAGAGCACCTTTTCATTTGAGGTCTCTGAAAACTCTTTAAGCAAGGGGAGGGTACTGATTCCTTCCTTCCTTCCTTCCCCCCTCCCTCCCCCTTCCCTCCCTCCCTCCCTCTCTCCCTCCCTCCCTTCCTTCCTTCCTTCCCTCCCTCCCTTCCTTTCTTTTTCTTTTTTCTTTTCGTTCTCTCTCTTTTTAGTACTGCTTTTTTAAAAAGAGGAAGTGGACTACTTCTGTAGGCCCAGTAGTTTCAGGGTCCTCAACTGCATCTATCCAGACATTCTGAGCCTAAGCTCCAGGGGTTCCACTCCTTTTCTATTAGGGCTTGATGCTGCATAGACATGTGCTAGGGCTGAGAATCCAACTGTCTCTGATGCTCTGCTCCTGTTAAGATTGAGCTCTGAGCCCTATTCTTCTCTTTGCCTACTATCCAGCTACAGGAGATCGTGATTTCTTTAAACTCTGCTAAAGAGGCTCTCTAGCTCTCATGTTTTGTCCTCAATTGGTAATAAATCTATTGCCCTGAGCTTGTCATCATTTCTTCTCAAGGAACCTATGTGCTTCACAACCTCCACCCAATTCCATAGTCTTTGTAGTTACCATTTCCCTCTTGCCTCTCAAGCACCAGGGACAGATATTGCAGCACCCAGGGAATTCCATTCCAGTCATATCCCAGCCCGCTTCACTATCAGTGAAAGTTTTAGCAATGAACTGCTATTGCATTCCCAAGAGCTGTCCATACCCCACTTACCACTAGTGATGGGGTCCTTGTTGCCAGCCTACCAGCAGGAGATCTGGCTCAAAAATCCCATTTTGGAGTCTGTTTCTTGGGACCACTCCAAACTTAGAGTATTCTCTGGATACAGAGAGATAGAGCACTGCAGGTGAGAGGTATACTGGGAAATGTTGTTGAGAGACACATGTAGGGAAGTGAGGTAGAACTGAGCAGAGGAAGAAGCTGACCTATAATGCAGTTCCAACTAAGGACTCAGACAACCCTACAGGGTACTCTGGAGCTGGGCTTTGTGTCCTTGCATCAGCCAGTCTTTGGGAAGGAGAGAGCCTTAGACTGAGGGCATTTCCCAGTGAGGGACATGGCTGTGAACCTATACAGCCAGCAGCTGGGGGGTGGGGGATCTGGGCAGAGCACAGTATCCATTAAGCCTTATCACCCCAGCTGTCCACTCTCCCTTGTCTATTTCATCAGTCCTACCCTCTCTATTGTCTCATTCTCATTAGTGTACATTTATGCTGGTAAAGCCTTCCACTAAAAAGATATCCCTCTGTTGGTGCTCAGCTGAGGTTGAGAAAGTTGGGCCCCCAGGTATTGGAGAAGTCAATTAAAACTAGGCCAGAAGTAAAGGAAGAGCCAAGTCTTTAACCACTTAATGCAATAGTATAAGCACCGGGCTAAATTGGAGAAACATTGAATCACCCTCCTCACCGCTTCCTGTTCTATTCTCCTTCATCAAACAATGTGCCAGTGGAGGGTCAGATAGTTAGGGGTGGGGGCCTTCTCACTGTCTCATTGCTGAAGGAGTCTCCAATCAAAAAGCTCCTGAAGTTTTCTCAGCCCTGGTGCTGAGGAGAGGGTGAAGGGGAAGGGCTGGGAGTGGAAAAGTACTGAGTACTCAGTCAGAGAGGAGAAAGAACCTTCCAGGTTCCAGGCACCTGAGGAAAGCCTCAGCCTACTTACGACTGCAGATGAGGAAGCGTCTAGTAGGGGCGCGTGGATTAGGACTGCGGATCTGTGTAAGAGCATGGCCTGCCAGAGGAGTCTGAGTTCTTGACTGCAACTCCCCTCAGAGACTACAGCGTACTGTCTGTGCACTAGGGCTGGTATGGGGAGGCAGCGTTCCCCTGTGAGGCCTGCCAGGAAAGGACTTTGTAATTGCCTGTGGTCAGTTTTAAAATATCACATACAGTTTTTTAGCCAGGAGCTAGATGCCTCACCCTCCTGTTATGGCTCCATTTCTCTGCTCCTCTCCCTAGTAAAAACTCTTCCAAAAACTTATTTCTACTCCTGTGCAACTCCTCTCCTCCCATTCTGCCATGACCCCGTTCGTATTTGGCTTTTGTCCCAATCATTTCATTAAAACTGCTTTTGTTCGGGTACCAACATCTCCATATTTCATCTGTGTATCTATGGTCAACTGATTTTTGACACGGGTACCAAGATCATTCAATGAGGAAAAAATAGTCTTTTCAATAAAAGTGCAACTAATAGCTATATGCAAAATAATGAAGATCTCATCCTTGAATTCCAGAGTCACATAATTCACCATGTTTTTGACATCTCAAATTAGCTGTGTACTAGGCAATCCAACTCAGCATATATAAGACTGAACTTTTGATTTTCTACCTCCACCTGTTGCTCATATCAGACATTCCCTCAGGCTTCCCTTCTCAGTAAATGATAACTTCATTTTTTTTTTTTCAGTTGTTTAGGTAAAAAACTTAGAGTCATTTTGACCTTCCTTTGTCTCTCACATTCCCTTCTAAGAATTCTCTTAACCTCATCTTCAAAAATATAATAAAAATCAGACTTATTCTTACTAGACTTATTCTTACAACACTATAGTCTGGGGCAAGATACCATCATCTCCCACCTGGATCATTTCAGTAATCACTGACTGGTCTCTGTTTTGACTCTTGCCCCCACCCCTTGCTTCTGTCAGTTCTCCACACAGCAACCAGAGTGATCTTGTCAAAATATAATTCGACCCTGTCATATCTTTCTTTCGAAATCCCCCAACAGCCTCCCACCTTACCCCAAGGAAAATCCGTATCTTTATCATGGGTCACAAGGTACTCCAGGATCTGGCTTCTGACCACCCTCTTATCCC
>NW_006435766.1:1958493-1974589 GCF_000325575.1 Pteropus alecto
CCCAATCCCAGGCCTCTTTGCACCTAGTAAAGTGTCTAGCAGACAGCGGTGCACTTTAAATAGTTATAGAATAAAAGATTGGTTGATTTGGGCAAAAGCCAGGTTGCAGTAGATTGATGAGTAAAGTCAGGTAAGAAGTGGAAAAACGTTTTTACAGAGTTTGATTATGAAGAGGCAAGAGATCAGGCATTTGCAAATGAGGGAGAACAGGGCTGGAGAGAGGAGTGCTTTAAAAGGTAGTCTTGGCGTGTTTAAATAACGCTAGGTAGTAGCCAGCAAAGGGGTAGGCTGAATATCCAAGATATTCTGAATAAGTGACCAATTACTGAGTGGTGGTTTGAAGCAAAGGTAAGGAGCATGAAGTGTGTGTTAGAAACTGGGCCATCTGGGTGACCCTCCTCTCTGAGCCAATCGTATCGCTATAGAATAGACAGCTATGCTAGAGAGCAATAATTTCGAGCAAAAACTATGTTCTGAGGAAATAGACATTTAGTATGATTTCTTTTGTTTCACCATTCCTGGTTCTGTACATATTCTTCTTTACTGCTACAGCTTCTATTTTGGTCTTAGAAAGATAGTGAAAATGAGTGAATTCATATTTTTTGAGCTATTAATGCCAGGACACTGTGCTAGTGTTTGCCGTGTGTGTGTGTGTGTGTGTGTGTGTGTGTGTGTGTGTGTGTGTGTGTGTCTGGTACGGTTTTTAAAATCTGCACAACAGCCACCTACTGTACAACAGCAAGTGTTTATGTCTCCAATTTTAAAAGGAACAAAGACACAAGAGAACATGCTGGAAACTAGTAACAGAGAGGATAAAATAGGAGAGGTAGGTAATGGGAAAATAATAAATTGGAGGGAGAGGGCATGAGGAGGAAACTCCACAGAAATGAGGGAATCAAAAGTCCTACCTAGAAGGAGGCTCACTTAGTGCATGTTTTCTATTCTCTAGCCTCCCGACACTATGTTTGCTGCACATTGAAAATGAGGGATACAGTAGTATGTTGACGGTGTATACTGTTCTGGACTCCAGTGAAGAAGCTACTGCTGAGCTATTAGGACACAAAAATTGCATATTGCTGCTTAAGGAAAAATGACAGCGAAGAGATAAACCTCATCGTGCTCAAGCATAGTATGCCCAAGAAAATTCTAGCTTGTAATTACATGCTATAACGTGTTCCAAGGTTGTATTTCTTTAGTGTCAAGATGTACTGCACATTGACTGAACTTTACCTTGGTTTCACCATCCCATTGGGATTATTTAAAGTTCTCTAGCCTTAAGTCTTAATGAAGGCAGTGGAGGCCCAAACTGGCTTTCGAATCACGTACTTTTAGGAACTCTGCTGGTGACATACTTCTGAATAATTTCAGTCTACTATAACTGATATGAAATGACAAAAAACTATTTTTTACTTAAGTGAATCAAGCAGCAATAGCCACTAACATCTTTCAGTTTTAGAATTCAGTTCATAGACGATAAGATGGACATGGGTAGAGTATATGTTATTGTACACACTAGAAATATTAGTTAAGGACCGTTACTGTGACTTGAGAAAGTTGATGGTAGAAGAACAATAAAAGCTACGTGTGCAGGGGTTGGGACAGCCATGACAGTAGGTAATGGATGCAGTGAAGGCTCTAATGATCTCCAAAGCATAATGTTCTGTTCCCTAAAGGTTTTCTTTTAAAAATAGTTTTATTCAGGTATACTTTACATAAAATGAACTGTACATATTTAAAGTGTTTAATAAGTTTTCATGAATGAATACATCTGTAAAACTATTAAGTAATCATGAAAATGAACATATCTACCATCCCCACAGATTCCTCATGCTCTCCCTCCTGCTCACCTCCAATTTATGTTCTTGGAGTTGTTCACAGTATTTGCTTATTACCCTTGTAATGTCTGCAGTCTGCAGTGATAGCCCCATTTTCATTCCTGATATTGGTAATTTGTGTCTTTTCTCTTTTTTTGGTTAGTCTTTCTAGAGGTTTATCAATTTTATTGATCTTTTCAAAGGATCAGCATTGATTTTTCCCTATTTTTGTTTCCAATATTGGTGATTCTTGCTCTGATCTTTCTTTCCTTCTACTAGTGTTAGGTTTATTTTGCTCTTCTTTTCCTAGTTTCTTGAAGTGGAAGCTTAGACACTGCTTTGAGCACTGAAAGCTATCAATTTCCCTCAAATTATTGCTTTAGGTACAACCCACACATTGTAATATGTTCTATTTTCATTTGTAATTTCTTTGAGACTTCCTCTTTGACTTACGAACGACTTAGAAGTGAGTTAGTTTCCAAGAATTTGGGATTTTCCTATTTTTCTCTTACTGTGTTCTAGTTTTTCATTATGTTTAGAAAATATATTGTTTCAATTCTTTCAAGTTTGTTAAAGTTTGTTTTAGGGCTCATATGGTCTATCTTGCATTTTTATTATTAATTAGCATGTAGTACATACAATTCTATTTGTCAGCACTTAAATAGCATAAAAACATGACTACAAAATACAGAAAAATCAGTCTCAGAGTGACTTAAGTTTTGGAGAGAAGTTTGAAAGCCTGTTTTCTGTTGTGGAAAAGAACTAGATTCATGCTACCTCTGTGGCACTAGTGAGATAAGCCTTTCTTAAAAATTTCCAATAAAAAGAGTATGTTTTATGTATGTTCTCTTCATAACCAGAAAATTCCAATATAAATTTACCCTAAATTTGTTCCCTTATAGTGTAAATTTATGTTCTGGTTTTCTATCCTTATTGGAAACTAAGATTAGACAGATTTATTTGCCCAAGTTGCAAATTATTAGTAAAGCAATGGTATATTTAACATAGTAGGAAGCCACAAATATCTATTACATTATTTTATATTAAAAATATACTTAATATTAAAAAAAACCTTTCCTCAGGTATTGCTGGCAACAATAAGATCTTATTCTTATAGATAAAAGTAGTTTATATAATTCTCCCTGAGCACTTGACTCTTAGTGACATTTTGTTTTTCCTGCCTCAGTTAAATCCATTATTTGTGAAATTAGAAATAACTACCATTTTGCTAAGAATCACTAGGAGATTACTATAACAAATATCGAAATACATTATAAAACCACTATAATTAAAGTAATATGGTACCAAGGCATCTGGTTTTGGCGTCAGGGTAATGGTGGCCTTGTAAAATGATTTTGGGAGGCTTCTCTCTTAAATGTTTTGAAATAGTTTGAAGATAGGTGCTAATTCTTTGAATGTTGGTAAAATTTATCTGTGAAGCCATCTGATCCAGGACTTTTGTTTATTGAGAGATTTTTGATTACTGTTTTGATATCATTAGTAGCCTTCAATCTGATCAGATTTTCTGTTTCTTTTTGATTCAGTCTTGCAAGATTCTATGTTTCTGGGAATTTATCCATTTCTTTCAGATTGTCAATTTAATGGCATATAATTGTTCATAGTATTGTCTTATAATCCTTTGTATTCCTGTGGTGTCGGATATCACTTTTCCTCTTTCATTTCCGATTTTATTTATTTAGGTCTGCCCTCTTTTTTCTTGATGAGTCCCTAAAGATTTATCAGTTTTGGTTATTTTTTCAAAGAGCCAGCTCTTGGTTTCATTGATCTTTCGTATTGTTTATTTAGACTCTATTTTATTTCCACTCTGATTTTCATTATTTCCTTCCTTCTATTCACTTTGCGCTTTGTTTGCTATTCTTTTCCTAGTTCCCCTAGGTGTAAGGTTGAATTGTTTATTTGAGATGTTTCTTGTTTCTTGAGGTAGGCCTGCATTGCTATGAATTTCTCTCTTAGAACTGCTTTCACTGTGTCCTATAGATTTGAAGTCATTGTGTTGTCATTTTTGTTTGTCTCAAGGTATTTTTTGATTTCTTCCTTGATCTTATTGTTAACACACTCATTGTTTAGTAGCATATTATTTATCTTCTTTGTGTTTGTGTTTTTCAGTATTTTTCTTATAATTGACTTCTAGTTTCATATCACTGTGATTGGAGATGATTGATACGATTTCAGTCTTCTTAAATTTACTGAAAATTGTTTTGTGTCCTAACATGCAGTCTATCTTGAAAAATATTCTATGTGCACTTGAGACAAATGTACATTTTGCTGCTTTGGGGTGAAATGCTCTAAAAATATCAATTTAATCATCTGGTTTAATCTGTCATTTAAGGCCACTGTTTCCTTGTTGATTTTCTGTCTGGAAGACCTATTCATTGATGTCAATGGGATGTTAAAATCTCCCTGTATTACTGTCAATCTCCCTCTTTATGTTGGTCAGTATTTCCTTTATGTATTTAGGTGCTCCTATGTTGGATGAATAAATGTTTACAAGGGTTATATCCTCTTGTTGGATTAATCCTTTTATCATTACGAAATGTCCTTTATCTCTTCTCATAGCCTTTGTTTAAAAGTCTATTTTTTCTGATACAAGTATTACTACCCAAGCTTTTTTTCCATTTCCATTTCCTTAAATATCTTTTTCCATTCCTTTACTTTTAGTTTGTGTGTGTTTTTCAATATGAAGTGGGTCTCTTGTGGATAACATATGTATGGGTCTTATTTTCTTATCCATTCAGCTACCTTATATCTTTTGATTGGAGCATTTAATCCATTTACATTCCAAGTGATTATTGATAGAAATGTAGTTATTGTCATTTTATCATTCATATTTATGTCCTGTCCTCTCCCCCCTGCCTTCCCCCCTCATTTTTCTTAAAGAGTACCATTAACATTTTTTATTATACTGACTTGGCGATGATGAATTCCTTTGGCTTTTTCTTGTCTGGGAAGCTCTTCATCTCTCTTTCAATTTTAAATGATAACCTTGCTGAGAGGAGTAGTTTTGGTTATAGATCTTTGCTTTTCATCACTTTGAATATTTCATGCGAATCTCTTCTGGCCTGAAAAGTTTCTGTTGAGAAATCAGCTGACAGAGTCTTAAGGAAGCTCCCTTTTAAGTAACTAATTGGCTTTCTCTTGCTGCTTTTAGGATTCTCTTTTTGTCTTTAACTTTTGGCATTTTATGATGTGTCTTGGTATAAGCCTCTTTGGGTTCATCTTGTTTGGGATTTTCTGAGCTTCCTGGACTTGTATGTCTATTTCCTTTGCCAGATGAGGGAGGTTTTCAGTCATGATTTCTTCAAATAGGTTTTCAATTCATTGCTCTCTTTCTTCTCCTTCTGGTACTTCTATGATGTGAATGTTGTTACACTTGATGTTTTCCTGGAGGTCCTTTGACTATCCTCATTTTTTCGGATTATTTTTTCTTTTTGCTGTTCTGATTGGGTGTTTTCTGCTACTCTGTCTTTCAAATCACTTATTCAGTCCTCTGCTTCATCTAATCTGCTGTTGATTCCTTCTAACGTATTCTTCATTTCAGTTATTGTATTGTTCAAAATTGACTCATTCTTTTTTATAGTTTTTATGTCTTTTTTTATGGTTAACTATCTCTCTATTGAAGTCCTCACTGAGATCATCTATTCTCCCCCTAGTTCACTGAGCATCGTTATAACCAAAGTTTTGAACTCTGTATCGGTAGGTTGTTTGCCTCCATTATGTTTAGTTCTTTTTCTGGAGTTTTCTCCAGTTCTTTCATTTGGAAAATGTTTTGTTTTCTCATCTTGGCTGCCCCTCTGTGTTTGTTTCTATGCATTTGGTAGATCTGCCACATGTCCCAGTCTTGGCCAGGTGGCCTTATGTAGTAGGTGCCCTGTGGGGCTCAGTGACACAGTCTCCCTGATCATCTGTATCAGGTGCTCCAGGAGTATTCCTTGTGTGTTTGTGTGTGCTCTCCCATTGTAGTTGAGCCTTGGTTGCTATTGGTATGTCAGTAGGTGGGATTGACTCTCAGGCTGACTGGCTGCTAGGACTGGCCACAACCACCGCATACTAGCTGCTATGTGGGTGCTGACCTCATGGAGCGAGATCTGCCCAAGTGGGCTCTGGTGCCTGCCAAGACCACACTTTGGGTGTGCCTCTTGTGGGGCTAATCGAGTGGTGCTCTGTTGTGGTCTGAAGCTCGCCTTCGATTGTATTGGTTCTGGGGCCTCTTAGGAGGAGTTCCTGTGCAGGCCAATGTCAGCTGCTGCCTGTGACCAGCTTGGGGTTACCTGGTAGGAGCCACAAAGTGATCCGAGATAGGTCACTGGCTGTGCTGAATCTGGAGGCACGTGGGAGAGGCCACGCTGTGAGAACCGTGGTTGGCTGCCACCAGTACCAGGCCTGGGGCAGCTCAGCAAAAGGCCCAGGGCACCCCAAAGCCTGCCGCCACCTGCCGGCTGCCTGTAAGGCTCAGCTGCTGGAAGAGCCTCAGGCAGTACCTGAGTTGGGTAACATGAAGTTTTAGGGAATCAGCAGGGTGGGCAAGTCGTGTTCACCAGGTTAATGTAGATTCAAGTTTGGAGCCAGTGCTGAACCTGGGCCACTCAGCAAAATGTTCAGAGCACACTGAGGCCAGCCACTGCCCATCTGGGTCCCAAAGACCCTGGAGAGTTGCCCAAGAAAGACTGCAGCACTGGTCAACTTCAGCTACCTGCCAGCCACAAAAAAGCCTCTGGTAATGTGCAAGTTCGGTGGAGCACAGTCCCCACTGGCAAGTCACCAGGGTGGAGTGAGCAGAGCTCACCGGACAAATGAAAATTCAGATTTAGCCGTGTTGTGGGGAGGGCTCAATACAGGAAAGATGGGGGCCTGCCACCAGCTGTATGGGAAGAGGGCTCAACACAGGGATAATGCCAGTTGTCCCTCCAACCCTTGCCCTGCAGCCACACAACTCAGTCTCTGTCTGTCTCTGGTGCTTTCTGAGGTGCTGTCTGTCCATGAGAGCCCAGGGTGAGTGCCTGGGAGAGAATGAGTCCATGTGTGGGCTTAAGAGGATACCTGGCTTACCAGCAGCCTTCCATCTCACCTGGATGGATGAATTCCCCACTAATTTTCTCTGCCAGATGTTGTGGGGACTCCTCTTCCCAGCTTTGGGATGAGGAGCTAGGTGTGGGGCTGGGACCCCTAGTTCCTCTGGGGGGCTCTCTACAGCTGAGATAGACCTCCTAATTCTCATTTGCCACATGTGGGTGTGGGGCCAGCTGGTTTTGCAACTCTGTCCCTCCTATCAGTCTTGATGTGGCTTCTTTACATTCTTAATTAGTCTAAGGACAGTCTTCAACTGTTATTCTAGGTTGACTGTCCTATAATTGTTGTAATTTTAATGTAGTCATGGGAGAAGGCAAGCACAGTGTTTACCTACTCCTCCATCTTGACCTGACTTCTATGTTCATAATATTAAAGGAGAATAAACCAAAGTCAGAAACCTGAGAGAAAAAAGATGAACTCATATACATATGTGTGAATGTGTGTGTGTGTGTGTGTGTGTGTGTTTGTATGTGAATGGGCATGTGTATAAAAATGTCTGAAAACATCTATACCAAGCTCTTAACAGTGGTTATTTTTAAGGGGTAAGGTTAGAGAGGACTTTTACTTTCTTCTTTATTCATGTTTGCTTATGGTCTTTTTAAATGATCAGTATGTATAACAAATATAATTAGGAAAAATTTTCATTTTGAAAAAACATGTCATAATAAATGGCTATTGCCCATGTATACTTTACAAATAATAATAGCTAATCTTTATTGAATGTTTATTATGTGCCTGCCCATTCTATGTGCTTTACACATATTAACTTAACACCCACAACAACCACATGAAATATGTCCTATTATTATCCTCATTTAAGCAGGAGGAAAGATGTTTTTGAGAGATCATATAGCTAGTAGGTGGCAGGATCAAGATTCAAACTCAATCAGGCAGCAGAGCTAAGATCTTGATTATGACACTACATTAGCATTTAGAATAATTTTTGCCTGAACATACCATAATATTCCTTGTTTAACAGATTGATGGCCACTACACTTAAGCATGATGGAAGACGCAAGTATGAGTATGGACTGAGATGTGTATCTGTTTTCATTAACACTAGAAAGGGATGTCTGAAAGAAGGTATAAAGACTTTTTTGGAAATATCCTGTAGTAGAATCATTTATATCCACCAAGGAGAATGAAGGTAAAATGAAGTACCTTCTCTTCCACATAGTCCCTGGCAAACTGTCATTTTGCAGATATTCTTGGCTGTACAGAGTTCTTATGCATTGACTATCTCTTCTCATTACTTCAACTTCTGAGATATGTGAGCCTGACAGATAAACAGTCTTCTCTTCTTTTGTTCAGAAGCAAGTTTTCATTGCTATCTTTCTATCAAAGCAGGTTAATACTTTGACACATTAATATTTTAAAATCAAGAACAAAACTATCAGCCTAAGGAAAACAATTTGTAGGCATCCAAAGGTATCTCAGGATGAACAACTTACAGTTGACAAATTCAATCTAGATCATGGGCATTGACAACTATTAATTTCTCAATTAGCAGTAAGAGCAGTGATCATGTACATGGAAAGATAATCAAGGCTGAGTAGCATATTGCATTTTGAGAAGTGCAAGGAGAAATGGTTCTTGTATGTACTATAAACTTATTCATATAACCAAAAGATTAATTTATTAGGAATTATAAAGACAAGGGGGAATGAGAAAAGGGAAACCATGAGTTTATGTTCTATATTCTCCACCCCCATGTAACAGATACATATTGGATTTACATATATGTTATATTTCTTCCTAGGGATTTTGAATCTGACCGATCAAAGTTTAGTGATATAGGTTTAAATACCTTCATCTAAATTCCCAAGGTGATGGTTTGCAGTATTCCACTGCCAAAGTGCACACACCTTTTGCCCTTGTTGGCTGCCCTACAAATCTATGAGCAGGCCTACAAGAAGGAGTAGAGAAAACTCAGCATGCAGTCATCCTCCTATTGACACTTGGGGCCACGTAATTTTTTCTGTTGTTGGGGGGCTGTCCTGTGCATTGTAGGACATTTAGCAAAAAACCTCCAGGTGCAATGAGCAAAAATGTCTCCAGACACTACCAAATGTCTCTAAATATTACCATATTGACCCGTTTGAAAAATCACTGGGCTGTTAGAGGGAGTAGTGAGGACAGAGGTTGGGAAGATCAGATGCTCAGATCAGAGGAAGAGGATCCACAAAACGGGAGTGGGTGGAAGAGACATTAATGAAGTGTAATTCTATCTAAAGGTAGTGACTCTTATTAGTGTTGTTATTCCAATTACATGTAGTATTGGAGCCTCGTACAGAAGTGTGTGTGGTATTGAACTAAAAATCTAGCATTCTCTTTTGTCTCCTCTGGAAAAAAAGGAAACCTGACACTGCTTAGAGAAAACCATAGCCAGAGTTATCAGAAAAAGGTTATGGCCAGTTTTCGTTTGCCTGAATGGTTTACCTGTTATGTAATTGGAAATACCAAAATTAAACATGCATCTTTTAATGCAAGTTGTCATTTTATATTTACAAAGCTTTCAGTTTATTGTTCAAGTGGAAATTTTCCTACAGCCTATGTTGTAATTTCGTCTTGCTAAGGAGTATGTTGTAAAAATCCATGTTGTTACCTTTTGAGATGTGGAGCAACATTCCTTAAAGTCCTGAGGATGGCATATCAAATCAGTTTCAATAGAGGCTTTCCGGGAGCAGAAACATGAAATATGTAACAGATGCAAACAACTTGGTTTTGAAAAATCTGCACATTTGTTGTTTATTCCAGTGATATCAGCTAATAGTGAATTTGATGTAACCAACTAATGTTGCCATAGCATCTGGTGGCATATAAATGTAACAGCTATTTATCTAGTTGAATAAGGTGTAGTTTGGGCTGCCTATGGTTTGTTGCCATGCTTCATCTTCTTATTCTTCCTTATTTTCTATCCCTGTGAGAAATAAAGAACAGTCATAATATATTCCTATCTTCGAGTACTGATAATTGGGATATATGGATACTTCCAGGCATATGCCTATTTGGAAAAGATGTTAGCTTGGTGCCCTTCACACTGATGACAGCAGGATTCCCTGGCTGGGATCTGGCTCTTGATACCACAATCATTAGAGTTGTAATGACCCTTGGGACAATGGTGCCAGTTTGGCCCCTTTTAAAAGTCCACAGATATGCTTGTGATCATTTAGACTGCGTCTTACTTGTCATAAAACTGGTTGATATGAGGTGTATGAAATCAACGCATTTTTCAGTTTGTTTCCAGTGTTGTAAAAAGTGTAATTTTGTGTTTTAAATTCAGACTCTGTATCAATCTTGAATTTGCCATCAGGCACAGTGTAAAAGTCCACACCTAGCATCTTACTTCCTTGTGCAATATTTCAATGTCACAGGGTCAAGGAGAGGTCTCCCTGGTGGACCATTAATACTGCTGGCCTCTGTTCTGGGTTTACATCATCTTCTTCTCTAGCTTTTAGAACCACTCCTGCTTCTCAAAGTAGAACTCTTCCCCTGCTTGGGGGAACCAAGAAACTGCAAATGAAAACCAACACGGAAGGCTGTCAGTCATTTAGAAAAGGACACCATTATAGTGGAGAACTATTTGGGAAGATCTGGCTTCTGGTGTCTCCTTTTCTGTTCTCCATTCTCACTCTTCCCACATGCGTGGGTCTCCTTTCTCTCTTCTTTCTTTTTCTATCCTTTCTTCCTTCATTTCTGTCTTAGTCTCTTCAGTCTGCTATAACAAAATACCACAGACTAGATGGCTTATAGACAACAGAAGTATATTTTCTCACAGTTCCAGAGGCTAGAAGGAATCAGCATGGTAGGGTCCTCTTCAGGTCAGCCTTATTGTATCCTCACATGGTAAAAAGGGCTAGGGAGCTCTCTTGGGTTTCTTTTACAGTAGCACTAATCTCATTTATGAAGTCTCTGCCCTCAAGACCTAATCAGCTCCCAAAGCCCCACTTCCTAATACTTTAGGCATTAGGATTTAACTTATGAATGTTGGAGGAATGCAAAGATTCAGACCGCAGCAATTTTCTGTAGGACATAACAACTGTCAGGTAGCAAAGCATCTGATAGAAATAATCTTGGCTTTTGTATATAATTCTGATTGTTTTTAGGATGCTCTATAAGGGACATTTTAATCTTCAGGGGAGAGGAAGGTGGCAGTAGTGCTCTCAGTTAAAGCGGCATGTCTGGGATGTATGCCCTATGCTTATATGAGAACTAGCTACAAAAGAAGAGGGTTTACACTGGTTCATGAATTGATGACTACTGAGCCATCTCATTCCTACCTGACTGGATGGAATCCCATACCCTGAGAAGCAGCAGCCTGAAATGACTGGGCCAGGCTGCAGTCTCACTAACCTTGTGCCCTTGGGTAAATATACTGCATCCTAAGCTTTGTTCCTTGATTCATAACACAACGATGACAACAGCAAGCTGTCATTGGGATGCTGTGAGGGCTAAATGAGTTTATAAATGTAAAGTGCTAACCCATAGTCCAAAATAAATGTCAGCTGTAATAATATGACTCCTTGCCCTCAAGGAACTTAGAAACTAGTTAGGGAGATGAGACAATATATATGAGTTACAAAAGAGAGCCTGATTTTAAGTGTTAGAGTACATGTATCATGGGAGTTAAAAAAAATTTCAGTGTCTTTGTGGTCAGGTAATATTAATAGTGGCAGAAAATTATGTGAGAGCTGAAAGGCTGTTAAGTCAACATACATGCAGCATTACTATTGTGGGAATCCAAAAAATAATTTCCCTCCCACCTTCTAAGTTCATCTAGTTGAGCTAATAATCAAATTGACATGAGACAGATTAACAGGAGAAAATGTCCAAAATTTATTATGATGTACATGTGGGGGTGCCATAAGAATATGAGACCTGAAGATGCACTGCTTAGGGGCCCAAATGAGGGAAAGTGGCTGCAAAGGGAAAGTGATTGGTTTAGATCATCATGGGAAATCAGGAAAACAGAAGAAATGATGTCACCCTATATTAGATGAAGCAGCCAGAAGAAGGAGGAACAAATCACATAGAGGAACATAGGTAAAAATTATACCAGACTGCTCACCACATATGCAGGAAAGAAAAAAAATGACTCTACAAAATGCTAGAAAAAGTCAACCTAAAATTCTATATCCAGTGAAAATATTCTTTAAAACAAAAGCAACCTTCCAGATGAACAAAAGTGGAATTTGTTACCTGCAGACTTATACTATAAGAAATGTTAAAGGAAGTTCCTCAGGCAAAGGAAAATGCTAACAGATGTGAAACAATGAATGAAGATCACCAGAAATGGTCAATATGTAGTTAAATATAATTTTTGTATCCATTTATTAATTTTGTTAAATAGTGATTGTGCAAAGCAAAAAAAAGCAAAAGCAAAAACAAAAACAAAGCACAATGTGTTACAGTGTTCATAACATATGTAAAAGTAAAATGTATGGCAAGTGCTCAAAGGACAAGAGAGAATATGTGCAAGCATTATGTTGTAAGAGTCTTATATAAGAGATGGTATGTTACTTGAATACAGATTGGATAAAAGGCCATACTGTAATTCTTTGAGCAATCATTAATAATTAATACGAAGAGAAGTAATTCATAAACCAATAGTTGAAATAAAATTCTAAAAAATAAGCCCCAAAAGAAAGGTAAAGAAACAGAAAAAAGATTTAGAATAAATAGAAAACAAAGAGCAAAATGACAGATTTAAACCCAATCTACCTGAAGGTAATAGATAATTTCTTAGGACACAAAAAACAAAAGCTATAAAAGAAGATACTAGTAAATTAGACTTTTACAAAGTTACAACTTATGACTGTCAAAGACACTGCAAAAAAAAAAAAAAAAAAAAAAAAAAAAAACATAGACAAAAAAAAAACAAAAAAAAAAAAAAAAAAAAAAAAAAAAAAAGAAAAGAAAAGAAAAAAAAGAAAAAGAAAAGAAAAAGACAAGCCAGCAACTGGAAGAAAATTCACAAAACACATATCTGACAAAGGAGTAGTACCTAGATATACAAAGAACTATCACAACTCAATAAGACAAACGGCCCAATTAAATTGAACAAAAAACTTGAATAGACACTTTACAATATAAGATATGTTAATAGCCAATATATGTACAAAAATATATCAACATCATTAGTCATCAGGGAAATGCAAAGTAAAACCATAGTGAGATACTACTATACACTCACTAAAATGGTGAAAAAAAGAATGGCACTACTAAGTACTGGTAAGAATGTAGAGCAACTACTACTCTCATACCTTGCTGGTGAAAATGTAAAATGGTATCAGTATTTTGGAAAACAGTTTGTTTTTTTCTTATAAAGTTAAACTTACACTTACCATACCGCCCAGCAGTCTTACCCCTAGAAATTTACCCAAAAGAAAACATATAGTTACACAAAGACTTGTACATGAATATTCATGATGACTTTATAATAGATAAAAACTAGAAACAATCTAAATGTCCATCAATATTTGTGGTATGTAAACAAATTGTGGTATATCCATACATTGGAAAACTATTCAGTGATAAACACAAGTGAACTATGATACATATAACATGGATGAATCTCAAAACATTATGCGGAGCAAAAGAAGCCTTACCAAAAGGGTATTATATATGCTGTATCACATTTTTATGAAACTTTAGAAATGACATATCTGATTCGCAAGTGACAGAAGACAGGTCAGGGGTTGTCTGGGGTTGGAGAATATTGATCTGAATGGGCACAAGGGAATTTTGGGGATAATGAAAATGTTCATCTTGATTGTGGTGGTGGTTAGATCAATACATTAAATTCTTAAACTCATCAAAATATTTTGGTAATTAAAATGGGAGTGTTTTGTTTTATGTGAACTATTCCTCAGGGGTCCCCAAACCCCAGGATGTAAACCAGAGGTGAGCAGCTGTTGAGGGAGCCGGTCCTCAGCTCCACCTCAGATTATCAGGCACTAGATTCTTATAGAAGTACTGGTCCCTGGTGCCAAAAAGTTTGAGGACTGCTGCTATACTTCACTAAAATTGATTTTTAAAAATAAAAGGAAAATAAGAAGCATTACCAATATGATCAGGTTTAAGTTTTTTAGTTCAAATCAAAACAAATTCTAGTTCACCTCTAAGATTGTTGTGGTCATCCTGATGGAATTGAGATAGCCAAAAATGTCAACTTCATATTTCCAAATAAAACTTTTATACATAATTTATATTATTTATGCAGCTAGCTAATTTTTTACATTTTTATAGTATGTTGACATTTAGAATTTTAAATCTCTCCTAGTAGTGAGTGGGACTGTGGTGATAGTGGATGTTCTCATCATAGCCTTCAGAACACTATTAATTCAGTGAATTGTAATGGTAACAAAATATTCTTTATGAAGACCATTGCTAAATATAGTTCAATGTTTCTTTTGTTCCTCAGACCTACCTCACAACCTCATTTTTTTAAGTCATAAAAATAGCACTCTATCATTAAAAGAAAAATTCTTTACTGGTCTTTTGAATTTTGAGGCAAAATAAATATGAGTTTCCCATTAAGTCTACCTAGACAACTGGAGCCTAAAGTGATGGTTCCTTCTCTCAACTCTTAGACCAATTACTGGGTGTACTGCTTATTTGGCAATTTAACTCTTCCACATTTACAAACCCTCTTTCCAACTGGTTCTTCAGATCCTTGAGCCTACAGTAGATACCCAATATTTGTTGATTTCATTTTGCTGAACTGATTATTTGAGTTAGGGGATCGATTCAACTACTTTGTTGTACAGGGCTTTCATTACAAATCAAAATAAACTCAATGTTTAGTAATTCCGTAGAAATGTAAGTACTCACATTAGTGTTGATCGATCATGCCATTTAATTCACAGAACTCTGCTGCTGTAATTTCCACAAGAGTGGATGGAGGAGAAAGCATTAGCAGAGGAGCCAGAGATCTGGATTCTGGAGTTGGCAGTAACAGGGCTGGATCTGGTTTTACAAAGCAGGTACTGTGAGTCTCTAATCACCTCATTTAGGACAAGGATCTGAGCTCCGCAAGCTGGGGTCCTCTAAGTAGAGGATGCTTAAAGGAATTGAGCCTGGTTTGCTGGGTTTGAGGTTTATTTTTTCACTCTCCCTTTGTACACAAAATATATTTAATTTTTGTTATCTTCAAGTTTAGACCTTTGGAAAATAGTTTTCA
Organism: Pteropus alecto; assembly: GCF_000325575.1. Taxonomy (NCBI): domain Eukaryota; kingdom Metazoa; phylum Chordata; class Mammalia; order Chiroptera; family Pteropodidae; genus Pteropus; species Pteropus alecto. The sequence goes on from NW_006435766.1 coordinate 1,973,578, forward strand.
GTGGGGAAGACAATGGTCTGCACTTTGGAGATTTACCTTTTAAGATGTTTTAATAACTAAAAGGCACTGGTAGATTTAACATAATGCTCAGTTACTCAGGGTACAGCCCTGGGGAGAAGGGAGCAGGGAGGGGCAGTAAGGTGGCATAACTGGCAAAAAATCAGAAACTAAGTGACTGGACAGAAGGTCTCTCAGCTTAAGTAGCAGCATAGCTAATATAATTTTACAGTAACTTAAATAAAATGGAGAATAACATGTTCAGTGCCCATAGGCAAGAAATTGTACCAGTTGATGCCATTTAGTCTCAGATCTAGAATTCTGAACAGAATGCCAAATTTCCAGGTTGCACTTTCCTGGATTAGAACCACTGCTTCCATTTGTATCGTGGCCTTACAGCCATGGATTCTTTTCTATCATGAGCATGGATTCTACTTTACAATCCTTGCTTATTTTAGCAAATCACTATCGTTTAGACAAAGACTAAGGGAGAGAGAAAAGCAGTCTGTTTTTGAATATCCCTAAAGACATCTCTTTGCATGTAGATTCATAGGGATATGTACAGTTTTTTATAAATAGGAACGACATGTTTTTTCTTTCAACTATTTTTTTGTGGCTTTAAATAATAAGTATGGATGCTATGTAGCAGAATTTAACTACTCATCATTTCATGGACATTTATTTAGTTTGCATTTAATTTTTCACTATTATAAATTAAATGGCACTTTGTAGCATATTTTGTCCAAATAACTTAACATTTATGAATATTAATGAATTTCAAATACTTTTTAATTAGTTATATAGATTTGTAAGCAGAGAAATATGTTAGCAAGAGTGGAAATGCTTTTATGTCCTGAGAAGTCTTTTCATTTTCCACTCCATTCACACCTTTAGAGTATGGAAGACAGGTGACCTAAACCCCGTTCCTCTTTTCTGTTTAGCACTTTAAACACAGAAGAGTTCCAAGGCAAAGTTCTGAAATATAAGTCTTGGGAGCAGGTACAATGAGTCTTCC
>NW_006435766.1:1974630-1991419 GCF_000325575.1 Pteropus alecto
TTGGTGCCCCGCGTTTTCCTGAGTGTTTCCATGGTGGCCCCTGCTAGACTCTCCTCCAAGAGCAAGTGTTATTCTCTCATAGCTCCTTTTTCAAAAGCCCCTCAGTTTTATGAGTAAAGATGCTGCCCTGTGTTCTACTATTCCTTTAGTGCCTTGAGAAGTGATACCTCTGGCTAATCAGGTATACTTAACTGGTACTATGCTATTAGAGAACAGGTAACATTTTAATGTGTGAATATTCTATCATTTATCAGAGACGAAATGAGATTTTAAGGACTTATTCCCAATGGGTGGCCAACTGAGAATTTCAGGAACCTTGTTAGGCAGTGAGGGTGTTTACACCAAGCAAAGGGGTCTCTCTCTATATCCTCAGGCCACAGGAGTGACGGGGGTGCCTGCTTTGATCAGCCTCTCTCCGGGCCAGTTACCATAGCAAGAAGAGCTATTTAGGTGTCATGAAAGTGTGCTCATTTTCTAACAGAAAACCCCAATCCCTGTGGCTGATAATAAAAGGTGAAAAAAGGAGCTGGCATTAATGCAGAAGATCGAGATCTTTAATTATTTCTTTATATTGCTTATTTTTTTTCTTGGCATTTATCCTACAGTAACTGTTCAACATTCATTAAAACTGATATATAAACATATAAATTATAATTTATATGTTTATATATAAATTATATATTGTGCTAAGGTAAAGTCCCAGAAAAAGGAGAAGGATAATGACTAAGCAACAGGGAGAAGTTTCTACAAGGTTTGTAATGGTCATCTGATCGCTTCTAAGGCTCTTAAGTGTCTTCAAGGTGATACTATCATGAAGACACATTGCTGGTATTATCAAATATAAGTTCTCCTGCTGGACAACATGGAATATAGAAAGGGTAACAGGATACACTGACACGATTTAGAACATGAGAAAATACCATGCTGAAGAGTTGTCAAGGCTGAACTTAGTACAGCTCTCTAACACTGTATGCCCCCTTCCCACTGTTAAATGTGTAAAATGTTATTCTGGTCCACTATAGAGAAACAGAGTGAGACAATGACTGCTCAGGAGATTATCTAGAGAGTGCCTTCATGCCTGTCACTGTTATTAGTAGTGGAATGTCTCTTAGGCATTACTATTCTCAGTATTGGGGTTACAAAGAAGACAAGTTCTGTTTCCCACTTCAGAGTTTACTTTGAGAAATGTGGGTAAAAATACTACATATTGATAAATGTTGTGATGTAGGTATGTATAAGATGCTGTGAGAACAATAGAAACCTATCCAATTACAGATCACAGAACAGCTGGAAGTTCTTTTCTGAGCTTGGAGTATCAATAAGGAAACAATTATTTTTGTAAAATGGTATAAGCTTTCTAAAATACTACATGACAACACTTACTAAGAGATTTTTTTTGGCTGGCCCGGGAGTGAGCTCTCCCTTCCCTTAGGCCTCTATTCTGTCCTCCCATCACCATGTAGCCCATTCTCTCCTCTGATGTCCCCTCTCCATCTGCCTTCTACTCTAAGCTTCCACCTCCTCTCCCCTATGCCTTCCAACTTCTGTGGGCTCCAACCCCTTCTCCTTTCTCCTCCAGGTTTCCTCACACCCCTGCCGCCAATTCTTTCTCCTTCTTTTCTCCCTCTCTCCCATTTCATAAATTCCCATTTTCCCCCGTGGTCCTCACCCACCTATTCCACCCACTTCCAGCTCATTCTCCCCTCTCGCACCCTCCTCCTGGAAAAAAAAAAAGTAAAAAACAAAAAAGAAGAGAATTTTAAATATTTCTTTCTGGTCAAAATGACTCAGAAATTACAATTTTAATGATTCCTTTTATGGCAATAAGATGCAGAAAAAGATCAGTATATAAAAATGCTCACCTCATAACTGCTTTTTATTATACTGAAAAGAAACAAACAAAATGTTTAATAACTGGGGAATGTTAAAGTATAGTACATTTATGATATATTTTGCAGTCAACAGTTTTTTAAAAATGTTAATTGGTATGGGAAAGTACTTTAGCATCCTTAGGAAAAAAATAGAGGCTATTAAATTTTATATGCTATGATCTCATTATTGTAAAAGAAAAAATATGGAAAATGATCAACTCATCAAAGGAAATGCCCCCATAAAAAGAGAATATTAACAAAATATTCAGAGCTAATATGAAGGAAATGTCATTATCTTTGACTCTAAATGAAGACAGTTTTATTTTCTGTGACATGCGCATTATCTCAACAATGTTCTCAAGGCTCTTTGCCTTCTAAACTTTTAATGAATTTACTCTCGTTTAGATCAAGAAAAAAAATCGGTTATAGGCCTGCTTACCTGCAATTGGGTACATTTCAGGGCTGACATATGTATTTCTAGAGTGACTTGGAAAAACTGGAACCAGAATGAGTTTGAAAAGCCCTCTGTAGGAAGTTAATCGTATGTGTTTTGAAATAAACAATTTTCTTTTGAAAACAGGTATTACTATTTCCTCTTAAACAGTTTCTAATGGGAAACTAAACTAGATAATGAATTCTTGATAGAATGTAATTGCTGTTATTTTCTTTCAGATGCTATGAAAAATTATATGGTGCATAATCTGATTGAATGAATGAATGCCAATATTTGAAGCCAGTAAATGGCAGATTTAGAGAGTATTTCTCAACTCTGGCACCATTGCTATTTCGTGCTGTATGATTCTTGTTGTCGAGCCTGTCCTGTGCACTGCAGGATGTTTAGCAGCATCTCTACAGTAGCATCCCCTCTCCAGTGGTGAAAATAAAAAATGTCTCCAGACATAGGCAAATTGCCCTAGGGTTCAGAACCACTGATTTGTACAAATTGGCAAGTTTTTTCAGTTGAATGAATATGGTTTATTAGTATGTTATGTGCTGCATACATGCGCATGCATTGACAGGCATAGGCATACATATGGCATAGACATTTTTCTTCTGGAGGGTTTAGGTGCTTTCAGGTTAAAAAAAGAAGACATAAAGCATGGCAACCTAAACTGAAATTCTGATTTCTGCCTCTGAAGTAGATACCTTAAAAAATCATTTTAACGTTTTTCTTCTTAATATAGTCAGAACTAGGCTCTGGTAAGCACAATTCCATTTCAAAAAGGGCTGTTTTCCTGGTTAATTAAATTCTAGAGAAAGCATTAAAGGTAATAAACACTATTCATTGCCAACATATCTCTATGAATATAAAAAGCTCCACGATGCAAAGAATGAGAAATTTTCTCAAAAATTTCAACATATAATAACAGGGAATTATCAACATAAACTCTAGCTTTCTAAGATCATCATTAGCATCCCTCCTACCTCCAATTCATTTCCTATCCTTCTCTTCCTGAATATAAAGGAAGAAGGAAAAATACCAGAAGACTGAGGGGGTAAAAAAAAAAGAGCATGTTCAGGTACTTGCCCATCGCTTATTCAGGTAACATAGTCCTTGGCTGCCTCCTAGATACCAGGCACTGTGGTGAGCACAAGGGGAATAAGGGAGGCATGGGTGCCCTTTTGGAGCTTATAGTTTAATACAGAAGATAAAATGGAAAAAAAACAACAAAAGTATGAAGAGATAGTGGTTTTAGATAAAATGTATGTGAGTTTATGTTCTCCAGCATGAGGGACTGAGAAAAAGCAGTGCTTGTGCTGGGCCTTGAAGGATAGGCAGGATTAAACACATGTGGTGCTGAGTCAGGGAAGGAGGAAGAACGTTTCAGGAGGTAGGGTCACGTGAGTTAAATGAGAGTGAGTTGTGAACAGTTCTGATAGACTAGGGAGAAGGCAGCTTGAACGCCAGGCGTTGTGGCATTCTAAAAACAATAAGAGGCTACTGACAAGATTTTTAAGTAGGTAGTATAAGGCCTTCTCACTGCAGTAGGATCTACCTAGCTGTTCCTGGGGACTGAAGGACTATTTGAATGTTGAATTATAGCTGCAGAGTGTTTTGAGTTCCTTGGGGGTTAAAAATGTGAGGCAGAGGTAGTAAGTTAACATGACTTATTAACTATTCTTGTTTTACTTTTAAAATGCTGTTGGGTTTTGTCGTGTTGGGAACAGAGTCTGAACTGAAGCCAGTTAACTAAGATAAAGGTAAGTGAAAGTGCCTGGCTTATGGGAGACAGTCAATAAATCCCTGGCCAATGCCACTAATGCCAGCTACTATGGAATAGAAAGACTCGTTGCATGTGCTGGGAAAAGTATAAGGTAGCAGAAACAACCTTCCCATCCCTTTTCTAAACAGTCAGTAGGGTCATGAAGAGAGATCCAGAAAAAATGTTTTTGAACAGGAAAATCAATTTCCTGGATCAGATGGATCTTGAGCATATATACCAGGGCATATTCATGGAGTTTCCTCCTCACAGGAACCTTTGGCTTCAGTTCTGGGAAAACTGAAGGAGTTCTATATTAAAATAGTCTATCAGGCATTTAATTCCTTTAATTTCCATGGGGACTAATCTGCTTTTTGGAAGAACAACTTCCTTTTGGCACCAAAATCCTGCCTTGGCTTAAGAGCCTGCTCACTGCATTTTCCATTCCAACCTGGGTTGTCTTATGAGGAGCCAAGTATATATGACACTCCAAAGTTGTAGGCATAATCTCTATTATCTGGGGGTCAATCAGTGAAAGTTGTCAACATGAATACATAAAGCTATCAAAGAACAGTATCGAATCCTGGCCAAATCAGGATTAGGTTTCGCTGCATATAACTTGAGAGTTCAAAATAACAGTGGTGTATATAACGTTATTTATTCCTTTCATGTAAAAGAAGAGAACAGGGACATTATCTTAGTTCATGGCTTCCATCTTCAAGGTCACCTGGTATTCAAAAGTGCATGCTGGAATTCCAGTCATTGTGTCTACATTACAGGAAGCAGAAAAGAGGAAGCCTCTTCAGAGAGCTTTCCTGGAAGATTCTACTTATTGCCTCGACTTAGCCATGTGGCCAGCAGTTGTCTCTGAGGCAGGCATATTGGCATTCCTCATAAAATGGAGGCTCTGTACTAAGGGAGATGGAAGAATTGACACTTGGTAGGGAAGCAACAGCCTCTCCCAGTCTGACCTATGGCTGACCTTGTGAAATGCTGGAATTTGCCTTATCAGAAATAATCCTAGTTCTCAGAGATCACACGTATGTTTACCACTTCTGTTCAAGATGAGAAAAGAGGAATAAAGAAGGTAGAGTTTGGCAAAAGAGAGATTGGACTTCTTAAGCTGGTTAGCCTAGAGACAGGTGGTGAATTCTCGGTAGTGAGGTAGATAAATCAATTTCCAAGTGGGCCTTTGCCCAGATACCCAGAAACTATTGCTGTCCCTTGTTTTATTATTTATTCTATAAACCAAAGTTTTACTCATAGACAAGAAATATGTAGCACAAGTGTTACCTTCTCCTCCTTTCCTCATGGCATTATTTCTCCCTGTTAAGCTGGAATATAACCTCAGAACCTTTGTCAAAACAATATTCTTGCCAGTTTCTCTGGTCCAAAAGACATGTCATTGGTATTTAAATTTACTAGCCATCTTTAAATGCTTGTGGGAATTTTCAATCTGGCAGATTCTCTGGGTATAATTCTTTAATTTATATGAATAAATCTCTCATAGATATATGCACAGGTGGTAAAAGTATATATTTATAGGTATCAGGCTTGGCATTCTTCAGATTTTACCACTAAATGACTGCAATCACTCACATTACTGGATATGTTCTAAAACTGTTCTTTTGGCTGCTTTACTGGACTATGAGTTTCTTTAGTGATAACTATATCTTATCCATTTCTGTATCTTTAAAGTGCCTAGCTCAGCATACTTTCGAATGTTTTATCAATAAATGGATCACTTACATTGGTCAAGGTCAAGTGGTTATCAAAGTAAATACTTCCCCATAGCTGGTTACACTGTGGATTGCCTACCATTGAATACTAAAGAGAGATATAATGAAGGGGAAGTCACTAGAAAATAAGAGGGTGACAGGAACAGAATTGTTGGTACAACAAAGGGTCCTGGTTATTCCATGACTGCCTTACAAATGTCTGAGTAACTGACACAGGAAACTGGCTACCTGGTAACAAGGGTGTTGCAGAAAAATCAGACTGGTGAGAAACCAAGCACCACCTGGAGAGTTGGAGAACTCAGGGTTATTATGTTGGCAGTCCCAGAAGAGCTAGCGCTCTGAAGATCTGGGCCTCAAGCTCAGGGGTAACTTTACTTTTATAGGGCTTATCCGCACAGTTACAGTTGGCATGGGCCAACAGGCTAATTTGTCCTCAGGCGGTTACAGAGTGTGGGAGTTGCTATGGGATACGTGCAGTTAAAGAGCATGAGATTTTCAGACAGGAATGTAGGCAATACATCTGTTATCTAGACAGAAGAGGCAGAGGGGAGGATAAGTCTTCAGTTGATCTTGAGGTCACCCTGCCCTTTGGCCTATGTGGCAAACATGTCTACAGAAGCAGAACAAAGAGCTGATTACAAGGTTAGCCTTTTAAGTGGAAAATTCCTCTTCAATCTCCCCTTTTGATGCCCTTTAAATTCTTATAGGTCATCAATCTCTTGATTTTCTTGACCTAAGGGCTGGTATAAAGGTGATACAGATGTCACAACCATTTGTAACTTTATGGATTCTAGGCATGAGGAGACAAACCTGATAAGACAGTTCAGGATACAGGAATTAAATAAGAGAGCTATGAAGAGCATGAGGAGAGGACCTGCAAGTGGGAGAAGCCAGGATCTCCAACTCTATATTCTGGACCAGGACCCTATGACTCATTCAGTTGTTGGTGGAATTTTAGGCTCTATCTGTAAGCCTCTTGGCTGCAGCTCTAACTATACCAGATTGATTAACATAAAAACAACATTCTTCTTCTAAAAATAAGCATAACTCTCCCTTTTCGTCCATTAGAAGATCAAGTCCTCTATGGTTCTGTAAACTAATTGGCTTTGTAAAGTGACAATGCTTTTGGATATGTCTTCTAAACTGTCAAAAAGGTCTTTAGATAAGCTTTGGTAATAAGACAGGGAGGAGGTTAGGCTGGTTGTGCCAGTGCCTACCCCTGTGGTGACACCAAGGCCTATAAGAAGGAGAATGAATTGCATGGCTTGTTTGGTTTTTATGTGTATTAGAGGGATGGTCATAGACTGGTTGTTGGGAGCAATGTTTATTTCAGGGGCCAAGTAAACCAGGGTACAGGTCCCTGTCCAGTTAGCCAGGAGACAGAGATATGAATTGGTTCCACAAATAAAGAACATACCTGGGGTTCTAAGGCAAAAACTCATCTCAATAGTGAAAAGGTGATCATTCGGCCTTTTGCTGTTTTCAGATTCCCATGTCAAAAGTATCCCTGCTAGAACTGCCCCTCTGAGGGGTTAGAGGGGTCCACAGGAATTATCCTGAGATGCTCCAGAAGTTTTATTTTCCCAGTATAAAAAATTTCTCTTAGTATCTATAAAGACCCATTCAGTGAGGTTTTCATATGCTAGTAAGAGTAGGCATTCTTCTTGGGAGGGTTCACAGTAGGATTCCCAAAGAAAGATGCTTAAGCAGTCATTTGGCCTCCCTTGAAAGTAACCCGAATTTCTGTTTAGTAACCCTTAGTTTTTATGTTGGGTTTCCATGAGAATCATACAGCTTCCTTAAATGGAGCAGCCTGCGTTACTTGGAAACTAGACCAGTCTTTTGAGGGTTCTATTTCTATAGTATAATTGCAACAAGAATCTTCAAGGGAGCCCAAATTTTGGCTCTGGCTAGGGTCTTGACTTCTCTTGATACAAAGGGGTGCCTGAAACTTAAGATTTGTATGAGTTGATATTGTTCCCCAAATTGGAAGTTCAGGAGAGGCTGCCCGAGTTAAGTGGTTCTGTAGGACATTAAGAGGTTAACTGCCTGACCTGTCAGTGTATTTTTATTCATGTCAGTAATCTGGAAATCAAATAAATTTTCTCTATTCATCAGTTCAAACAGGCAGCCTCCTTGATACTTGGGGTGAAGAGTCATGTTACTTGTTGCCCAATACCGGATGGGGATGGGAACAGCTGAGTAGCGGGCAGAAGATGGAGATAGGCAGAGCCAACAATCTTTAGCTAAGTCACTGTTGGAAGAGTTTAAGAGACGATAAGCTAAATTAAGAGTACTTTATAAGTACTCAGTATCCATAATTCCCTTGTAGGGTGAGTTAAGAGACACCAGTGCTTATATTACCTGAGTATAAAATCCTACTAGAATTAATAAAGGAAAGATTTTCCTCATCATTATATAGCGTTGAAACAACCAATGGCAATTAGACAAAGCCTCTAGAAATGTACTGAAGAGGGGTTTAGCTTGAACATGCAAGAATCAAGAAGATCCCGATGTAGGCTAAATAGGTGAGGGCTGAAGTGACTGTCTGACTCAGGGTCTAGTCAGCGGGTGCTACTGAGGCCAACCCTGAAGCAAACAGCAGGATAAGTATACTAAAGAGGATAAGGGCTAAAGGATGATAACAATACATCTGGACAGTCTGGACAGTTGATCCTCAAGCTACTGCTGTGTGTAGACTGGCCAGCTTCCAGGGGTGGCCAGAGCACGGCCAAAGATCTCAGGTGGACTTCTGCTGCCTCTAGAATGTGACTCAGAGCAGCTGATCAGGAAGGGGCTCTGCAGCCCAAGTCTCCCATTTTTCTGGAGGTGTCATCCTCTTTACCCAGGTGTGGTGGATCCACACGGTGATATCTCAACCTTAACAGCAGTGGGAATTGCTAATATAACAGTGTGAGGGCCAGTCCAGATCAGCTGGAGTGGCTCCTTCTTCCAATCTTTAACCCATACCTCATCTCCTGGCTGATGAAGCCAATTTCCTAAAGGAAAAGGGGGGGGGGTCTTTCTAGGGTTTCTTGGGTGATGTGGCAGAGGATCCTCCCTAGGGCCTGAAGGTGTTGGGACACTTCTATGTCAGCTATCAGTTGAGGGTCTCCTTTTAGCTACCCTATCACTGGGGGAGGTCTCCAATAAAGGATTTCAAAAGGGGAGTAGCCTGAAGGCCTTGGGGTACACAATGCTCGGAGTAGAGCCAAAGGCAGCAAGTTGATCCAAGGTAACTGGGTTTCCTGACAAAGCTTAGCTAGAGTGGTCTTGAGGGTCCAGTTCATGTGTTCAACTTTCCTTAAACTTCGTGGCCTGTACGCCGTGTGGAGCTTCTATTTGATTCCCAGAGCTTTGGACAGAATCTGGACTATCTCAGACTCAAAGGCAGGTCCATTGTCAGATCCTATACAGGGCAGCCTGTATCCTGGAACAGTTTCCCTCACAAGGCTCTAGCTACTTCTTGGGCCCGTTCAGTGCGAGTACAGAAAGCTTCAGCCTATCTGGAGTAGAGGCAAACTAACACAAGTATCAGTGGCTTTGGCAGGGCTTGACCTCAGTAAAGTCTACTTCTAGGTCTTTAGAGGGCATAGTCTCAATTGTATGCACTCCTGGATTGGATTTTGGCCTTTGGCTGGCGTTGTTTCGTGTGCGTTACACATCTAGCACTGATTTGGGTGCACAGGGTTGGGAGCTTGGGTATGAAATAGTAGCAGCCTAACAGGCTTTCTAAAGTAGTCTTCCCTAGGTGAGTCAACTCATGGTGCTGCATTACCAGCTGAGCTGCCACCACAGTGGGAATAAAGAGTCTTTGATCTGGAAGCTCCCACCAGCCCTCCTTTCTCTTGCTTCCCCCTTCACTTAAGGCCCATTGTTCTTCTTCCTTGGTGTGTTTCAGGGACAGAGGCAATTCTGGTACTAGGAGAACCTTGGAGACTGGCTCAGGACATGCTGTGGCACATGGTTGGTTGGCAGCCTCCTTAGCTGCTTGGTCTGCCAGTTGGTTTCCCCTACTGCCAGGGTTGGTTCCTCTCTGGTGGCCTTTGCAGTGAATGACTGTCACCTGAGGAGGCTTCCAGATTGCCTCTAACAGATGAAGGATTTCTTCTTTGTTCTTGACTTCTTTTCCTCCCACCATCAGTAGTCCCCTCTCTTTATAAATGGTTCCATGTACATGCAAAGTAACAAAGGCATACCTTGAGTCAGTATAGATATGGGCTCGTTTCCCTTCAGTTTGATGCAGTGCCTGAATGACCATAGTTCGGCTTGCTGTGCCAACCAGCCCTGTGGCAGAGCCTTAGCTCTGATCTCCCAATCTTTGGTTGTTATTGAGTAGCCAGCTTTGCATTGTCCTTCATGGATGAAGCTGCTCCCATCGGTGAACAATACCAGTTCTGGGTTCTGAAAAGGAATGTCAGTCAGGTCCAGCCTGCTTGAGGAGACTTCATCCGTGACCTCTTCACATTCATAGTCGGGAGGCACCTCCTCAGCAGAAAAGTAGCAAGGTTCAACGTCCGCATAGTCTTGAGGCGGACATGTGGATTTTCGCAAAGCTGTCCCTGGTAATGAGTTTATCCTGGTTTTGGTCAGCCACTTGTGTCCCTGATTATTCATTAATGCAGTAACAGTATGGGGGAACTTTACATTTATATTCTGTACCAGTGTGAGCTTGTCCACTTCTCTGACCAGACTACCATGGCAGGTAAGGTCCAGAGGCATGGTGGCAATCCCATGGCCACTGGATTTAGCCATTTGGACAGGTATGCAATTGGGCACTGCCATGGTCCGAATGTTTGTGTGAGGACCCTCAGTGCAGTATGATTCTTCTCATGTATGAAGAGGTTAAAATCCCATGTCCCGCCCAGTAGTCCTAATGCTGGGGCACTGGTCAAAAGTCTCTTTATGTCTCTGAAGGCCTTTTCTTGTCTAGAGCCCCATTCCAGAAGGTCTTTACCGGATCCAGCTGTGGCCTCGTACAGTGGCTTGACAATTTCAGAGAAACCTGGTATACAGATCTGGCAGAATCCGGCAGCCCCTAGGAATTCATGACTGCTTTCTGAGTGTTTGGCCGAGGTATTGAACAGATGGCCAGTTTTCATTTGTATCCAAGTGCCTGATGTCTTTCTGAGATGATGAACCCAAGGTATCTGACCTCCTGTTTGCAGATTTGAGCCTTCCTCCATGACACCTTGTATCCCATGGTAGAGAGTAGGGTCAACAGTCTTCTTGGGTGGGGCTAACCAGCAACAAGTCATTTACACACTAGAGTAGAATGCAGTTCAAAGTTTCTCTGGAGAAGGCAGCAAGATCTGTGGCCAGCACTTTGCCAAACAGAGTGGGTGAGTTCTTGAAGCCCTGTGGCAGTCGAGTCCAAGTCAGTTGTGTCTTTGTCCTGGTGCGTGGGTCTTCACACTCAAAGGCAAACAAAGGCTGGCTGGCCGGTGATAACTGGAGGCAGAAGAAGGCGTTCTTGAGATCAAAGCAGGTGAACCAGCTTGCTTGGACAGGTAACAGATTCAGGAGGGTATACAGGTTCAGGACTATGGGATGGATGATGCCCACTGCACTGTTGACGGTGTGGAGGTCCAGGGCGGTAGTCGTTCCCTCCAGGCTTCTTGACCAGTAAGAGCAGCGTGTTCCAAGGTGACTGATGCTCAGCTAGAATTCCAGTATCATGCAAATGCTGGATGTGGTTCTGAATTCCCAAGCGTGCTTCCTGTGGCACTGGATATTATCTTCGTGTGACAGGAGTGGCTCCTGGCCTCAGGTCCACCACAATGGGTACGTGATTTTTGGCTAGACCTGGGGGCCCCTTTTCTGCCCAAACATTAGGGGACTCTTCTAGCAGACTGGTTGGGCCTGGCATCAAGTGCAGCCCCCAAGGCTCATGCTGTGGAGTCTAGTGCACTGTCCAGTGCTTGTCCTTGGAGCCACCCCCGTGCTTCTGACAGAATTTGGCATCATTCCTCGGTGTTAAAGAGAGTTAGGAGGAGTTGGCGACAGTCATCCCAGGTAGGCTGATGAGTTTGGAAGAGGGACTTGAGCAGGTCAATCATTACCTGGGGTTTCTCCAAATAGGACGGGGTGTGCTGCTTCCAGTTGAGGAGATCAATTGTGCTGAAAGACTGATAGCAGAGGACAAGGTGGCCCAGCTGGACTGTGTCATCTTCGCTAATTTCAAGAGGGCCTTGCATCTCTCAGAGAGGCATCTGGAGGGCCGCAGGCTGGTGGGCTGGCTGTGTGGCCGAGCAAAGATGCTGTGGATTTGGGCTTGGCAGCCACTCAGGCTGTTGGGGTGGTGAAGACACTGATGGAGGAGAGCTGTCCAGTAATTGGGGGTAGAGTGTCTGTGCAGGGACTGGCAGAGCTGTTGGAATGTATGGCGGTGGGAAGAAAGGTTCTTCTTCAGGGTCCCCTTGGTGGATGACTCTTGCTGGCTCTTCCTTGTCTTTTCCTCAGGTCGGTCGGGCCACAAGTACCTTACTCTGTCCCTGCCTATTTGTGCAGAACCAGGCCCAAGGGGGCACTACAGTAGTGATTTGCAACTATGAGTCTCTGTATGGAAACTGATCCGGGTGTCCAGGGGTCCCTGTCACTACCAGGTACACAGCTCTAACAGTGGGGAGGTCCAGGGTCCCTTCCAAAGGCCACTCTACCCTGAAGGAGGGCTACTCAAGCTCACAAAGAGTACGACATTTTCCTGGGTCAACTTGACCCCATAATACCCTGTGAAATCTTTCTTAAAATTTTTCAACATACAATTTAAGACAGTTGGCTTAGAGGAATCGCCACCCATATTGCCTTATGGAGCTTCCTAATGGAGGGGGAAAATAGACCTTAAAATTTCAAGAAAATAATTTGACTGAGGGCCGCTATGTCAAAAGGCTGTTTGGAGATAGACAATTCTTAAGCCGAATCAGTAGTCAATTGTGCCCCCTCTCTGTGTATCTCGCCCTGTGTCAGAGACACAAAGACAAACAAGGGTAGGTGCCTCCTCCAAAAAGGAGACTACTCAGGTGCTCGTCTGGCCGCGTCCCGAAGGATCATAGGTGATGCTTGGCTGTGGTGGACTCAGCTTTGTGACTTACGATTGGACACTAGTCCATTGCCACCATGGATCGTATGCCATCCATCACGGAATTGCAGACGAGCCTACTCAGACTCCATAGCCTTTAGGGGATCTTATGGGTTCCCAGCCGTGGAGCCACAAATTTGTACCTGAGTCAAGCAGCCAGTTCGCTCATTCACTCACACATTCACACACCAGAGGTTAAAACATTGCCTTTCCCTTTTTGGAAAGCCCTGACCTTTGTCTTCCCCCATCGGGAAGACCCTGACCTGTGTTTTCTAACTGAAGACTTCAGGAGGTGAACAAGCTCTCTTCTGTCCAAAGACAGGAACTGACTGGGGTGCTGAGCCCCAGGGCCTTACCTTATCCTGTGGCCATTCCTGGTGAGTTGGTCTATCCCTCTTTTGAGCCCAGTCGGGGGGGATTGCCATGTGGAGAGTTGGAGCGCTGGTCCGAAAGAGAACCCAGAATATTGTCAGGTGGTGCACCTCCTCATTCATCTCAGGGCCCCTGCAGCAGCCACCGGTCTGGCAGCTCAAAGGGCTTGCATAGTTGGAATCTCGCTGAGGCCTCCAGAATTGTTGCAAAAAAATCAGACCGGCAAGAAACCAAGCACCACTTAGAGAGTTGGAGAACTCAGGTTTATTACGCCAGGAGTCCCAGAAGAGCTAGTGCTCCTAAGATCTGGGCCCAACCTCAGGGGTAACCTTACTTTTATCGAGCTTATCCGCACAGTTACAGTTGGCATGGGCCAATAGGCTAATTTGTCCTCAGGCGGTTACAGAGCGTGGGAGTTGCTATTGTCTATGGGCAGTTAAAGAGCATGATATTTTCAGACAGGAATGTAGGCAATACATCTGTATACAGAACAAGCAGAGGGGAGGATGAGTCTTCAGTTGACTTTGAGGTCACCCTGCCCTTTGGCTTATATGGCAAGCATGTCTACAGAAGCAGAACAAAGAGCTGATTACAAGGTTAGCCATTTGAGTAGAAAATTCCTCTTCAAGGGAAGGGAAGATATACTCTGAGCAGGTTTTTTGTTTGTTTGTTTTCTGAGACTCTAGCCATTTTTTTTCTTTTTACCAAAGGTCCAGGTCCTGGATTAATTTGGCTCAGGGTTTTCTGTGTTCTAGGAGGTGATTCAGGAAGTTGTGCAAATGGCAGATTCATATTTCATGGATGTGGGCATAGCAGAAGTACGACTGTACTTATACTCTACTTGATTCGATTAAGGTAGCCTATTCTCACTGATTTGTTTTAATAAGTGGATCTTATAAATGATTTAGGTTAATATTATCATTTATATATTTTAAATATTGTGATTCCATTGAAAATTTTGTTGGGAAAAAAAGCTACTACTACTAAAAAAAATGTGAAGAGCACCCAAGTTCCCTATTTACCTCTTTATAACAACCAAATTCTTAAACACTGACAATGGAGAAAGATGAAGGAAAAGAATTACCAAATGATTCCTTCTGCTCAGAAAGCAGGGTTGGTTCTAATTAGACCCAGGTTGATGTTTTCTCAGAAGGCTGAATGTTTTGAGGACAGGGCCTTGGGTTGCAGAGCTCACCTCTCCCCCTCCAGCTCCAATCCTGGGCCAGATCCACCTACTGAGGAAGTGTCCCAACATTTAGATTCCCATTTTGATTCTGACAAGTGATACAATGTCAGAGATGGTGTGGCTAAATTTCTTCATAACGCTTCTCCCCAACATTGTTGACTGTTTACGTACTCTGGTCAGAAAGTCTGGGCCTCACAGAAATAAAAAGGCTCCCCTCTCTTTCCTCTTTTTCAAGCCTAGAACTAGTTCTAAGCATTCACTCCCAGCTTCGTTCAGCAAGAAAACAGAAAAGAGTAGCAACATTAGAGTTTCCTTTTCACTCAAAACTTTTGCAGATTTCTTCTCTCATTATTCCAATCTGCTTTCCTGCTCCTGTCTGTTCAGCGACACCATGAGACGGGGGCAAGGGGTTGGGCTGGATGCAACTGAGAGGAGACCTAATGGACTCTGTAATCAGAACCATGGTGCAAAACCCCATTTCTCAGTATTCTTACCTTAGGTTTAATTATCAGAATTAAAGTGTCTTTCTTTGTAAAATGGGGGATAACAGCATAGGCTTAGATGTAAAAAATATTTAGTACAATGCCTAGCATTTAGCTGGTATTCAGCACATGACTTTTCATTATCATCTTGGCATCGCCTTGCTTCTGCAACTTCTCCTAAAGTGTTACTGCGTGTCAAGCAGGAGGCATCTATGTCAGGAGGAGTTTGAACGTGAAGTGTATGTGTGAATATGAATGTGTGTGTGTGTGTGGTGGGGTGGTGTGGTGGAAGTGTGTGGTGACTGGCACTCAGGTAAATCACTGGTGAGGCTTTAGCATTTCTCTTTCCTCCCCAGGCCTGCTGACCAAAAGTCATACTTCTGAATAAGCACAACAGGTGCATTCCTAAGGAGAATACAGTCGGAACTTCAAAGAGTGGGTAGAGGTAGTGTGGGGGCATAAAGGTCCTTGTAAACCAGCAGGAAGCAAGAGTCTGTGGCTAGTCTGACTCTCAGTCATGTCTTCCCTTGCCTCCAGATGCTATTCCCAGTTAACACTGCCCAATGACTCTCGAGAACACGAAGCTTTTCTCCTAGTGATTTTTGTCTCCTGTCTGAAAACCTATCATTAATATAAGTATTAAATTTTATGATTAAATAAGTTATTTAATGTGTCTAATATGCTATACAGATACAGTTAATTGGGTGTTTATGGCACCCAAATTACAAAACAGCGATCAGGACAGTACAGTAACCCCTCTCCCATCTTATTCAGTCGCACATTGTAGCCCTGGAAATCTGAATATACACACTCACTGACTTGCAGTTATGTCCCAGTCAAGCTTTCCTTGTGCATAAGAGGGTTCAGAACTGCCTTAAGAGCATTATTTTGTCTTGTTGCTCTCTCCCCATTTCTTCTGGCTGCAGCTATTCAGAACTTCCCTTTTCCATTTCCTTTCTCATCTAGCCAGCATCAGCACTTTGCTGCCATTTTTTCCCCCCAAGGACAATCTACCACTTATCCCAGCTGGCATTGATATAGTTTGGATCAAGGAGCTTTTTAAAAATATGGCCTAAGATGTAAACATTACTGAGAAACAGAGAGACAGTACAGGTTATAAAAAAAAGAATTAAACGTCAAGAATTAAACGAAATAATGTTTATAAAGCCTTTGGTAAGATGTGTACACATACTGCTGATACCAGATAAATATTACTTCTAGTACTTCTTTTCTTCCCTTTTCGTACCTGTCTGTCACTAACTAGTACTGAGACCTAAGGCAAGCACTTCATTTTTCTGGGTCTGTTTCCTCTTACATTGAAAATTAAGAGGGTTGTACCAAGTTTTTTTCTTGTTCAAAAACTTTTTTGCCCCAATCTCACCTCATAACTCCTTCACTGATTATTTGGAAAAGGTTGGTAAGGTTATTTCTGCTATCTACATAGCTGATATTAAGTTATCTATCTTC
This sequence comes from Pteropus alecto, assembly GCF_000325575.1. Classification (NCBI taxonomy): domain Eukaryota; kingdom Metazoa; phylum Chordata; class Mammalia; order Chiroptera; family Pteropodidae; genus Pteropus; species Pteropus alecto. The sequence goes on from NW_006435766.1 coordinate 1,991,027, forward strand.
ACCTCACATTAACCTCCAAGGAACTCAAAACACTGCAGCTAATTCGACATTAAAACAGCCTAGGGGCCCTCAAGATTTATTTCAAGGGTTAAAACAAGGTCACCATCAAGTCCTTCGCAAAGCTCAAAACAGAAGAGAGAACTCCCAAATAAAGGTCTAGCTTCCTTTTAAAAGTTTTTGGTTTTTTTTTTTTAGAAAAGGAATAAAGATAGAAAAAAGGCCCCCTGCCCCCGCCTCCTGGGAGTGGCCAGCGCAGTCTCGGGTACCCCTGGGCTGCGTCCACCCTCCTCCGCCTAGCAGTCCCGGGGACCGGGCGACACAGACCTCTCGTCCCAACGTCGGGCTCAGGTGGGTGAGGACAGAGACCGGAGAGGAAGGGGATCCGGACGCGAG
>NW_006435766.1:1991922-2039785 GCF_000325575.1 Pteropus alecto
GCTCCTCCCTGCGCCCGGCCCCGGGAGCCAGGCGAGAGCCGCGGTAGTCGGGCCGCCGAAGATGGGGAACACTACCTCGTGCTGCGTGTCGTCCAGCCCTAAGCTCCGGAGGAATGCTCATTCCCGGCTGGAGTCCTATCGTCCCGACACGGACCTGAGCCGCGAGGACACCGGCTGCAACCTGCAGCACATCAGCGACCGGGAGAACATCGACGGTGAGCATGGCGGGCCCGGGGCGGGGATCCGCACCCCACACCCCGCCCCCGTCAGCGGTGCCGGGACTGCGCACCGGCGTCTGTCGGCCGGGCTGCTTGGCTCTCTCATCCCTGCTCTGGAACGTGGGCGCTCGAGGCCCCCTGGCCGGTCTCGCGAGGGAGCGGCGGGGACTCCTGTGGTCGCAGCTAGGGTACAGCGGGTACAGGGGTGCAGGTGGCTAGGTGACAGGAGCTGGCCCTTGTCACCAGATGGGAAGGGGCAGCGCTGGGCAGGGGCGGCCTAGAGCCTGGTGTTCCAGGCACGGTCTGGTTGTAGTCACAACCAAGTTGTGCACAAGGATTATCTCACTAGTCCTTTAAGATACGAAGAGAATGGACGGTCTTTGGCATAACTGAGGAGTGAATTCCCATTTTGGAATCACAGGGTTCGCCAGTGTCATCTCCCTGGAAACTTACATACTGACCCCACTTTGCCGTCTCCCACCAACATTGCCTTTATAAACTAAAACGAAAACCAAATCAAGAGATTTGAGGGGAGGGGGTGGTTGGAGGGATTGGAGTCAAATAGCTTCACCTGAATGCTTAAAAATGTTAGAGTATCATTACAATGGTTTGGAAACAGCTTTGGGTTGCCCGGTTTTGCTTGGGTCTGAATTACAGTTCTATGAATTTCTAATTGATATGAGTGACTTTTGGTTTGGACTACTGTTTGTAAAGGAAGTTAAAAGACTGATCATTACATCTAATAATGGGTATTTTATTGGTACCTTTATTAATATCTTTATTAGTACTATATTAATATATTGTGTGGCTTAATATCTACAGATGGATAGTTTATGCATCCTGCTTGAAATACAGTTTATAAATTTTCAACTTTAAGAAATTTGAAATATATTTTTAAGACAACTTGATTTTTTTTTTAACTCATCTTCTCCCAATCGATGTGGTTGAACTAATCTGAAAAAATTTCTTGTATGAATAAATTGACATAACTGTCATAATTCATTCTTGTCAACTTTACAATGGAGCATTCCCTCTAGTGTAGAAAGCCAAATTTAAACTCTATTAAAGGAAAGAATTTTCTCATTGTTTGGCCTCCTTTAATTTCTTCCAAGTAGTAATTTCATTTTTTTAGGAGAGCAACTTTATTAAATGAGTACCACACAAAAAGAGACTATTGCAACATTTGGTTTATAGTAGGTGCTTAGTAAATTAGGGTTCCACATGACATTTATAAATGTTATTTTAACTTCCATGATCTTAACCAGCTCTTTAGATATCTTTGAGCTACAGCCATACTTTATTATTAAATTTATGCATAAAGGCGTCTGAAAGGATATTAAGGCCAAGTATGTCTTGATCACTGCTGTGGTCCCAGGCACCTGAAAGAAGTATCTCCAGCATGTATAAAAACTTAATAAGTATTGTATTTTAAAGGAATGAATGAGCGAGTGAGTTTACTATGGAAAGCCATTACCCAGTCCTACACAATTTTGACAGGCAAAAACATTTGGCAATTATTTTTCCTTTATATTCAATATGAATATCAGGTAGAGGCTTTATGTTGTAAATAGTGGATTAAAAAAATAAACAGAAGAGTCATATTTCTTAGAGCTAGGCTGCATACTGTTATTGACTATAGTAGGGAAAAGGGGAAAAAAAGCAATTGTAACCAGCTATTTGGCAATAAGGCTTAGGAAGATTTTTGCCAGAGAAAAATAGAATAGTATTGTGTGTTCTTTCATTTGAAAGAAATCTAAATTTGGTCATCATTCACTGTTTAGAAAATATTTGGAAGACCAACTCTTGTTTAAGTTTCAAGACAGTATAAGAAACTAGGTCAGGGTAAGAGGATTTCTAATCCAGGCTGTATTGTCATCTCACACCAGAACCCAGTTCATATGATGATGCTAGTTTAAACCCAGAAATATTTAAACAATGTTCTCTCTGTTTCCTAAATTCAATAAATAATACTTACAGAGTATACCAATCCAGCAGTTCCCAATGTTGATTTCAATTAGCCCAGAAATCTAGGACTGGGCCTTGGCATTAGTTGTGTTTAAAGCTCTTCAGGTAATTTTAAGATGCAATTAGGGTTAAGAATTAAATCAGGAGCATTTTCTGTCAAAATTCAGAAGACAACAGATGAGTTGTATTATTGTTAGATGATTAGTAAACATTTTAAAAGCACATCTCAATTCTTAATTCTAGAACAGTATATAAGAAAAACTGAAGTGCTCAAGGGCCATCTTTCTTATATCCTGAAAGACATTCCAGACAGCTAGAATGGAAAGGTTCAGAGAAGTTTGTGGGGCTTCTGTGGTAGCTTAGTTTCTTTAAACCACAGAGAAAAGAGGTATGTACCTGTTTTCCCTGACCAAACACACAATGGGAAATGTTTGTTCTGTTTAGTGACTGAGATAGGGCAGTTAGGGTTCTATGAGAACTACCTGCAACTTGCCCTATTTTTGTATTCAGTACTTATAACTACTTGTGACATCTTTACCTTAATGTTAGGTTATTCATGTTTTTGGAATTTATATTAGACTCATCAGCTCCCCAGGTATTATTTCTCATAAAATTATCCTGAGATAGAGAAATAACAAAAACACTTAACAGTGATGCTAATAATTGCAGCCCTTATATATTGTTTACTCTGTGCCAGGTCCTGCTGTAAATGCTTGACATCTATTCATTGTTTAGTACTAACAATAAACCTATGGGTAATATTATTCTTACTTTAAGGTAAAGAAATGAGGCAGAGTGAGGAGAAATGATGTGTCCAAAGTTAGACAGCCAACAAATGACCAATGGAAACCTTCCAATGCAGCTAGGCTAGCCGTCAAACATTAACTAGTCTGGAGTTGCCTTCTGGGGTAGGATATCTATCATTACAGTCCTATTCATAGTTTCTCTGTGAAGGAACTTAATCTCTGCAACAGACTGGACTCCCTGGGTAGATTATTTCTGTGGGATGAGGAAAAGAGGGGTAGAGTAAAGAGAATTTAAAATTCAGTGAGACCAAATAAATCAGGATACCTGTAACATCTGTATCCTAGTGTCAGTTGGGGAGTTAGGCCTCAGAATGATTGATAGCAATGTCATCCTTTGTAGGTCAGCTGTTGTCCTTGGTAGTCCACTGTCTCTCTCATCCCATCTCCAATCTGCCAAGAAAGCATGACTTTCTACCTTTAAAGGACATGTAGAATCTGATCATATCTTAAAACCTCTCCTGCTGCTCTTCTGGTCTAAGCAGCCATCATCTTGGTCAGCTTAACTGGTCTCCTTGCTTCTACCCTTGCCCACTACAGTTTGTTGTTAACACAGCAGCTGTAGCGAAATCATTTTTTTTTTTTTTTGCTCAATGTTGTTAACTTTTTTTTAGTTTTTTTGTCTTTATTGAAATACAACAGGCAATTAGTTGTTTATATTTACATTGTACAATTCAATGAGATTTTTTTCCAATTATAGTTGGTATACAATAATATACCAGTTTCATAGTGATCGGAGAGCCACATAACTCACAAAGTGATCACCCCACTAAATCTAGTACCCCTTTGTCCCCTTACATATTTATTACAACATTGTTAACCATCTTCCCCATGCTACACTCTACAGTGAGATCCTTTTTAAAATTTAACACATCACTTCTCAGTTCAAAAACTACCATAATTCCTTATTTCACACGGAGTAAAAGCCTTACAATGGACCTTTACAATGGATTACAAGGCCCTTTGTGATCTGTCTACCCTCCTCACTCTCTTAGTGCACCCACACTGGCTTCCTTCAGTGTGGTTCCTTGAACATACCAGATTGGGCCTTTGCTCTGTCCCTCTGCCTGGAACGCTTTTTGTGTATTCTCTTGGCTAATTCCTCATGGTCTTCAGTCTTGATTCAAGTCTCACCTTTTCAGTAAGGCATTCCTGATCAACCCATTTAACATCCCTCCTGCCACCTCATCAGTATTCCTAGTATACATTCTCGACACTACTGTTTCTTTATTCCTTATCACCTATAAACACACTGTGTATGTATTTAATAATAACTTTCTACTTACTAGCATGGAATGTCCAATAGGACATTTTTTGTTTTGTTCATTGATATAACCCATATGCCTAGAATCATGCCTGATGTTTTGAAGACACTCTGTATAAATATTTGTTGAATGAAGGAGTGAAGCCAGCTGCTTAAGAACATCAGAGAGCAGCATCATGTGTACTTATTGAGTGAGAGGAAGCTGGTAGAAGTAGAGCATGAACAAGACTTGCAATAATGAAAGTAGAGTGGATGTGAAACTTTTGGGTTTTGTTTGCATTTTATCCTGAGAGGTAGCAGATAAAGTGAAGTCCTAAAGATGAAACTGGAGAAAGATTTTAAAGTATAATAAATGGGGGGGAAAAAGCCCACCCAAACTGAAAGGAAACTGAGGCTAATGGAAATCTGTTTTAACAGTGGGGGGTTCTATGTTTAGTCATTTTTCCTTATCTCTTCAGATGAATGGCTTTAGCTGTGGCCTTATATCCTTAAGGATCAAACAGAGGCTAAAATACTTAATAAGTCAAAAAGTCTTAGATGAACATATGCAATATGAACATAGTCACTCGTGTTGCTTTTCTTGTATTAAGCATGAAATGTGTTTATTCAGCAAATGGTGTTTAAACTTCTCATATCCTGAGAAGCTAGAAGCTTGAGGGGCTTATCCTGGGTTTGTGAAGCACAACCAGAAAAAGTGCAGTATTATAAGGGTGGGGAGACAAAGGAGCAATTTAAGATTGAAGTACCTTTTGTAGTATTTACTTCAATTACTGCTCTTGGTTTCTTTGGGTATCTTCAACTGATTTAACCTCATCTCTTTGGCGTTCTTTTTCTTGAGTATCAGTCCCTCTTTAATATTTTTTGGTCTGATGGGCAAAACCATACCTGTGGACTTTTATTACAGACTAAGATTTATTAGCCATGCTGCCTGCAAGATTTGTGAAGACACTGATCAAGCATGGACTGATTCCATGTTAGCAGTGTAGAGAGGGTTTGCTTAGAGAGCTATTTTTTCAAAGCATGATAATGACTTCATGACGCTTTACCCCACTTACTTGTCTTGTCTTCTTCTTAAATTTAGAATCAGGGAGTCATTTGCTTCATACCCTCATTTTACAGATAAGGAAACTGAATCTTGGAGAGGTGTAGTCTCTTGTACAGGTCATTCAGATTGTGGTCAAGGGTAGCAGTTTTCTGTGTGTTAACTTTGGGCTGAGAACTCTGCTAATTGCTTAGCTGTATTATCTGTTTTAATCACATCGTTCTCCCTGTTTTACAGGAGAGGAAATTGAGCCTTCATTGTTAAGAAATTTGCTCATTTCCACAGCCAGTTAGTGGCAGAATTGGGGTTCAGTCTACTATCATTTGCTAGAGGTCCACAGCTAATTAAGGCGTAATCTTTGTCTAGAATCTGACCCTCCTGGTGCCTGACCCATGCCTGCTTTGTTTTAAGAGATCCAGTCATTCATTGCCTGAATGCTTTTGGTTAGCAATACTTTGTGATTAAGATTTTTGCTTTTCTACTTGCTTCTTGAGAGATGTGAAGGTTAAATAATTTTGTGGAGTGGTAGATTTTCTTACCCTTTTCTACAAAGCTTTTTGTCTCTGTCATCTTAAGGAGATGAATTGCTTTCACATTTCTGGCTAGATGAAACTAACACAAAGATCAAATCCACCCCTATTCAGGAAAGGATGGCACAAAAAAGAAAAAAATAACAAGAGGTAAGACATGTGAGTAGCTTTAAAATTCTGTTTTAATCACACACAGTCAGAGATTTAGCTACATGGGTGTCATGCTGGGCTTACTTTAAGGAAGCAGGGTTTGGTATTTTTCACAAGAAAGCTATTGACAATATCACACTTGACATACTTCAAAGTTCAAATCCTTTCGTTATTAAACATTTAGGCAGCTAGGGTACGTCCATGACACTAACAGTTGGTGTCAGCCCTTTTTACATTTTCAGTGTCCTTTCAGTTTGTAGCTGGAAGGAGGAGAAAGTTCACTTTCCCCACAGCATTTTGCGTCATCTCGAAATGTTAAGTAGTTTGTTGCTGGGAGTCTTGGTCAAGAGACCATTTCCTCTCTGTGCTCTGAAGAATGAGGAAGGAGCTCATCCTAGAGGGTTTACAAAATGTGTCTCTAGCTCTATGAAGTTGGTGGAGGGCAAAGAGCTGGAGTCCTGTAATCAGGAGATCTGCATTCCAGATGTGACTCCGCCTTTACTCCTATGGGACCTTTGTCTCTCTGCGCCTGACTTTCCTCTTTGCTTAAAAAAAAAGTGTGCTTAAAAGTACTGCCTTGTCTTATGCCCTGAGGTACCTAAAATGAAGATCAAAATGAGACTAAAATACTTAATAAACCAGAAAGTACCAGATGAGCATATGTCAATATGAACATAGCACTCATGTTGATTTTCTTGTGTTAAAGATGAAGTGTGTTCCAAGATCTACAACAAATTTTGTTTGAACTGTCTATAGTAGCCAGCAACCTGAAGGGTTCATCCTAGCAAAGACATCAAGTGATAGTACTAGAGGATAACTGGAATTCTGGAGCTGGGTTGTATGAGGTTCTACAGAGCTGTCTGTCTGGCCTTTGAATGGGAAGCTTGCTGGCAGCAGAATTTGGAATAGAAATACTGTTCCTCTTTCTAGCATTTGTTGCTCTTCTGGGTCGCATCTTTCCAAGGTCACACTGTGATGTTACACAGTGAATAGTGGGATGAGTATTTGAAAAAGATGTTCATGACTTCTGGAAATAACAGATTCCTCCCAGGTAGTCTACTGAGTGTGTCACGGGAGCCACATTCTTCGAAATGTTACATGTACCCTTTGGTGGAGGCTGAAGCCAGGGCTTAAAAAGAAATTCTTCAAAGAATAAGTTTTTGAGGCATGAATAAATATGCTTTATTATATTAAAATACTACTTTAAATAAAAGGGAATCAATGGATTGAAAAATGAACTCAAGCAGCCCTAAGCAAGTTATTGGGGCCTGTTTGAGCCCATTTGTTTCAAGAAGGAGTCTTAACCGACTAGATCCACAGTTGCAGAGAGCTGGTAGGTGTCTATTGAAAAGCAATGACAACAAGGTGTTTTGTTACCAAAAAGGATAGAGAACTCCTCCTGTAAGCCCTAGCTCCTTCCGTAGACCCTCCTGATTGTTTAAGTCCCAGTCAATCTTTATCAGAAAATACTAACCCCCTTCTTTCTCTTTCTCAGCTGCTGTGCTACTTTTAGCTATTTCCTATGGCTCTCTTCCTTTACTGCTTCTTGGGGCTTCTTTTGCTCTCTGCCTGTTTGAAGAAAAGGGGTGTGCTAAAGGTGAAATTGAGTTATCAACCTGACAACACACAAGTTGGCAGATTCCTCAGATAAGCAAGATTTTGCCCAGAAAGACTCTTGAGGATGCTGAGATCAGAGATCATCTCTGGTTAGTCAGCCCCCAGCTGCTTTACTCTGGGATCTCTTAAAGATTGCTTTTAAATACTGGAGTGGAATATCTTAAAATCTTTTTTTCTTCACCTTTGTCAGAATATTGACATTCTATACATTAGTTTTGATTTTTAAAGACACTTCCATTTTGTTTTTGTTTTTGTTTTTTTTTTTTTTTTTAGTATGGCTCAAAAATTGGACTTGAAAGGCTATACTAAAAAGGGAGTTCTAAAGGGTTGATAATGTCGAGAAGGAAAGACAAAAGATGATGTTGCCGATAGAGAGTCAGTTATGGGAGGTTACCAGGACAAGCACAGAAAACAAGGATAAGAGTGTTATGCAGATTTAAGCCCACAGACCTCTATGGACAGTGAAGGTTGGCCTGGTACTGTAAGGGAAACACTCTTACAGATGGAAATTTCCCTTACAAATGTAAATGCATTTTTACAAATGCTAATCTCTGTTGAGTTTTTGGAGCTTCTGCTGGGTTTGATAGTTCTTAAAATTCACCCACCTGAAATAATATCCCAGAGGCGTATTTTGGGGTGACAAACTTTGGTCTCCTTTAGTAACATCTCTGGGCTAAGTGTCTAATCTCTCCTGGTTATACTACTATGCTAAAAAATTATTTTAACCTGATTTCATTACTCTGTTGACTCATTACTTAGGATATGAAATTTTAATTCCTGGGTCATTGTTTTGTGATCTTCATCTCCTATTTGGTATGTATAGTGAGGCTTCATTGGTACAATAGATGTGAGTGCTTGGTGGAGATGTACCAGCATCTGTAGACCTGTTAGCTGGCTCCTGGTACTGAGAGAAATACAGCTGGAGTACATTAAAAATAATTGTTAGCAACTACAGTTATATCTTTGTCAGTTTGCTTTGTGAGCCTTGCAGAAGAAACCTTAGTTGGATGGTTAAATGCAAGTCGCTTCTATTTTAGACACCTCTGATTATAGACCTCTGACTGAGGACGAATAGGAAATACTCTGCATTGAGAGTTTATATATGCAAACCAAAATTAATTTTAGACTGTAATAAAGAATAATAAGCATTTATTTGAACAGAAGGAGCTGCAGCCTGGGAGATACTTTAGATAGTGGCTTAAACTGTGTTATACTGAGGTAAAGTGGAAGCTGCTATTTATAGAGAAAGTTCCTGCCCAGGTTTTTAATTAGGTCCATTTTATGCAAATGAGGTAATCAAATTGTGCAGTTCTGATTGGACAGAACAGGTCTCAGTCTATTGGTAGAAAGAGGAAACCAGGGTTTCCCTTCAGTGATTGGCTCAGATGATGTAAACAAGCGGGCAAGGTGTGAGAAGCCCAGAGTTCAGTCTGAGGTTCTTCGCCATACACAGAGTATGTGAGGATCCCTTGTCAGCAAATGGCTGCTAAGCTTTATTATTTATAAAATTTGGGCCCTTGGTTGACCATGGGGATTCTGTCTCAGCAGATAAATTCTTTTCTCAGGGTTCACGTTAAATCAATCTTTTTTCTTGGGATCCAAATATGTAATATAGCTATATGTTGCAAAACTGTGAATGTTGGGTTAAAAACATTTTACAAGTAAGTTCTTTCCTGTGTTTGGATGCTTCTATTCTTGGTGAGCAAAAAGGGAAAAAGACGTTATTAAATATATTTTGATTATATTTGGTAAGCTTCTTGTCTCACTCTGCAAATTGAACTTTAATCAGAGTGCATGGGTGGATAGGTTAAGAGGTCTGTCCTTTGCTTCTCAAGAAAAAATTTCACTCCAGACTTAGAATTCTGTCCATTAATGAACCTATGTCTCTTTCAGGGTACATAGTTGATTACAGCTATTTCATTAAGTGTAATAATAATTTATCCTTTAAACTATGTCTGGTTTTTCCATGTGGATTTAGACTGGTCACTTACAAGTCCAGATTTTAAGGCTTTCTGTGTACCCTGCCAATGTATAGGATGAGAAATGAAGCCATGATGGTGTGTTTAATCAAGTTTCAAAAATTTCAAACTCAAATTCATCAAGGATTTTATGTTCATATATAGCGAGTATTACTTTTGTCAGTTTATAGGGATAATATTATTTTTCCACAGCTTTTTTTCTCCTCAAGCTGTGTATAAGTGATGGGTCGTTACTTTAATGTCTAGTTCTTGTTATTCATTTGTTTGAAAAGCATTGATAAATAGGGTTTATAGAGCATTAGAGATTGCCTTCTGTCTTCTGAAAGTTAAAGTTGATGGTGCTGAAGATATATGTTGTTTATTAATTTTAACATATATTTGACTCTTTTCTATAAAATAACTCTAATGCCTGATTTTCCATTTCTTATATTTTGTAGGAAGTCTGGAGGAAGCCTAGCAAAGCCGGTTCACACAGGGATAAATTTAAGGGGTAGGGAACACATTCTTACTTTGCAAACCATTTGCTTCTGTGGAAGATCGTCGTTTCTGATGGGCCCACATATCATAAGCACCGTGCATGCTCTGCAAGCACTTTTGGCTGTTTGTAGTGTTCTCTTCTGCAGCAGAAGGAATGCTGAATGGTAGTTCATGTTATGGAGCTATTGGCAGCCTCTGGGTGTTGAAAGGGGAGAATATGAATATTGTGGGTGAGGAGGAGCTGTGGCAGCACTACTAGGGTGGGATGAATCGGAGGCCCCAAATGCAGGAAGGCACACATTATGAAAGCCAGGCAAGACCTCAAGAGGTAAAAAAAAGTAGGCATTCAGAGTTGGATTGGCTACTATTATTTTTGGTGATGTTTGGGCACCTCTGCATTCTTGACAATGATTTGGATTGGACAGCAAGTATGGCAGTGATTTTCAGACTCGTTGGGGATGGTCTGGGAGAGGCTCTGTGGATTTCTCATATGAAACCAGGAAACTGGATAGCTGGACAAAATTTTCTCCTCATTTAACTAATATTTGGAGAGGAACAGTTATTGAAGCCGAATTTGGTTTTTTTGAAAATGAAATTTATTCTCGTGTCTGAGTATTTATAAGATGGCATTGTGACAGGAATAGAAGGAAAGAATAAAGGAGATTGTGGAAAGGAGTGTTTGGCTGAAGTAAAAGTCAGAGGGAAGAGATTGTGTAGATGGGTAAGCTTGGATGGCAGCCTGCTAGATGACAGCCAGCTACCTCTGCTTAGGCATGGCTCAGTGCAGCTTTGTTCTTGACACCCAGTCTCCTGTGACCACAGACTAGATTTGTGTGTTCACTTTGGACGTGGAAGATTGACAGGGCATCAAATGAGTGCTTTCTCCCTTGCCATCCATGTCTGACTTTAATTTACATGATTTGAAACATGGTGTTAAACTATAATATTGACATCTAGTAGAGAAGGAAAGTCTGTATGTAAGTTGACTATATTTTCTGTTCCCTGAACTACTTTTAATAAATGGGGTTTTGTCCTCATTAGCCATAGTCACGTGTGAAAGTATATGTTTATAGAGTCTAGCTTCTTGATAGGAAATTTAGGGACACTTTGAATAAAACAGGAGTCTTTAATGAAGCTATAACAGGATTTCTCAACCTCAGCATTATTGATGTTTTAGGCTGGATAATTCTTTGTTGGTGGTGGTGGGGGCTGCTCTGTCTATTGTAGGATGTTTAGATGTCAGTAGCATGTCCCTATCGTAGTCATGACAGTCAAAAATGTCTCTAGACATTGCCAAATGTAATTTCCTCAGGGAGGCAACTCTCTGTTCCTCTTAAGAACCATTGAGCTACTTACTGGCTCTAGGATTCAAGGTGAAAGAAAAACTTAAGAGTAACTTCTCAGTGGTTCTGATACCTTTGTCACTTTCACACACTCAAGGCCTCAGGGTAGGACATCACAGACTCTAAGCTGCACAGCTCCAGAGGGTGCCTTTAGCTTCAGACTTAATGTGAGTGATGCTCATTCCCCATCCACCAGCTTTGCATAGGGTTGTTGTGTTCATTTGAACTCACCAGAACTAGCATCACGTTCTAAGATGATGCTTCTAATGGTGTTATTGACAGAAAAGACATTGCCCGCAATTCTGACAATGGATGGTAGTATAATTTTCTGTCTGCACTAGGAAGTTGTATAATTTCTTTACTCATATTCAAAAATCAATTTTCTTACCTTACACATTTTCCTTTTTTCATTTTTTGGTATAATATACTGAAAGGCATGGTAAAAAATTTTTTCTTTTAATCAGCAGTTTTATTTTTTATTTTTTACTTCAATTTTAAAATCAGCTAGTTCTGTTTGTGGGGTTTTCACATTTTATTAGTGCTCACAGTGGACTTTCCTTTTCAGAGTCTTTCCTGATGCGGAATGTAAAAATGGAATGCCTGCTAGAGTTTGTAAAGCTCTGATCTGACTGTGTTTTCTGAATGTAGCTTTGCCTTGCTTTGTGTGCTTAATGAAATTTTGTATTTTTGTGAACTTTTTAAAATATCACCTTCATTTAGAGGACCCAGCCTCTTAAGGCAGGCAGTGAATGAACCGAATGGACGTTTGATTCAAGAGTCTGGTATTCATGGACATCATTAGACACCTTTGGGGTGGAAGAACACTGTGTTGCATTGTTACAGTCTTAAGAAAAAAAATATTTAAGGGTGAACCCATTTAAATTATTTGATTTCAAGAGTCAGTTTCTTTACTTGAGCACACTGCTCCTAGAATAAGGAATTGACAATGTGGGTTTCTGGAAATAGGTTCAGAAATTCCTATCTTGATTTGTAGCTTGCCTAGGTGAAGAAAGCTCCAAAAAAATGTGTTGTATTCCTGACAGTTAAACATTGCCTCTAAGTATATTTGAACCAAAGATGTCAGTTCCTTAGATAGAAAACTATTTATGAAGATACAAATGGAAGTGATACTTGAAGTTGAAGATATTTTCCAAAAGCCCAAGGTTTAAAAGTATGTTGTGGACTCTTTTTGCCCGTGTAGAACATACTTGTTAGGAAATGTTATCATCATAAAAGCTACCCATTTATTAGAGAGGTGGTTTTCAACACCCAAGTTAAAGAACATAGAAGGAAACTGGGCTGCTTGAGCCATTACTACAGGATTAAAAAGGCCCCTGGTAGAAAGATGGGAAGACCAAGTGATAGGGGCTATGACGATTGCTGGGGCTATCTGCGTATGCAGAACCATTTAGTAGCATTTGGAGATATGAGAATGAGCCTCTCCTTATTCATATGGCACACCTGGAAGTGACATGGAAGATGAACTCTTCAGATCAAGGCAGACCAGGCAGAAGCAGCCAGACTTTGGTTATTGTCTCTCTATTCTTGTACTCTGAGGTCCTCCAAAGTGACCTTAAGTATTATTTTTAGAGTGATTGTAAAATTTAACCAAGCCTAGTGTATGGCTGTTTCCATGAAATAAACGGTCTCTCGGAGAAGGTCTAGCCTCATCCAAGTCAGATGTATTCTTTGGCTTTCAGATGCTTTTGAAATGAAAACAATATCAAAAGTCTGTTTGCACAGAATGAAAATATGGCAATGTATAGTTTTTACTACTTACATAGGAGGTGCTTAGCAGATTGTGGGGACCAAGCATGTAATTTTTAAACAGAAAATGATTATAGAAAATTTTAAGTATTTTCATTTTAAGCATATAGAACCATTAGAACAAGATGAGCAAAAGTGCTTTTTACTGAGTGCTCTTACAGAATCCCCTTTAGTGAACAGGTAACTAGCTGATTATTCAGGTATTATTTATAGATTATTTGAGGATTTTATAATGAACTTGAAATCATATTCTCTTAATAAAGACCAGTGCTTGTTTTGAATGTTTTCAGCCTAACAAATGAGCCATTTCTCATTATACAGTTTGGTGGTTCTATTTAGCCATCATGTGGTGGGAGCAATCACTGAGATCTAAGTTAGCCATGCTGTTTCGTTTGCTTCTGAATTTGTAAATATTTTTTAGTATGCATGCTGCCAGAGTGAGCACAGAATGTGTAAATAATTTATCTAATTTTGTGGTATTGTTGTAAGATGCTTGGTATATGATATTTTGACTTTCATTGCACTTGTTTTATTCCATTGAAGTCTGTCTAGAATACACATCTCTTGTTACCATTTTGATTTGAAAATGACTATTAATGCTGACGATGGGATCAGTCTGGGGGTGACTGTGGTTGCAAATCTGATCACAAAGCTTATTGTTATTTTCAGAATTCAAAAGTGGTGACAGTTCTTTAGTTTGGAATTTTCACTATAATTAAAGAGGCCATATAAGCAGAATGCTAATACTGTAAGGAACTAGACAAGCTGAGAAGTTCCTTTCTTTTTAAGCTAACATTTCTATTAAGTGGTAAATTCTCTATATGGAAGTTTTCTAGAATATATTTTCTTCAATCACAGGGAAGAGGTTGGAGAGAAAATAGAATTCAGTAGGCATGTGTTGGCTGAGAGATGTCTGTTCTCCATCCATCACTTTAGTGGGAAATTAGTGATGCTTGTGATGACCAGGCTTAGAGCCATGGCTCTGAGTCAGGGGGCATTTTCTACAAGTGTGGGAATTTGATGCCTCTTAGGGGTTTAAGGTTCAGTTCTTCTGTAGGTCAGCAGACATTGGTCAATCCAGGTACTAAGTTCCAGGCTCCCCTCTGGATGCTAGGAATGCAAAGAGCAACATAACTTGGACCTTGCCCTAAAGGACCTAATAATTTAGTAAGGGAGACTGATACACAAATAAATGATTATAGTACCACATACCATATACCGAGGTAGAAAGGAGGCTGGAATGATTCCCCCTGCCCTGGGTCGTGAGGGCGTGTGGTCAAGGAAGACTTTGCAAAGACAGTCTGATGGCAAGGGCAAGAGGAGTGGGAGTGGGTGTGAGGCTGGAAAGGGTGCCACAAGCAGAGAGAAATTATGTTTCTTAAAGCTCCTAGGTGGATTGGGATATAGGTTCGTTTTGAAATCGGTAGGTAGTATTGAACTTGTTGGTGGCTTAGTCCTCAAATATCTTATTTAATGAATTACGCTCATTAGGAGGACCTTTGTTCTAAAAAATTTTATAATGGATGAATATGCATTGGAGAGCAGTTTTTAAAATATTTTTGCATGTACTCTGGATTCTGGAAAATGATTATTCAAAATTGTACTGTGGAAGACAGAATAGATTTCTTCAGAATTGTAAGAGCAATATGCTCTTTTTGTTGAGCATGAGAAAATAGCCTTTATAGAATCACAGAATATTCTCACTTTACAGATGAGCAACTGAGTTTTTACAAGAGGTTGTTCCTTTGCATCACACAGCTCATTTATGGCAGTTCGAAGTCTGAGAGCAAGTCTCCTGCTGTGGGAGTCAGAGCCTTTTCACTGCTGCACACCAGTGCTCATAGCAAAGTTAAATATTCTCAAGCAGAAATTAATTTTGACCCATCTTAATGTTATTTTTTTACACGATATTAATCTGAGTAAGAATTATGTTTTAGAGAATTGTGTCAGTTATTAAGCTGTATAACAAATTACCCCAACATTTAGTAGCTTAGAACAACAATATTTATTATCTCTAATTTCCTATGGATCAGTAGTCCAGGCACAACTTACCTGGGAGCCTCTGGCTTGGGGGTCTGTCAGGAGATTGCACTGCAGCTGTCACCTGGGGCTGTGGGCCTCGCAAGGTTCAACTTGGAAAGAATCTCCTCTAGATGCACTCACATGGCTGTCGTTGGCTGGTTGTTGCTTTGTTAGCCTTTACATAGGGCAGCTCATAACATGGCAGCTCTAAGAAAGAACAAGACCACCATGGTAGCCACAGCCTTTTTCTAATCCTAGTTTGGAAATGCTCTTCCATCATTGCTGTTTGTTAAAATCAAGTCAGTAAAACAACCCACACCGGAGGGGATGGTGTTATACAAGAGTGTGAATACTTGGAGACACTCTGGGGCTATCTTGGAGGCTACCTACTGCAAGCATTAATTAAGATTCTTTTGGTGGTTATATACAGAAGTCCACTAAAACTGTCGAGCAAAATGGGTGGAGAGTGGGGGAGGGAAGAGTTATTTGAAGTTCACAAAGATATTCAATGGAAAGCAAGTCTCCAGGAATGGGAGTTGAGAGTTAGCCTGTGGGAATGAAACAGCTATCTCCTTTTTAGCATTTCACTTTTTAAATTGTCTTGGTATTATCTTTCTCTGTCACAAATTAATTTTTTGTGAATCTTTATTCTCTTTATAAAATAGCTTGCTCTCCTTTCTTCCCCCTCCCCCCTCTCTTTCATCTGTCTTTCTACATGGTGGCAAATGGCCATCCCAATGTCCTCAATTCTAGGACCACAGAAGGTTGAGTGGAATCTTGGTTTTCCAGTTTCCCAGGAGAAAGGATTGAGTTCACTTACGCCAGATTATGGGATGGCACCCCTGTGGCAGAGTGAAGGTCAAGTTTAGGAGTTTGGGCATGACTGTAGAAGCCTTAACACGATTGTAGGGGATGAATGAAAGAGATGAGGTTGGAAGGGTTAGTGAATGGTTAGGGGAAGTAAATTTCAGAGAAGGAAATAATTTCTCAGATATGTATTTTTAAAAGCCATATTTCAGTTTTCCTAAGGAATTCCCAAGTATAGTAGATCTAAAATGAATTAAGTTCAGTAAAATTTAAGTTGAGGATAAGTTTGCAAACACTTTTGAAAAGAGGAACCTTAGTGGAAAAGCATGGTTATCTATATTAAGAAATTTTTTGAAATGTCTGAGAATTTTGTTAACTTGAAAGTTGGAAAACTTATTGTTTGTTAAAATTGCTGTTTCGCTTTCTCTCATTTTCTGAACTTGCCCGTTAGAAGTTCCAGGTTTATCCACTTTTAAAAAATGTTCTTAGGCTGTGAACATCTGTCAGCTTCCCAGTCTTAAATTATTTTTTTAGCAGCCTATGTAATTTAAAATGAAATTAGAAGTTTTGTTCTGTTCTAAAACTGCCTGTTTGGTGTCTAAATAAACACTATGCTTTTGGCTTTGATTTCAATAAATTATAAAGAAGCAGAGAAGATTTTTATTGACATTTGTGCATGCTTGTTTACTTCCATAGCGTTTTTAAATGATGCACACTTTGACTTAGCTATAAGAAGCTTTGTATTATAAACATAGAAACTCAAAAGCCTTTCCTAGAGATAGTTTTCTTTTTGCTTTGTAGATGTTGGTTAGTTTTGAATTTTTTTCTTGGAGTTTGAGTTGAGCAGTCCAATAGTAGTAGCAGCAATTAAAGCAGTTTAAAATGTGGCAAAGATACTGCTTTATTGATTAAAAGTTGGTTTCTGGGAATTGCCATGTGGTGGATAGCTCCATTATGGCCCTCCTAGGTCACTGTGTAGGGGACGCTGGTGGTGTGGTGTATATGGGTGGGGGAAGCAAGGCATGTGGGGTGGGGCAGAATAGATGTGGAGACCAGAAGAATACTTTGACCATGGCAGGCCCACTGATGTCAGCAAGATTTGCTGGATGGTATTCCTTTGGAAAAATCGACTTCCTTTATTTACCCTAATATATTACTCACACAGTACTCCCTTACTGTAGATTCAGATTTGATAATAATGCTGCTGTTTCCTGTTAGAATCTGGTAAGGGAAAAAGACTATTGCAGTTGCAGAGATCTCTGGGAAGATGCAACAGATTTTTCTAGCTTATTATTAGTTGTTTCTTATGGTCCATCCTTTTCACTCTGTTCTTTCTTATAATCCTGTCTCTCTCCCCTTAACAAATGTGGAGTTGATCATTTCACCCCTGCTTGGCTCTTGCTGTGCTTAGGGCAAAACACAGACTCCTTCTCACGCTCACAGTCAGTGCTTGTCCCCTGCCTGCCACATTAGTCTCCTTTCTTATCTAGTGACTCCAGACACCCAGGCCTCAAACTACCAAACTTGTCCCTGTCTCAGAGTCTTGATATTCCTTCTGCCTTGCACTCTTCCCAAAGATGATTATCTGCTGGCTCCTGGGCATCCTGTGTCACCTCCTCAGGGGATCTTTTCCTAGGAATACAATCCAGAGAGGGGAACCCTTCTGACTTCACTTTACCATTTTTGCCTTTTTGTTGTATGTCATCCCCACAACCCCCCACCAGAATATCAACTCTGTGAGGATAGGGTCTGTGCTGTCCTGCCTACCATGAGCTCCCCATTACCTAGAACAGTGCTTGGCACTAGTTGGTGCTCAGTACATATTTGACCAAATAGAGATACTGCATTCATTTAACATCTAATAACCAGTGCTTTGTGTTTCTTGACCTTGACATTTTTAAAGAGCACAGGCCAGTTATTTTGTAAAACACTTCTCAGTTTGGGTTTGGCTGATATTTTCTCTTGATTAGATTCAGGTTATACATTTTTGCAGGGATACTGCAGAAGTAATTTATGGGGAGATTGAGAGGGTACATAAATATTTCATTTCTTGTCAATTTTTCACTTACTGGTTATAGTATCCATTCATGACTTTTTAGCTGTTTCTGTATATTTTGGTAGGCATTTCATTGAAAGAAGAGCTCTTCTTTCTCTCTATTTACATATTTCTCAGTATGGAGTCATGGATTCTTATTTTATTCACTGAGTTGCAGTATGTTCTTTTTTGTTTTTGTTGCTCAAATTGTCTCAGATTTGTTTGGAGGGAGCCTTTTCAAATTGCAAATTGGTTCATTTTCAAGCTGTATTCTTTTGATATGTCTTCATCATTCTTTGAACACTTCTTAATTTCTGGCAAGACCTTTGTTTTTTAGAAATAATTTTTCTCATGATTTGGAAAAAGTGCTTTCTTCCCCCTTAAGAAATATGGATGTAATGTTTTCCTTTACAGAACATCACAGTAGCCTATCATTATGACTGAAAATGTGACCTTTAGCAAGTCTCTCTCTCTCTTTTTTTAAACTCATGTGATTTTGCTTACTGTTTCTGGAAATCAAAGAGCAGCTTATCTGCTTGTAGCTCAGGGACAAAATAACATTGTGTGAAATGGTTGACAGAATATTAAGTACTACCAGTGCATGAAGAATTCTACCTGGAGCTGGAAAAATTATACAGGAAAGTAGAAGAGAGCACATCTCATCTCTGCTTTCCAGGATGGTGGGTTTAGTTAAGGAAGACAAGACTATATTGCACGTAAGAAAAGGTGAATTTTTGGTAATGAACAGTCTTCTTTATCCTGCTCACATCTAAAGATTACCATTTGATTTGTAGCAGTTGGCAGTCTCTTGGTACCACTTATGACTAGTTCTTGTTAAGCTCATGCTCACAAGACAAGGCCAAGGCCTGACCGATTTGACCTGTAAAGATAAAGCAAACCACTTTTAGATTCAGATGGTGGATTACCTATACAGACAGAAAAGAATAAGCCAAAGGTACCAGCTTCCCATAATCCTTGTCCAATACACCAAAAAGGATGACACTGCAATAAAAGAGGCCAAGAAGCCAGATCTAGGCTGTGGCTAAGTGGGTTTATGTTCTAGAACTCTAGTTTGAACAGTGTAGAGGAGTATGCAGAAAGCCCCATACTTCATCATAACCCAGGAGGCAATGAGAATCTGTCATGACAGCCACCAGAGAGATAGGGAGGAGAATGGGAGATGACTTCTGCTGTGGTCTTAGTGTTTGTGTGTCCCCCCCACCGCCCTGCCTTGCAACCCCCACCTCAATTCCTATGTTGAAATTCTAATGCCCGATGTGACAGTATTAGAAGGTAGGGCCTTTTGGAGTTTTTTAAGTTATGAGGGTAGAGATCTCACAAATGAGATTAGTATATTATAAAGACTCCCAAGAGATCCCTAGTCCCTTCTATTATGTGAGGACACGATAAGTATGCAGCCCAGAAGAGGGCCCTCATCCCACCATGCTGGCACTTTGATCTCGGACTTCCAGCCTCTAGAACTGTGAGAAATAAATTTCTGTTGTTTATAAGCCACTCAGCCTGTGGTATTTTGTTTTAGCAGCCCAAACGGACTAATACAACCTCTTGACAGTAAGGTATTCCTCCAAGATAGTCAGCTTAGGCTTAGGCTTTGTCTGCATGGCCTATTTGGATAAATGCAGGGTCGCTGGGTGCCATGGCAGAGCCATTCTCCTGTACCCCTTTACTTTGTCATATGATTGACACCTCCACACGCAAATGGTCACATTGCTTCTGACTGTCACTTACCTAGCTATTCTACTTTCCGTTGTCCTGTCCCACCTGTCTGTAGCTCTGTTATGTAATTAGCTATCATGTGAATCAGTTGTTCTTGGGCCTTTTTTCTACCCTATTCTTTATCAACCTACAGTTGTAGATGGCATCTGTTTGAGAATTCTAGGTCAGGTTGTCCTTGATGTATCCAGAGCATTGGAATTCTGCAAACATTGTGTCATTGTAGACAGGTATGTGTGTGTGTTTTAAATTGTGGTAAATCTACATAATGTAAAATTGACTGTTTCAAGTGTACAGATCGGAGCCATTAGGCATATTCACACTGTTGTGCAGCCATCAGCACCATCTATCTACAAAACTTTTCCAACTTCCCAAACTGATATTCTGTACTTATTAATTAATAACTCCCCATTCTCTGCTCCACCAGCTTCTGACAACCACCTTTCTGCTTTTTATCTCTGTGGATTAGACTACTCTAGGTAATTCATAGGTAAGTGGAATCATACAATATTTGTTTTTTTGTGTAGCTTATTTCACTTAGCATAATGTCTTCAGGGTTCATCTGTGTCAAGGGTCCCCAGTCCCCGGGCTGTGTTACCAGCCTGTCTGTGGTCTGTTAGGAACCAGGCCACACAATGGGAGGTGAGTGGCAGGCGAGCCAGTGAAGCTTCATCTGTATTTGCAGCTGCTCCCCAGTGCCAGCATCACTGCCTGAGCTCCACCTCAGATCATCAGGCATTAGATTCTCATAGTAGCACTGGTCCCTGGTTCCAAAAAGGTTGGGGACTGCTGATCTATGTTATAGCATTTAGCAGAATTTCATTTTATTTTAGGGTTGAATAATATTCCATTGTATGTGTATACCACATTTTGTTTATCCATTCATCTATTGATGTACACTTGGGTTACTTCCATGTTTTTGCTTTTGTCAGTAATGGCACTATGAACATTGGTGTATAAACATCTGTTTGAGTCCTTGCTTTCAGTTCTTTTGGGTATATAGCCAGAAGTGGGATTACTGGAAGGATGGCTGTATTTTGAAACTTAATTTTTGGGGAATCTGTGTTGTCACATAATCTTAAATATGATATGAATAAAATTATTGAAGAAGCTGCATTGCCATGTCGTATTTACCTTAGGAAGCCAAAATGATTGATTTTATTTTTAAAGGCAATATTTGTTTCCCTCCTTGATTACAGAAACAATATATTTGTTGTAGAAAATTTAGCAAAAGCATGTAGAAAAAAATTGCCTGTAATCCCACCACGCAGAGCAATGCTTGTTTTTAATATTTTACATTCGTATTTTTTTAATATGAACATAAACAAGAGTGCCCTGTTAGTATGGTTAGATATATATAATGTATACCTTTAAAAAATTTTAAAAAATGTCTCTGTGTCAGAAAGTAAGGTAATGTGGCAGAGAATTACCTAAATACAGGTATTTATACACCCATTTGTTCACTGATTCATTTTCTCTCAGAATACATGTATTTATACACATACATGTGGTTGTATATTTCTTACATAGTTGGGATCATGCTGTAACTATGACTTTGTGATTTTCTTTTTTCTCTTATAAAATTAATACTTCTAAATAATCTAACTTGATTGTTTTACTTACTGTAGGTTATAAGCTATATCAGTTCTATAGCTTATTTAATCATGACAGTACTAATTATACTGCCCTTAATTGAGTCCTTAAATTTAATTTTTTTCTTTTAGGTTTTTCCTTTTTTTTTTTTACTTTCATAAATAAAAGTATTTTGTTTGGATGTCTTTGGAGGCAATTTCCTTAGGATATATTTCTAAAAGTCAACTTTTTGAGACAAAGGGATGAAACTTTTGATACATGTTAAGTAGGCAGGAATTAAAAAAATGCTGGATGTTATATTTCAGATATATGTGAATAACTTGTTATATAGGTTTGAGAATTATTCTGCTCTCTGAAATCTTCATTAATTCACTAAAAAAATATTTAGCATCTACTGAAAACCACAATATTATATTAAGTACTATATAGGTATTACACAGATATACAAGACATGGCCTCTAACTTCTAGGTAACTAAATTCTAAATGTGAAGATGAGAAGCATACACATTGTCATTTAAGGCAGCATATGATAAGTAACATGTTAGTTGTTACAAAAGTAGGTGATGAAATCAAATCAAAAAGAGAATGTGCTGTCAGATATCTGAGGTGGAAGAGATGGCTTTTGGCCTGAGTTGATCTAGGATAATTTTATGGATGAGATGAGTGAGTAGTACTTGTGAATAGAACATAGAGAACTTTTCAGGCAAAGGAGGAGTAACAGTAGGAAAGGCCTAGAGGTGGGAAGGTATAAGATTTGTTTGGATTATGGTGAGTGGAATCAGTTTGTGCAGAGAAGAGGGCTAGAATAATAGTCCAGACAAGTCTTGGCTTCTTGCAGCCAAATGAGGTTGTATGGTGTAGGGCTCTGAATGCCAAGATAAGGAGTGTCAAGTTTTGGGATAATAGGATTGCCTGATCAGGAAGGTTAATTTGTTGAAGATTTGGAAACTAAATGGGACTGGGAAAAGGCTGGAGCCAGTGAAAACAGTTGCATACATTCAGCTGGGAAGTCTGGGAATAGTCAGATTGGAGAGGAAGTTATAGAAGCCAACCTGCTGTGCCACACTCCCCTCTCCCTACTCAACTTCAGGAATATACTGAGACTGTCACTCAGAGCAAAGGCTTTTAAAAGGCTTTGTGTTCCCCGCCCACCTGAAACTGAGTAGTTATGAAATCACTGTTGAAAGAATGAGTGAAGTAGCAATATTATTTTGTGCCTGAAGGTGTAGAAGTGAGGGAGGATTCCATTTCGAGTTGACCCTGAGTCTTTGGAGCCTGAATGGATGCTATGTTAGAGAATAGAAATTGGAGAAATGAGGAGGAAGAATTGGCTTTGATGAAGGAGAGGGTAAAATTTTGAGGTATAGAAAGTTACAGTCTTTCTCAATATTAAGTGATAATTTTTCCAAAATTCACTTTAATATATTCCTGTAAAGAATGTAATTTTCCTGTTAAGAATGTAATTTTCTAGTAATGTGAAATGATCTAAATGTTCTCATCTCCAGATTGGTGTCAAAGAAATGATGGAAGGATTCAGATTTTTAGTCAGTTTTCTTGATGAGAATGTGTGTTACAGCAGCTCTTGGTGATTGGGATCCTTTTATCTTGTTCCTCATGTGACTTCTGGTCCTTTAGCCCTTTCACCCATAATTCACCATCTATCTGAACAAGACAAAAAGCAAGCTGGGGTGAAATTCAAGTACTCAGATTTAATGAGGGGTTTTTTTTTTTTTTTTTTGATCTTTCTAGTTATTCAAGCTAGCATTGTTCTTCATGAAAACCAATGACAGAAAGTTGACTGAATTTTACATTTTCTTTGTCCCACATGTAATTAGACATATCAGAAGGTTGCTTTCCGACCACTAGATACATTTTTAAATTGATTAAAAATAATCTTATGCATTTAACTAATTTCAGAATATGTTATGGTGGAGAGGTAAGATATACCATTAGGATGATCTATGCGTATATGTGCATAGTAGTGTAAAATATTAAGAGATGACATATTTCTAAAGAGTTTTTAATTTTTATGTGGAAGTCAGCTTTAATAGGAACATTACCTACATTAGCATGCTTATTAGGCATTTCATTTCCGTGAATTGTATGTTTTTATACTTCATTTTTTCTAGCTACTGTATTAGTATTTTTTTGTTTTTAAAAATTTGTGTTCTTTATAGATTAGTCTGTTAACTCTTATAATTATTGCAGTTTTAAAAATCATCATCTTTTAGAAATTGAGGTGTTTACCAAAGCAAGGTCTGTATAAATCTTATTTGGGGAATTCATAAGAGAATTGGGCCCTTATTGGCAAAATATGGAAATTTTCTATTGTGAGTTCTCCTAGTGCTCCTTTAAGTCCAAGACCACCATGCCTATGCTTTGAAACAAGCTAATTAGGATATGCTTAATAATCAGTCAACTTAAATTTTTCTTGCATCATGTTGAACTTTGGACATTAGTGGAAAGATGGAAGATGGAAAATTCCAACTGCAAGTGAAATATTTTTATAACTGGGCTTTTATACTGACCTGTTCTATCTCAAACTTACCCGGTAATGTTTATTGAACAGGTAAGGTTTATGGAGTATAAATAAGATAGGTTATCTTTCCTGGAGAACATTGATTATCTTTCCTGGAGGACATTTGAAATTGAAAGCAAGAGTAACATAAATTTGACATTCAGCTATATATACACACATATTAATGTTTAACTTGTTTTCATGACATAAAATAGCAAAGAGGTGTTACCTTTTTTTACTGCAGCCTTAGTATCGTTGAGTGAAAGCAAAACCTAGATTTATTTCTTCTATGCTTAATAATATCAGAAGACATTTCTGTGCTTCTTACTATCAGTTGAAAAAATGTTGAACTTAAAAAATAAAAAGCTACAGAATAAATAACTAGAGCTAAAATTCTTCCTCATTTGTATGTTATTGTCAGGATTACCTGCTACTCGATTACCTGTTGCAAATTGATATGTTTTTGTGTTTTGAGGTTGTCAATTCTCTTTTGCTCCTATTAGTCTTTGTATACTTAGAAATTGCCAATTCAGTATACTATTAGGTAAAAAGAAAATGATTATTAATCTAAATCAAACCTTTATTTAAAAGTATTTTACCAAGATTAGTTTCTCAGTTTTGGAAATTGTAGTATGGCTACATAGGGGAAGCTGGATGAAAGATACATGAGCACTCTGAAGTATTTTTACAATTCTTTTGTAACGTCAAAGTTATTTCAAAATAAGGAGTTAAAATGATCAGACTAGTTTACCAGTTATAAAACTATTAGTGCATTACAAAACCAGATAGAAGTTATTTGTTATAGAGAATGGGCAGAGATTCTCTTCTACTTGGATGGCTGAATTCCTTATTCATGTTCATTCAACTGAAGACATTGAGAGTTGATACATCTCATGAGGATGAAGATGCTGTGTTAGAGTGTGTTTAGTGAATGCAGAATTGTTCTTTCTGTGTTATCTATATCTGTAGATACCATGCACAGATACTAATTTGCATATATACCTGCACTAAGTGCATCTCGAGAGAGGATACTGGCTTTCTAAAAACATTACAGAATTTCATTTTAGCTCATTACCTATTTTATTTTATTTTTTTGATGTAACAGTGGCAATCATTTGCCTTTTGAGAACAAACAGATTCTTTTATTTTGTAAAAAGCAGCATGTGATTTGGGGCTTCATATGTATGTTGAGTGATCACTTTAATAGTGATGTGGATCTAAATTTAAGAAATGAGATTTCTTTTTGAAATAACTGGCTTTGAATTCATTTCTAAAGAATAGCACAGAAGTTTATGCAGTGACCATATCACTGTGCTAAGTTTAACATTGTGGATTTCAGCTTCAAAGGCTCTCGCTTAGATGCATTCTTCATTTATGTTGATTATAAATCATTGAAGACATTTGTATTAACAGGAAAGAATCCCAGATTTTTCAGCAGTTGCTGTATAGGCTATGCTATAGCTTAGTGTGGACACTAACCTGGAGACTTGGGCTGCACTTGTATTATTTATTAGTTAAACTCCATTTTATCTTCTTTGAGACTACTCTTTTCTTTTCATTCTAGTATAGTGCTCTCTGATAGAGCTTTCTGTGATAATGAAAATGTTCCATATCTGTGCTGTCCAGTATGGTAGTCACCAGCTGTATGTGGCTATTGAGCACTTGAAATGTGGTTAGTGAGACTGAGGAACTAAATTTTAAATTTTATTTAATTTTAAATAATTTAAATGTAGATAACTACATATGGTTAGTGGCTACTGTTATTGGACAGCACAGATCTAGGGCTACCATTGCTAGTTCCTTGAGTGATCTACCTTGAATGTTTATTTAAGTGTAAAAGGAAGGAATGGACACCCATTCATAGGGTAACCAAATTGTTCATTGTTCAATGTTGCCATGTTGATTCTTTGCTCTGAGGGTTACCTTATGTGAGAAGTACCTTTTGGGTACTATTTTAAAATGTAATTTTTTTCACATTAGTTTTCCATGTTAATAAACATACTTCTGTCTCATTTTTAATCACTATTGTAGTAGTCTGTTTTATGGCTCTGTCATTATTTACTTATGTAATCTATTTATCCTTTTTTATATTGCATACAATTCTTAGAAGGCCAATCATGTATATATATTTTGAGAGTATACCTTTGCTTTGTTCTTTAGGAAATTCCTAAGATTAGAATTTACAAGTCAAAAAGTATATATATATTTAGAATTTTGTTTAATGTATGCTAAAGTACCCCCTGCTCCCCTCTCCCCCCA
Source organism: Pteropus alecto (assembly GCF_000325575.1). Lineage (NCBI taxonomy): Eukaryota > Metazoa > Chordata > Mammalia > Chiroptera > Pteropodidae > Pteropus > Pteropus alecto. Next base: position 2,018,047 of record NW_006435766.1, read on the forward strand.
GGTCGTGTGAGTTTACCTTCTAAATTGGCATTTGTGAAAGTTTATCAGAGTGAGACGTGTTTTAGAGGTTGTATGTTTACGCAAAGGTAGCACCTGCACATTCATAAGTCTTTTGTCTATTTTTTCTGCTCTGTTCAGGGCAAAAATAAAGTGACCCTGAATATGATGTATTTGACATTGGGGATGATGTCTTAAAGGGGCCTCCTTGGAGTGGGGTTGAGGCTCATTTGGCAAGTCTTTTGGGAGCTCTCTCCAACATTCTCTCTGCCGGTGGTTCTGCACATACTGCCTGTTGTGTCACTTAATAGAGAAACCCAGTTCCTGGGACTGCAAGTCTGGAGCCCTTCAGCTCTCTCTTCATGGGCTGAGGAACAGGGGCTGTTGTGTTCTTGCCCTGGGCATCAGTGCTGCTGGCCTCTCTGACACCGAAGGCCCCGTCTAAGCACAGTGGTGTGTTGTTCACAAGGGCAGGTGATCTGCTGCTGGATTTAGCGAACTCTCTGTGGTCAGTGCTTCCAGTCTAGCATTGAGAATAGGTGCTTATTTTACATTTGGGACAAAAGGGAGGCTTTTTTCTTTCATACTTTTGTTAGAATGCTAGTTTTGAGAAAAGTCTCAAGTTCAGAGACTTCTTGAAAGAAATTTATTTAATTTTATTAATTACTTAATTTTTTTAAAAAACAATTTTTTTAGAGCAGTTTTAGGTTTACACAAAATTGAAAGTACAGTTTCTCATGTACCTCCTGCCCCCACACATATAGAGCCTTCTCTGTTAATCAGCATTCCCCACCAGAGTGATACATTCGTTATAATTAGTGTACATTGATACATCATAATCACCCAAAGTCCATAGTTTACATTAGTGTTCCCTTTTGGCATTGTACATTGATTGTGCTCCTTCTATTTATCTCTCTCCTACCCCGACTCCTGGCAACCTTTCATCTTTTTACTGTCTCCATAGTTTTGCCTTTAACAGAATGTCGTATAGTTGGAATCATACAGTACAGGTCTTTTCAGATTGACTTATTTCATTTAGTAATAAGCATTTAAGGTTCTTACATATCTTTTCATGGCTTAATAGCTCATTTCTTTTTAGTGCCGAATAATTTTCAATTGTTTGAATGTACCATAGTTTATCCATTCACCTACTGAGGGACATCTTGGTTGCTTCTAGGTTTTGGCAATTATGAATAAAAGTGCTGTAGACATCTATGTGCAGGTTTTTGTGTGGACATAAATTTTCAGCTTCCTTGGGTAAATACCAAGGAGCATGACTGCTGGATCACATGGTAAGAGTATATTAGTTTTATAAGAAACTGCCAAATTGTCTTCCAGAGTGGCTGTGCCTTTTGCATTCCCATCAGCAGTGATTGAGAGTTCCTGTTGCTCCACGTCCTTGCCAGTATTTGGTGGTGTTAGTGTTCAGATTGTGGGCATCTAACAGGCATGTGGTGATATTTCATTGTTTTAATTTGTGTTTCCCTGATAACATATGATGTGGAACATCTTTTTATGTATTTATTTGCCTGCATTTTCTTAAAGTAATAATTTTTAAATTGTGGTAGGAATGGACCTATACTAAAACATGAATTTGAGGCAGTGCATGACTGCTAGCAAGGAGACAAGATCCCCAAACTTTAGAATGGATGGTGCAAGGGTTTTGCTTTCAACAAATACTGAACATGTACGATATGTAGAGCTGTATATGGATGAGAATCACAGTACTTGCTTATCAGAGAATGGAGAATTATGTGGGAAACAAGATATACGATGAAAAATTACAAAACCAGAAATATTTATTAACTATATAAGAAAGTGGAAGAGGCAAATAGATTAATGTTTAATTGAGTACCTGATGAGTGCCTAGCACTGTACCATGCTTAAGTCCATTACTGACTTAATACAGCCATAGAAGAATGTTGGGCACCACTTGCAGTGTCCTGAGTGGTGCAGGCTTCATGACCCGTGTTGGAGGAGGACCATGGGCAGAATGAGTAGGAGAGGGAGGGCTTGAGCTGAACCTTGGAGCCTAAGTGGAATTTTGATGAAGAGGAGTGAATAAGAATTCCAGGCACGGAGTGTGGTATGAATAAGGCTTGCCTCTCAGTTCTTTGAGGCAGAGGCCAAGTTCATCCTGTTTACCATTGGATCCTAGTCTTCTGACACAGTGCTGGTACTAGTAGATGCTCAACAAATAGTAAGTGACATGAAACAGGCATTCAGAAACTATTTCTTAATTGAATTTGAAGTATTTTAGAGAGTAATTCTGGCTGATGTAAAGGTTCATGTAGTTGTGAAGAGAGGACTGGAGAAGTGACTTAGGCCATGTGAAAGGCTAGGGGGGTTGAGCTTCATTCTTAGGCAGTGAGGAAAGTTTCTCAGCAAGGTGATGATCTCATTAAGTTAGAGCTTTTAGGTGCTTCTTTGGGCATTAGTAGCATGTGGCATATATTTGAGGGAGAGGTAAAAAGTAGGGAAATCAGAATTTCTACTTGGAAGACAAGGGATATTTCCCAATGTCATTGGCTCAAGTTATCATTGAAAGGCAAGGGCCCAGGGTTGAGCCTGAGCCTGAGCCTGAGCCTGGTGTTCAACTTCCTTTAGTCTCAATTTTATTTTCTGTAAAATGGGATAATAAGAATATCTACTTCATAGGATTATTTGGGGGGTAAAATGAAATAAAAAGATAAAGTGCTTGGTACAAAATAAGTACTCAGTAAATATTAGTTATTAATAATGTTACTAATAAAAGTCATTTTTTGGTCGTGTGTGAAATAACATGGGCTCAAGTCTCATGGATTTTATGGAATAAAACAGACACTTTAAAATATGGGACAGTTTAGACATCTCTCGAATGCAATTCGGAAAGAGGCTGGCATCCCAGAGGTAGCCTCTTCAACTGAAGTCACATGGTTAGAATGCATCGTCCCTTTTCCCTTGGAGCCTTGTAGTCTGGGGGTGGGCATGGTTGTCAGGGCATGCCTGTGTAAATGTATCTTTTCCTTGGATGTCACAGGTCTGCAGTTTGAAAGTAATTTTCCTCAACCAGAATAAAGCATGTCTCAATTACCAGACATAAAAGATTTCTTTAACAAAACCTACTCAGGGGACCTCAGATTTTACCCAGTCTCCCAAGTAATGAAGTACAAAAAGTAGTCACACACATATCCCCCATCTCTCATACTCCTTTTAAAAACTTTGGAGTACAGATGCTGGTTTAAAATGCTTGGTTAATACTTAGAAGGCCATTAGCTATCTACCCGAGGAAATAGGTAAGATTATCATAAGAGTGTTTTAGGTGCACATGCTAAGGAGACTCTTGATAGTAAGAAAGGATAGAATCTGGAATTGATTAGAGATGAGACTGTGGAGTCTTTTTGCCTGGAGATTATTACAACAGAGATGAGAACTGCTTATTCGAGAATGCATCTCTGTAGTGAAAAACAGTCTTTAGCTTCATGACCTTGGGTAAGTCTTGTAAATTTTCTGAGCTTTATTTAGGTTTTCAACCTTATCTCTATGATTGATTTGCAGACTGTGTCCCAGTAATTTTCATTTATAGACATTGCCACAAAAATGGAATAATCATAGTCTTTTCCTAAATTGCAAAAAAAAAAACAAAACAAAACAAAACAAAAAATCTTAGAGTTTGCCTATTTTTCTTTATTCTGAGTTTTTCTTACATAAAATTCTTTAACTTTTTTGCTTCTCTTCATCTACTACCAAATGTTCATTTACATATATGTACTTGTTATTTTCATAGATGTGGTAGACTGTGGTTGTCATTTCATACTCTTCAGCTGTCATAGGCATATCTCTGCTAGTGAACCATTCTCAATTTTGCGGTTGAACTGTCCACATCCTCATTTCATGGTGTTTTTGGAGTGCTAGCCAAAGACAGTGCTGAATGATGCTCAGGAGCACTGACTGCTCCACAACCTGGTTCTGTGAGTCAGACAGGCCTGCTGTGGGCATGAGGAGTTCCCTTCTGAGTTGGGGTTAAAGAAGATTTTTAATGGAAAGGGTTTCATAATCATAGGTTTAATATCTTCTGAGGAGCCTTGGGGATCATCTTACTTGAGTCTCCATAACCAAAGCTCACAGTTATCTGAGGTTATAAGGCTGGTGAAAGGCTAATAAGCTGGGCTGAGGGAGCAGATCTCCACACTCTAAGCTGGTATACTTTTTACTACTCAATTCTTAGATTTTCTCATGTTTAAGTTCCATAATCGTTCAGTGTTTTTAACTGGTGTATAGGAAGGAGCAACAGTAGCCTGCCTGTTATCTTGAGGAACTCCCTGCGGCTCGAACATCATGGAAATCTAGCATGCTTCGTGGAAGTAGTTCAGTGCCAAACATATAAAAAGCAGTCTGGACTAATAAGATTTCAGGCAGAAATGACCTTGCCATATACTGTGGACAAGATTAGTTAAGAGTATATGAGGTACTGATGACTGTGTGTCAGTGGGATAGAGGGACAGAGCAGAACAAGTGAGCCTTGACAGATACACTGTGTGTGACCTTGGACTCAGTTTCATGCCACTAGAGGCATCAGCCAGACTGTTAAGGGTACATTGTTTGGTTTCAGGGGTAGGTTTATGTTAATCACATTTGCAAAGTTAAGGGTAAAAGGCTCAAAACAGAGTTTAGGGAAGTTTTGGTCTCTGGCAAGACTTTCTACAGAATTACTTCTGTAACTCCTGAACACTTGGATTCTTGCTTGCAGAAAACACAGAAGAAATTTCAATCAATTCTTTACGGAAAGAGTTATGAAAATATAAGTCAAGAGATCAAGATCTTGGCTTAATATACCCTCTTGAGAAAATTGATCCATTGGACTTTTCCCTCTTAAGTTTATCTTGCCTGAAATTTTCACGGAATTTTTATTAGTGCGCTGAACCAACACTTAGGTGAGCTAATGATAGATAAAAATTTGCAGTTGATTTAAGGAGAAGCCCATAGTCCCGTAGAATCTATGCATATGATTTTTCCTGGAGCATTGAAAACAAAAAATATGCCAGGTAAAAAAGTACAATAGAATTTCTAAGCAGACAGCCATGAAATTGTCTGAATTTTGCTTTTTCCATCACTCTAGCATTTTTGTATACATGAACATGCATATCTGCCCTTAAATTTAGATAGTGTTTTAAGAAAAAAGTGTCAGTAATTTCTGAGACTCTTAGTGGTCTTCTTTTATCTGTATAACCTCCATTCCCTTTTGGTTCTATCTTTGGAAAACACCTCCTGGAATTTTAAGTATAAACATATGCTTGAAACTTAAAAAATTTCGATTTGCAATTGAAATATATTTCTGATATTAAGCCTACTAATGTATAATTGAGTATTCTGCTTCTGCACATTATCACACATGTGCGTATTTCATAATAGTACCTCAGACAAACCAATATTTTTATTAGATTAGAGTTGACCAGATATCTTAATAAAGTACATTTGAATTCCGACCTGTGTAGCTCTCAACTCTGCAGACCACTCTTTAGAACTTTTACAAGTGTGAACTATATGATTAACTGCCTCAGAATGACCTGGATGGCTGTTTGAAAATGCAGACTTCTAAATCAGAACTTGCAGGGGTTCACTGGGGAACATGCATTTTTAGTAAGTTGCCCAGGTGATTTGCCCTAAAGCCTTAGCTCATACAGATCTCACAACCACCCCAGGATTTCACTGGTGAGGGTATTGCTCAGTGGGGAGAAAGTGAATTTTTTCTGTTACCCCACACATATTCTTTGGACGTTTATGTATATTTGCTATGTGCCTGGAAGTGGGCTGGGTATGAAGTGTACATTGAACATTGTAATTATAAACTTAGCTCATTATAGACCTTGGATAATAATGATTAGGAATCTTCTGCTGTTTTTATTGCTGTGCAGTTATTCCAGAGACATGGCCAGATAATGTCAAGTACTTCATACTTTCCCTATTACTAAGTTTTCATCCTTTGCTCAACTATTTCCTCTCTAAACTTGGATAGAAGCTCTTAAACGCTGTTCATTGTTGATTAACTTTCTCGTCTATGAAGCTAAAAAAAAAAAAAAAGCCTGAATTCTTTTCCTGTCTTCCCTGTATTGCCTGTGCATCCCTTCAAAGCAGGAACTGTATATGAATGATGTCGGTAATAGAACTGCCCAGATCAGTACGGGAATACAGGAGAAACATGATACTTGGTTAGTGCCTGGTTGACTGATGAGAGGAGACCTGGACAGCTAACACTTGTTTATTCAACCCAGACTCACAAATCTCCCCTTCTTTCCTATTTACACACTAGTTCCTGCCTTTATTTCTGAGGGCTGAACTAACTGGTCTTGCCTCCATCTCTGCTTTTAGATCCATCCTTCACAGTCTTGTCGGACTGATCTTCTGCAAACACTACTTTGAACAAGTCCTTCCTCCTCAGTGACCTTTACTGACCTTCCCTGGCTTGTGAGGCCCTCCGCAATCTCACTTATACTTGCCTTTCTAAACGTCTCAAGCCAAGTATGTATCAGTGGATGACAGCTGTTTTCAACCTCCCCACAGTTTTAAATGTGGGGCTCGAGCTTAGGAGGCTCAGGACACTGTAGAGGTGTAATTATTCCCATGGCACTGGCAGTTGGAACACAAGATAGAGGCCAAGGACAGGATTTGGGAATGCAGTACCTGTGATGGGAAGGGCCAGGAGATTTGCAGCAAAACAGAGAACGATGCTGAGTTAGGACAGGAAGCAGGAGAAGCAGCTGCAAAAGTCAAAGAAAGAAGGAGCTTTAAGATGAAGAGGATGACCAATAGTATTGAATATTTAGGCATGTTGAAGGCTGGGGAGATTCCATTGCATTTGGTGAGTTATTGATGGCAGTTCAGCGTGTTCCTTAAGGATTTCAATGGAAACATAAGCTAAATTGCTGCATTCAAGGTGTGACAATTGCTCTTTTTGAAACTTGAAAGCGAAAAGCCATGTTTGTTTGTTTTTCCCAAATGTGAGATGTTTGTGTGTTTTGAAGGCTCAGAGGATGGAGCCAGTATAGAAAGAAAATTTCAAAATAATTTACAGAGCCAACCTGGAGGTGAGAGAGAGGATGGGGTCCTCTCAGGGATCCTACTGACTCTGACATGAGGAAGGAGAGGATGGAGGCAGGAGGAAGCCACCTCATTCAGATCAGTTCATTTTCTTCTGTCAGGTGGAAGAGGAATTTCATTTGTTAGCAATGTGCATGGGGTGGCTTGACTTGATTCTACAAAGATTAATTTTCTAAAGTCTGTGTTGTGTTACCTTCTCTTTAAAACCTGAGATGACTCACCGTGAGTCTGGCATAAGTCCAGTGCCTTTCACAGTGTACAAGGCCATGACTTGCTAAGGTCATGACATAGTGTTCCAATCCATTTCTCTGGCCATTTTTCTCCCTGCTTGCCTTTGCAGACTCTGTTCAATTTGTCATTCTCTAACATTCATTCCCTGGCTTATTTGCCAGTGTTCCTTTGCTCATGCCAGCTATGCTTTTGCTATAAAGTACCTAATTCCTGCTCTGCTTTCCTCCCCTGTCTCATTATGTGTTAGTTAACTGTATATCTCTTCTCAGGGAGAATTGAAACACACTGCTTAAAATTATAGTTATTTTTATTCATGCTTTTCTTTCCTCTGCTAGACTGTAAACTAAAAGGGGCTTTAAACTCAGGAATAATTTTAAATATAATAACATATAATAAGAATTTATGCAAATCTCAGAGAACAAGCCTGAGTTGGGCTTATTCGAGTTTGAATCCTGATTCTGCTTTACACTAGGTGTGGTTTGAACTGGTTACATCATGCCGCTGTAATTTTACAAAGTGAGCATAATGAAATGTTCCTTTTAGGAATGTGGGACTCAGGCCTGGCACATAGTAGGTGCTCAGTAGACCTCACTATGGTTATTAATAATGAATTTCTTGCTTCCCGACAATGTTTAGTTGAAAATCCAGAGAGATCATGAAGGGCAAAGGGTTAGTGTGCTCCGCTTTTCCCCAGTTATATTGAGTGCAAAGATGGCGTATTCTGTTTTGTGCTTCTATTACAGTGTCTGTGTGTGTAGTATAATGCATATAGTAAAGAAGAGTGAATTCCTCTTTGTGATTATATTAACTAAGTTTTCCCCAGTTAAAATCCATCAGCTTTGTTCTTGTCCACAGAACTCAGGGCATATTGAATGGTTTATATTTTGGCCTTCTTCTCAGAACAAATGCTGAAGCTTAAAAGTTTCTAGTAGGGCAACAGTGTGAAATGTACATATCATATAGCTTATCACATCTGAGAAGTAATATTACCATAGGGTTAAGTTTATTCTTAATTTTTAATTTATTTGACATTGTTGCTGGGTAGCTGATTCTTCTAGTTTCGTAGTAAGAGTACAAATGTCTTCTAACAGAGAAATAGGAAAAGAAGCTTGCTCTATGAGAACTTGATACAGCAATATGAATATTTTAAAAGAGTACTCTATTCATCTCCATAGCCAGTCATGGGGTTTTATCTCATCCATCTTTTGTGATAAATGAGTGTACATTAATTTTTAGTATTGTAAAATATGTCTTATGACAAAGACTAGTGACAAATGACACTTTCAAGCAAGAGATTGTGTTGAGATGTTTTGCGTTGCAGGTGGGGTGCCATTTGGTCATTGAGCCAATTGAAAGCATGTAACTTTGATCTTTGTAAACTGTTTCTTGTTTTGTCAGATATACATTCGGAAACATTTTATATTCATAGCATACTAGAAGTCCTAATACATGTGTCTCTGAAAAATAGGCAAATATGCCAAAGGTAATGCTGAAAAAGGGGAAAAAAGTGAAGTCATTGCCATGGAAGGGATTTAGATTGTTAAAAACAGGATACGAAGAAGACAGAAGCATATTGTCAACACTTTTTATAAAGTGATGCTAAGCAGGACCTTGATGCTTATAATTTGACAGGAAAAAGGACTTATTAGAGTTCAAACTGTAAGGAAGTTGAACAACTCAGGGGGAAGAATGTAGATAAGTAAGTGCGTCTTATGGAATGGGGTGGGTGCTATGAGCGGAAGAGGGCAAGAATCTTAAAAGTAGAGTTTCTGAGGGGAAAAAAGACTTAAACTGTTTTAGTTTTATATTGCTGCCATAACAAATTACCACAAACTTAGTGGCTTGTGGAAATTCGTGTGGTAAACACAAATTTATTACTTTACAGTACTGTAGGTTAGAAGTTGGCCATGGGTCTCAGTGTGCAAAAATCGGGCTTTTAGTAGGGCTTTGTTACTTTTTGGAGAATCTGGGGGTGAACCTATTTTTTTTTTTTTTTTTGCCTATTCCTGCTTCTGGAAGTTGCTCACATTCCTTGGCTCTAGGCTCCTTCCCTTATCTTTAAAGCCAGCAACAGTGGGTTTACTCCTTTTTACATCTCGTTATTCTGACTCTTCTCTTCTGCTTCCCTCTTCACTTTTAAGAATCTTTGTGATTACACTGGACCTCCGTGGAACATCTAAGATAATCTCCTTATTTTAAAGTCAGCTGATTAGCAATGTTAACGCTATTTGCTACCTTACTTCCCTGTTGCCCCAAAGGGTAACACATAGGGAATTTGTGCGGCGGGGGGCGGAGGGGGGTCGTTATTCTGTCTAGCATATAAAATGTGCCGTTTCTTTATACTAATATTCCAGTTAAAATTTTTTATAAAGAAAATTTGCTTTTGGATTGTGTGGCTCTTAAAAAGCACATTCTGAATTCTGTGATTGTACTTCTTAGGGGTCACTATTTTTCAGTATTCTAAGTATTGAGTAATACTGTTTGAAATTTGTTAAGGTACCGAAATTCAAGGGGAGTTATTGTCTCCAAAAACCATCCGAGACTTGGTTTCAATATAGTTAGGCCTTAGTTTTTGCTGATTCATAAATGTAATAAATATTGCAAATCCTGTTAGAATCTCCCCTTAGAATTCTGGAGCAACACTGAACATTACAAGTAATTGAGAGAAATTGTATTTGTAGGTGAAGAAACCTACTTCTCTGACTGTGACAAGTATCTGGAGAGGAGCTTAATTACTAAGTGCAGAAAGTAAAGTGCTCTGTTTGTTGATGCTCGTAGCAGGCCGTCTTTCATGAAAAGGTAAAGAGTACAACAGAGACAGCAGGAGAAAAAAAGACACTAAGGCTAAAAGTAAGAGAAAGGTGAGAGAATAGAGTGGTAGGGTAAAAATGGCGTCAGAACCATAGGCACCAACAGCAGAGAAGAAACTGAAAGGGAAACTGCTCTGTACTCACAGGCAGGGTGAAGAAAGCTGCTACCTATACTGTATCTCAGAATCTCTAAAAGGGTGATTTTTGAATCTGTCTCAGAGTCTGAGCTTTGGTATACTTTATGACCTCCTTGAAGAAAGGGACTGTCTCATCTCAGTATCCTCTCAGCCTAGCATAGCAATTCTCAATTTTTTTTGGTCTCAGGACTCCATTTACAGTGTTAAAAATTATTGAAACGCTCATACATTGTTGTTGTGAATGTAAAATGGTGTAGCCAACTGTAGAAAACAGTTTGGCAGTTCCTCAGAAAGTTAAACATGGAATTACTGTGTGACCGAGCAGTTTTACTCCTAGGTGTATGCTAAAGAGGATTGAAAACATATGTTCATTCAAAAACTTGTACACAAATGTTCATAACAACATTATTTATAAAGTGGAAAAACTCAAATGTCTGTCAGTGGATGAATGGATAAACAAAATGTAGTTATGTCTGTACACATGAACTGTTAGTCATAAAAAATAGTGATGTACTTATACATGCTACAATTTGGATGGCCCCTGAAAACATGATAAATGAAAGAAGTCAATTACAAAAGACCACAAATGGTATGATTCTATTCATACAGAATATCTAGAATAGACAAATCCATAGAGGCAAAAAGTAGGTTAGCGGTTGCCAGGGGATGGGGAGAGGGGAGAATGAGAATGACTGCTAAGGGGTATGGGATTTCTCTTCAGGATGATGAAAGTGTTTTGGAATTGGTTAATGCTGATGATTGTACAACCTTATGAATATACTAAAAACCGTCAAATGTATAAGTAGTGAATTTTATGGTATGTGAATTATATCTCAATAAAAAATTATTGAACACCCCAAAGAAATTTTGTCTATAGATATTTATCACATTAGAAATTAAAATTGATAATTTTAAAAGTAACATAACATACCTATTATATGATATTACAATAAATAAAATTTTTTAAAATAAACCCTAAAATTTCTAAAATAAAAACTTTGATGAGAAGACTAGCTGTTTTACATTTTTAAAATTATACCTTTAATATCTTGTTAATAGAAGACAGCTAGAATCTAGTACATGCTTCCATAGACAGTCTTTAGTGATACATTGCTTTGATTGAGAATATGAAGAAAATCCAGCCTTTATACAGATATGACTGGAAAAGGAAGGAATACTTTTTTAATAAAAAACTTTTTTCAGTTTTGCGATATAATTGACATACAGCACTGTATATTTCAGCTATACAGTATAATGACTTACCTATATTGTGAAATGATCACCACAATAAGTTTAGTTACTATCCATCATCTCATATAGATATAAAAGGAAAAAAGTTTTTTTTTCTTGTGATAAGAACTTTTAGGATTTATTTTCTTAGCAACTTTCAAATACAACATACAGCAATGATAATTATAATTATTATGTTATATGTTACATTCCCCATAGTTATCTATCTTACAACTAGAATTTTGTACCTTTTGATCACTGGATGCTACCCCCACCTTCCATCCCCACCTCTGGTAACCACAAATCTGATCTCTTTATTTAAAAATTTTTTTTTTAAGATTCTGCATATAAGTGTGATCTCAATAGCATTTATTTTTCACTTATTTCACTTAGCATAATGCCCTCATGAGCCATCCTTGTTATCTTAAATGCCAGCATTTCCTTCTTTCCCTTTCTCCCTCCCTCCCTCCCTCCCTCCCTCCTTCTCTCCCTCCCTCCTTCTCTGCCCCTTTCCTGGCCCCAGCCATCGCTGCATCTGTGACCGACCCTCGGCTGAATAAAATTCATATATATGCCACAACTTCCTTATCCATTTATCTATTGATGGACACTTAGATTGTTCTGTTGTAAAGAATGCTGTTACGAACATGAGAGTGTAGACATCTCTTTGACATAGTGTTTTTGGTTTTTTTGGATATATACCCAGAAGTAGAATTGCTAGATGATATGGTAGTTCTGTTTTTAATTTTTTAGGAACCACTACACTTTTCCATAGTGATTGTACCAATTTACAATTGCACCAACAGTACACAAAAGTTTTCTCCACATCCTCACCAACACTTATTTTCTTGTCTTTTTGATAATTGCTATTCTAACAGCTGTGAGGTGATATCTTATTGTGGTTTTAATTTGTATTTCCCTAATATTAGTGAGATTGAGCACCTTTTCATTTATCTGTTGGCTGTTTGGAAAAATGTCTATTCAGGTCCTTCGCCCATTTTTAAATTGGATTATTTATTTTTGTTATTGAGTTCCTAATATATTTTGGATATTAACCTCTTGTCAGACATATTTGCAAATATTTTCTCTCATTCCATAGGTCATCTTTCATTTTATTTTATTTTATTTTTTTTGCCATGCAGAAGCTTTTTGGTTTGATGCACTCCCACTCGTTTATTTTTTATTTTGTTGTGCTTTAGATGTGACATTCAAAAAATCATTACGAAGAACCATGTCAAGGAGCTTTTTTCCCTATGTTTTTCTCTAAGAGTTTCATGGTTTCAGGTCTTATATTTAAGTCTAATACATTTTGAGTTTATTTTCGTAAGTGGTGCAAGATAGGGGGTCTAGTTTATTTTTCTCATTACCACTTATTGAAGAGACTGTCTTTTTTCCATTGAGTATTCTTGGTTCTGTTGTCAAATATTAGTTAACTTTATGTATATGCTTAGATTTATTTTGGGGCGCTCAGTTCTGTCCTATTTCTCTGTATGTCTTTTTATGCCAGTACTATACTGTTTTGATTACTATAGCTTTAATAATATAGCTTGAAATCAGGAAGTGTGATTCCTCACATTTTGTTCTTTCTCAGGATTGCTTTGGTTATTTGTAATCTCTGTGGTTCCATATAAATTTTAGGATTTTTTTCCTATTTCTGGTTCCATATAAATTTTAGGATTTTTTTCCTATTTCTGTAAAAATATTCCATTGGAATCTTGATAGAGATTCCATTGGAATCTTGATAGAGATTGTATCTATAGATGGCTTTTGGTAATATGGACATTTTACCAATTTAATTCTTCCAATCCATGAACATGGGATACCTTTTCATTTATTTGTGTCTTGTAAGATTTCTTTCATCATTGTCTGTAGTTTTCAGTGTAGAGAGGTCTTTCATCTCTTTAGTTAAATTTATTCCTAGGGATTATATTCTTTTTGATGCTGTTGTAAATGCTACTGATTTTTGCATTTTAACTTTGTATCCTGAAAGTTTACTGAATTTTTGATTATATCTAGTAGGTCTTTGGTGGAGTCTTTAAGATGTTCTCTATATAAACATATGTCCTCTGCAAATAGAGTCAATTTTACTTCTTTTCAGTTCTGATACCTTTTATATCTTTTTCTTACCTGATTCCTCTGGCTAGGGTTTTCAGTACTGTGTTGAATAGGAGTGGTGAGAGTGGGCATCCTTGACTTGTTCCTGATCTTAGAGGAAAAACTTTTAACCTTTCATTATTGAGTATGATGGTAGTGGTGTGATTGGGAGTATTTTTCTTATAGCCTTACATAGTGTGGATATTTTTGATACTACAACAAAACTTGACAGTTGATAGTTTATTAAAGATGAGTTGCAATGTGGAATCTGAAGCCATTTATTTTGTTACATTAAAATTTATTGATCTGGCTTGTACTTTAAATGGATCTTTCACCTGTGCAAGATTTTTAACTTCATGCTTTCATCATTTGGAAAATATTGGTTTACTAAGTTATATAGATCTTAACAAATGTTGACATATTTTGTCCTATCTATCTATCTATCTATCTATCTATCTATCTATATCTAATACATTTGATTCACCACTGAACTCATCAGAAAAGTATTTTAATTATTGGGAAGCCTCAGGGTTATGGTGGCAGATACAAGTTTTCCAGAGTTCTGACTTCCAGGTGAAAGCTTGCATTTTATCATTGGCAATAAATATTTGAAGTAACAGGCTCACTTTGTCCAACATTTTCTCAGGAATGAACAAATATGGAAGTCTGAATGAGCATAGTTTGTCATTTGTTCTTTCAGGTTAAAATGATATTCAATGAAAAAAGTGGCTATTTTAGCTTATAACTCAAACAATTGCCTGGAATTGGCCAACATGTCCATTTGGACATGTAGACAGAGCGCAGGCGCTGATGCAGTGGTGGTACTTACCAACCTCTGCACAGTGTCACAGCTAAGGCATGGGAAGGCTGAGTAGCGCTTTCCAAATCAGCCAGTGCCAAAGCTGGGGCCAGTTCCCTGAGTTCTACCTGGATCCATTTCTATATTAAGACTTGGCTTCTCAGAGCTTTAAATAGTGTTTGTTTGTTTATTTTTAACTTTTTATTTGATGACAAAAAGGCCATGAATACTGGAGCCATTACTAGTTAAAGAGTTGAAAGGTTTTTTGTATATTTTATCCCAACCCTGATATTTAGATAACCAACTTGGAAGTGACTGTTGTTATATTTAGATTTTTCAAAATGGACATGTTCTTGGCTTCTGAGCTTTTTTGTTTTAAGTGTTGTTGTTTTAAGTGGGAGAAGTTACTTTCCTTGTTAGTGGATTCTCTGTGGTGTGATCAAAGTACTCTCTTCTTCCAGAGAGCTCAGGAATTGGGAGGAGTCCCCAGCTGTTGGTCTCGGTGTGTGTGATATGATGTGTGATCTTCAGTGTTTTTATAATATAGAAGAGATTTGGTGTTAATCTACTTATATGAGTAACTCCTTAGAAGGGGTTACTGAGTCTCTGTCCTTGCCTCTTATGCTAGGGTGAGTGCAGAGAGAGTTAGGTGGGTTTTTGTTTTGTTTGTTTAATTTTTTTTTAGGCAAGGCAACCCATGGTTGACCTCACAGATTGCAAGGACCTTCTCAGCTTACAATCACTTATTTTATATTTTTATTTTTTATTTTTTTTTAATGCCTACGGCACCTGGTCTTCCTAGGTGGTCTTCCATCCAAGTACTAACCAGGCCTGACCTTGCTTAGCTTCTGAGATCAAATGGGATCAGGCTTGTTCAGGGTAGCATGGCTGTAGACAGGAGGGTTTTTTGGTTTGTTTGTTTTTTTTTTAGTGAATTATAGTAGCTCTCCACAAAAGTTTTTAGAGCAGAGACAGAAAGGGAGCCAGAGGGAGACTAGAAGAGCAGAACTGAGCATTGGGGGAGGGAGATGGGCTGCCGCCTCAGGAAACTGTATAGTATGTGTTGGCATTACAGTTTTCAGTGTGCTGTCCTATATCTCGCCCCTTTTGATGCTCACCATGATCTTACTAGTTAGACAAGGAGAAGTGGAAAATGAGATTCATCAGTGTCGGTCTATAGTCATATGGTTATACAGCGGAGGATGGACACCAGTCCTCAGGCCTCCTGTGTTCTGATGGATGTGTATGTTTGTAACCACAGTAGGCTTGCTTTATTAGTGAGAGAGGGTTCTCATGGCCACAATCAAGACAGACATTGGAGGGGCCGGTGTTTTAAGTGGCTCCCTTAGCTCAGATGTAGATTGAAGTCAGAAGGAGTAGACAGGGTCTTTCACTTGGAAATGCTGTGGCTACTCTCCGTTGGTGGGATTGACCCCACCCAGAGTTTAGTTTGTATGTCAAAGGCTGATGAGGCCACATGCACACCAAGAGAGTATAAAAATTCTTCTTGGTCACATAATGAAGCTTTTGGAGGAACACAGGGCAGGCTCTCAAGCGGATGAAAGTATCTTGAGAGAACAGGGTAAGGAGACTGGCTTGGCTTGTATAGTATTTAGAGGGTGAGATTGGCTCCGAGCTTCCTTGCCTACCTACCTGGGCTTGAGTGGTTTGGAATTCCTGCATGTGCCAAAGGAAGGGGCCCTGGGCTTTATTGCCAGCTTGCCCAAATGGGGAGCAGAAAGGGAAGGTAGGAAGTGGTAGGGCTTGAGTGCTGTCAGCAGTCAAACATCAAAAATGGAGCCAAACTATATTACAGGAAAAGACATCTTTCTGCAGGGACCTGGCAACTAGCATTTTGGTTCTAGGAGAGGGATTAAGTGAGCTGATGGAAAGATTTATGGATTTCTATGAGCTGTACTATCTCAGCTCATATGGATTTCTATGAGCTGTACTATCTCAGCTCTACGTATTCTGTAACTCCACATTTCTTCCCCCATGTTAAAGTTATGCATTTAAGCTGATTTAGAGTGTTAGACTCTTGGGAACAGAGGGAAATGTGTAGGAAAAGATGAGAAAATGGTGGGAAAAGGTTATGAATGCAGGGATATTACTTTATTTTACTGAGAACTCTCTTGCTTATCTCTGTTGTTCATCCCAGTCCTATTTTAACCGGGGAGTTGTTAGGAAGAAAGTTAACTTGGGCCAGCAGTCAGTGGTACCCTCTGTCAGAGGATTTGAAATCCCATTTCACCATACAGGAAAGGGAATCATAGCTGTCCCCTCCAGATATTTTGGTACTCATTAAGCTGAAGCTGGCCCATGAAGCAGGTCACACAGAGTAAAGAAATGCGAATGAGCCAGTAGATTGTAGTGGGGGGCGGGGCGGCGGGGGGGACTACTTTGTGATAGGACTTTTTAAACTTAAAGAACTGTCTTCAGTTATTGATTAGATTATACTTGGAAGATGGTTTTTGGAAGCCAGTAGGACATGAGTTCTTAACAGACTACTATGTAGACATATGTTTTTCATATTAAGGAATTACAGCATTGGATTGTGTCAAAGTTGAGGCGTCTGTTCTAGCTCTTAAAACATGCTTTTACTTCTGTGTTCCTTTAGTGGAGAGGAAGATGCTGCTCTGAGGGTCCCTTGGAGCTTGAGAAGAGATCTGAGTTTGTCCTAACACAGTGTAGTCTGTCAGAAACGTGTGCTCATGACTCTTATGATGTTTTCTCAGGTTAAAATAGCCATTTTCTAGGGTACTGGAATGTTTTTTTCTTGTTTTTGGTCTGGCTGAACTACTACTGTCTATAAAATTTTATGTAACTATACATGCTGTGTACATTTATTTAGACTGATATTCCATTCCAGCTCCATGGATATTTGTCTGGTCATAGGTGTTTTCTCTAGTTTAGAATAGATTCTCTAAGTTTTGCTGCGACATTTTACTCGTTCACTTATTTGTACAGTCAGCAAACAATTATGAATGCCCATTCTACCATTATTTGAATGTAAAATTCCCCTAGAAAGCCTTAGAAGTCATTTGTGGTATGTATCATATTTAATTCATACAGCATTTTTGGAGTATTTCCCTCTCTTAAGAACAGTACTCATCGTTGTCATGTCTTTTGCTGGTCTCTGATCCATGAAAAGTGGAAAGGTTCTTTCCTGGGCCAGGCACCAGTCTCAGAATATTAAGGACTTGGATCCAGAAGTGCTGGTCTCATTTTGGTTTGTATTTTGTAATGAATGCCTGGAGTCAGTTGTTTCTGTGTGAGGCATCGACTGCAGTGATCATTCTTGGAAATGACCAGTGGTTAGAACTTATTCCTGGAATGTTCTCCTTCAGCATGACTCCCAGTACCTGGGAATTGAGCTCCCTTTTCAGCGTGGGATACATAATGGGGTGTTAGAGTCCAAAGAGACCTAAGAGGTCCTTATTTCTTTTGTTT
The DNA here is from genome assembly GCF_000325575.1 of Pteropus alecto. Classification (NCBI taxonomy): domain Eukaryota; kingdom Metazoa; phylum Chordata; class Mammalia; order Chiroptera; family Pteropodidae; genus Pteropus; species Pteropus alecto. The sequence goes on from NW_006435766.1 coordinate 2,035,872, forward strand.
TCATATATATGAGGAAGCTGATACTGACAACTCAGTTCAAAGATTTATTTTGAAAACAATATACAAAAATTTACAATATACAATAATTTTAAATATACAAAATTAAAGAGAGTAGTATAATGAATCTGTATATATTCATCAACTAGATTCAGTAATTTCAAGATATTGCATAGGTACAGCTAACTGTTATGTTGGAGCAGATAGTATTATATCTCCATCTTGAATATGAGAAAACTGACTGGCCTGGAAAGGTGAAGTAACCTGCCCGGTGTCACACCATCTGCATCCAGCATTCAAAGCTTGTGTCGTCCTCACTGCTCTGCCTGCAGCAGTTCAGCTTGTCTGATATACATAGTGAGCTAGAGTTTGACTAGAAATCGGACCAGGAGATCTGACAACTTTTTTGTTTCTTTAATGATGATTTTATTCTGACTTTTTTTTTTTCCATCATTCTTTTATACCCAACTATTTTATGGACTTGAAACATTGGAGTACCATTTGACACTGCTAGGGAGACTGTAGTATACCAAGAATTGGTGGTGGGATTATTCTGCTCCAGTGCAGGTAATAAGAGGTTCAGTGTCTCTAGGGAATTTAATAACAATAATAAACCATCCAAAAGTTCCATCTACAAAGTCTAAAGTCTGGAATTGTGCCTGCAATTCTAAACATTGTCAGTGATAACGTATTCTTTCAACAAAATCTTATGTTAGTGTGTGTTCTAAATAATTGTTATGGTAACTTGAGTTTTAATAATATATCTGTAAGCTTCAAATGAGGGCTTTTTGATTACTTATCTTTTAATAGACATTGTGTACTACATGGCAGTTAAATCAGAGACTCTTAATCATACAGTTGGCCCCAATACATAGGGACTCAGCTATATGCATTCATTTTGAGAGAAGATTTTTATGAGTTTGGAATTGTTCAAACTTGCTTTGGAAATCTTTGTGCATTTAACCCCTGTGGTACTACATATTGCTACATTTAAATAGATTTAAAATGAACAATGGTAGTATTATTGAGGTTTATAATTCTGTCATTCTATGTGAGTAGTTGGGTTTTTGTTTCTGCTTAAAAATTGAAACGGTGGAACAGTGCAAACATTGAGGTGTAATGTTTTTGTCTAGTAAGTGCAAATTTTGGTTCATACATGATATGTTTTACTAAATTTGCATTATATCTGTAAAGTTGAAATTTATCAAGTTAAAATTAATTTTCTAATACTAAAGGACAAATCAAGAAAGTGATAGTTGTTGATTTTTATATAAAAACACTTTTTGAAAAAAAAATTTTCATATGAGGAGAGCATGTTAAATGATCCATCCTGGGTGTTGACTACACTAGGGTATGCCATTTTAGGCAGGATTCTTTTTCTGATTCATTTTTAAGTGAAGAGATTGAGAATCTTTCATATGTGCAGCTGGAGCCTTTGGCAGGACAGGCAGAAAGACACACAGTACTTGTATTGAGGGATTACTCTGTGCCAGAGATTGCTAGCACTTGGTATACCTTTATCACACTTTTTTACTTGATGAGCTTTTTCCAGTCCTTTCTTCATTGCTGACAGGCTGTGAGACAGCAGTAACAGCTCCAGCGGGGCCTGCTGGGCTTCTCTCATAAGCACTCAGAGAGTGAAGTGCGTAGAGGGTAAGACTACTCTTGGGAGGGTCTGGCAGGGACTTTGAATTGATGAGAGTTTGGACTCCTCTGCTCTTTCAATATCACTTAGGGCAGTGGTTCCTAACTGATTTTACCCACAGGGGACATTTGGCAAGGTTCAGAGACATTTTTAGTTGTCACAATTGGAGGGGCGGTGCTACTGGCATCTAGTGGGTAGAGGCAGGGATGCTGCTAACACACCTGCAGTGCATTAGACAGCCTCCCACTCCCACGACAAAGAATTATCCAGCCCAAAATGTCAATTGTGCTGAGGTTGAGAAAATCTGACTTAGGGCAAATCACTTAAATTTTCTTAGCTTGCTTCCTCATTTCCTCAAAATAGGGAAAATAAATAATAGTACTTTTCTCATAAGGTTGTTGTGAAAAACTATGGGAGAAAATACATTAAAGAGCTCAGTTGTTATAATGATTACTATTAACCTAGTGGAAAAAACCCAAAGGATGAGAAAACTGCTGCTGTGATTTACTCAGGAACAGTAGAAATACTATACTCTATATACTTTAAGTGGATAATAATACTTAGAATAATGTTCTCGAATCAGGAAATTGAACTGGAAACAACTTAGGAACATTTTAAATAGAAAATAGTGTTTCTGGCTTAGTGCTAGTTTGTCCGTATTTTCCAAACTGGTCTGATAAGTCACTTGGGGTGCTTGTTAAATGACCTGACCCCTCCCTTGAAGATTTTAACCAAGAGATTAGAGTGGGGCCTGGGAGTTCTTAGTTTTAACGCTTATTCTTGGTGATTCTTAGGATCAAGCAAGGATGGGAAACAATCCTTTTAGGTAGGAAAAAGGTTTGTCAAATAAGTTTGGGAAACCCTGGCTTAGAGTAAAGCAGATTTCTTTCCTACAGCACTTTGCTGAGCCTTTAATATGATAAATTGTATTATGTATTGTGGGGAGTGGGATTAAGAATATATATATTAGACAACATTATCCAAACTTAATTAACTACAGAATCCTCTTTCTGTTAAGCATGCAGCAGTATGATGTTCCACAGACAACATTTTCAGAAACAATGAATTATATATAATAGTTTACTCTCCACAAATTCCAGTTAAAAGAGTTTCCTGCTAGTGTTTTAGCAGGATAGCTACTTGACTTTGTAATATCCTGAAAGATAAGCAGATGGGAGGGACCTGCAGTGGAGGAAATGAGGTTGATGCAGATCAAGACTCAGCTGGAGTATAACTTGAGCACAAATGGAGTTTGTTGTGGTCTGCACACTCATGCACTGAGATGGCTTGAGGCCAGTCCTGTACATAGGGTTGGCCTGGGCACTCTCAATTTGGGTTTGGGAGAGAAACTTTCCTTAGGAAGTGCTTCCGTGGGCTCATGATGGCAGCAGTCCTGCCCCCTGCCCACTTACCCTTTCCCCCCTTCCCCAGCTCCCAGGGTGATGCCTTGAGAGGGTTATCAGATTTCTCCCCTCAGTCCACACCCATGTTTGTCTCAACAAAATCTACTCAAATTAGTTTATACCAGATAAGGTCTCAGGTGTAGGTAGGTCTTGCATAGCACCCAAGGAAAACAAGCAGAGTTAAACCCCAGAAGAAACTAGAACTAGAAACTAGAAAGCCACCAGGAATCAAGACAGCGTCTCTCTCTCACGACTCATCTCTCTGCTGTGTGGCTGTCATTTCTGCCTCTGCTTTTGCATGACCATAAAAGTTGGCCCTCCCAGTGTAAAGATCCTCAGTTCAAAAAACCAGCTGAACTGACGAGTATTGCTAAATCCATTTTCAAGGGCAACCATCTCTAGGAACTCACATTAATGTACAAAGTCAGGTCCATAGGCCTTTGCTCCCAACATGTAGATTGAGCTATTCTATATTTTACAGTGATTGTGGCAAAAAGATAGTAGCAGAGACCCAAGTATATACAGTTATAGGCCTGCTGAGAATTGATGGTGGGTAATAATCTAGTTATTTATATCTTTCATTATTGTAATTTGAAAATATATTTGAATTATACAAGTATGTGAATTTAAAAATTGGAGTATTATAAATAAAACCTAGAGCTGTAATTTATTCCTTTTAATTGCTATACAATATTCAATTGTATCCTTATGCCTCATTTTATTTAGCTGTTCTATTTCTTTCTAACCATCGATACTGATACTGTGAACATTTTGTACGTGTTTCATGAGGCACATGTGTTCATGTTTTTACAGGCTAGATAACTAGAAATGGAAGAAATTTCAAATATTCCCCTTATGTGAGAAAGTGA
>NW_006435766.1:2039872-2044546 GCF_000325575.1 Pteropus alecto
TTATATACTGTTTTTTTCCTATGCAGACAATCCTATGATAAAGTGTAGATATTAGGCATAGTAAGACATTAACAACAATAAGAATAAAACAGAATAATTATAACAATATACTATAATAAAAGTTATGTGAATGTGGTCTCTTTCATAACGTATCTGATCACCTAGAGGGCTACTAGAGTCACTAATAGGTGGGTAGCATCTGTATAGTCTGGATATGCTAGACAAAGGGGTGATTCAGGATGGGTGTGAGATTTCATCAAACTACTCAGAATGGTGTGTATTTAAGACTTATGAATTGTATATTTCTGGGATTTCATATTTTCGGACAAAGATTGCGGGTAACAAACCATGGCTAAGGAGTACTGGATATGTAAACTTTAGGTTAATATACTTTTATTATGTATCTTTTAAAACTCTATTTGACAGACTGTGATAAACCAAGAGTAGGGAGGTAGAAGCGATCAGGCTCCCCATCCTGTTCCATAGGCAATCGGAGGGTCCATTGTAAGAGAATTTAAAAACAATGATGAAACTGACTACAAGTCAGCCTACCTTTTTTTTTTTACACATTGCCTTGTGCCTATTATTCTAAAGAATGTCAGTGATAAAATAGTCTTCCTTTCCAAATCTTTTGTTGGTCTAGGTTCCAGATATTTGCTGTTGAGGCTTTTGTTTTACTTTAATAAACATTCTGTTTTACATGGAAGATAGATAATATACAGTTGGCTTCATACATGTGGATGTAGTTGTAGACATTAGTTGTGAAAGAAAGTTCATAATGATTATAATCTTGAGCTTAATTTGGGCATAGTTTGTGTCTCCAACCCCTATGGTGCTACTGCGCTAAACAGTGCTTTGAAGTAAACAATGATAGTAACATGGTTATAATTCTGTCATTCCGTGTGACCATTGGAGTTTTTATTTGTGTTTAAAACTTAAACAGTGAAACAATTTGAGGTGTAATCTTGATGTTTGGTACCTGCAAATTTTAGTTCATACATGAAATATTTTTGAACAGTTTTCCAAAGTGGAAGTATATATTCCCAACAGTGTGGTTTGAGAATTCCAGTTGTTCTGTATTTCCACCAACACCTGATATTGCTTTTTAAACAAGCGAATTTAGTTTCACTATGATCCTCCTAATAGTAGATAAGAAAGTTAAAAAACCCAGTGGCACTATGCAATATATATCATCAATTGTGGTCTCTCCTCCCAAGATTGTGATGTTGAGGTATTTAATTTGGAGTGACAGTGTTCCTTTGGAAGGCTATTTGAAAGAAAAAAGGTTAGCATGATACTCTCTATTTCAGTGAACATGAAGACATAATTTAGCATAAATGTGTGAGTTCTCAACATGACTACATATCTGTACTAGTGTTTCTTGATTTAAGAATCTTGTTCCTTTGTTTATAAATTTGTTTCCAACTGTCATTAAAATGTGAAATCGAGGAATAGGAATTGGTTGTGCTTTTGGACCTCTGGATGTGTAATTCCATTAGATTTAGATGAAAATCTGTCATGTTCCTGTAAAAGAAGAGAGCTGGTGACCTGGGGATTCTTAACTTGATGTCGACTGATTGAGAATCACTCATCACATTCCGTGAGTTTTTCTTCATCTTTGTATTATGTAAGAGTCCGCAGGGTCTTATTATCTTTAGCTCCTATTAACCTTGGTGTTAGAGAAAAGTTAAGAATCCCCAGGTCACCAGCTCTCTTCTTTTTTCCCTTTAGTGTACTAAGGGTTTGGGAGAGCTCCCATAAGAAAACATAAAATTGGAATGACTGGCTATAGTTCTTCTGTGCATCAGGGGAGGATAGAAATGGAGAGGAGGCTGCTCCAAGTTAGATAACAGCAAACCTTATTTGCTCAGTGTTCTGTTTGGTGCAGATTTGGGATAAAAAATGGTAGGTAGGGGAATGACTTTAATCAATTCGTTGCTCAAATATGCAAAATGGGATGTCAGATGATAATTCTAAGAGATGAGTAGATAAAAGAAAGAAATCAGGAAAGGGGAGAGGGAAGTATCCACATACACAAGTTTTTTAAAGTGATTAAATCCGTACAGTTTGCCAGTTATTTAAAAACTTATTGTGGGCAGTGTGGGGTGTAAAAAAATAATTTCCTCCCGTCTTCTAAATTCTTCTAGCTGGGATAATAAATCAACAGATTAGCAGGAGAAAATCAAATTTTAATACATGCACAGGGAATTCACATAAGCATGAAAATTCCAAAGACAGGCAAAATGGAAGTATATATGTCATTTTGGACAAAGGAGAAAAGGGAAGGGGGAAGGGATCTGGGATTTCAAAGAGGAAGTAGGAAATTCACACAGCTAGCCAATAAAGTGACAAACAAATTCTTGCAAGGTAACTGAGAAATAGTAGGACAGAGAGTAATCTAGTGAACAGATTTTTGCATGGATCAATCCTGTCTACCACACTTAATTTATATGTACTAAAGTGAATATGCGAAGATACCCTTCCTGAGGCAGTTTTTTCTATCTGAATCTCTTTAAGAAGGAAATGGGGAGATAAAAAAGTCTTCCTGCGTTTATTAGGCTTTAAATGTTTCTAAGTCGACATAATCTGTGGGCTGGGCTGGCACATTGTGGAGAGACTGGTTCCTGACCCCCAGGATTCACAAGATAATATTTAAAGCCACAGATTGATTTGTTGAGGGATTCTGAATACAGTTGTTGTAGAAGTCTGTGTCTAAGCCTGGCTTTTCTAAACATAACTAAATTAGGTGTGGCCCTTACCTTCTGGCCTCAGTCCTGCTGAGGCTTCACTCCCCTAAGGCATCACAAGTGAGCAAAAAATTAAAATACCAGGCTGGTACCCAGCCCCTTGTGCTTTTCATGTTCCTGTAGTATTTCAGAGTGTGTCCTGGAAGGTAACTTTGGGGCTATTTTTGACTCCTCTGGACAGCAGTTCCAGGGGAGCATACTTCTGGCCCCAGACAAGTGTTTGGAGGATGATTGTGCAGCTTTTCCTGGTATTGCATTTAAATGTTGTGCTCCATAGTAAACTATATTTATAGCATCCTGGTTGACTCATGCTAAAACAAAATAGACTAATAGCAGACATTTCAGAATGCCCATGTGAGCATTTGTCTGTCTGGCACGTAAGTGTTCAAAGTGATAGTATTGGCAGAATTGGTGTGGCCTTGTATTGATGAGTAGATTTGCCTCCCAAATCACAGCTCTCTTGGCTGGTGAGTCTGTGAAGGACTTTTTAGGCACAGGCACTGAAAACTACTTACAACATGAGTGTGTACAACTTGGCATTTGCTTTTCCGGTTCAAGCTTTAAGAGTCCAGTGGCTTTGCTTTCCCTGTGAGCATGGCTGATGAAGCATTGGGAGGAAAGTTATGTTCTCTTTTCGTATATGAATATTGTATTTTCCAATTGAAAGGCTCTATTAATTTTCTGTTGCTGCCATATCAAATTACTGTAGACATAGTGGCTTAAAACAATTCAAATGTTTACCTTACAGTTCTTTAGTTCAGAAATATGAATGTGTACCACTAGGCTAAAATCAAGGCGTTGGCAGTACTTTATGGAGGCTCTAGGGGAGAATCCTATTTCCTTACTTTTTCTAGCTACATTCCTTGGCTCATGACCACCTTCTCCAACTGCAAAGCCAGCAACTGGGCATCCCTTGACTCAGGTTCTATCATCATATCCTTCTGTCTTCTGCCTCTCTTTTCCACTTTTAAGTGGATTACACCACATAATCCAGGATAATTTTCCTATTTTAAAGTTAGCAGCTTGCAACTTTAATTCCATCTGCAAACTTAATTTTCCTTTGCCATATAAGGTAACGTATTCACAGGGATTAGGATGTGGACATCTTAGTGGCCATTATTTTGCCAGTCATAGGCTCTTTATAGAAGTCATCTATTTATGTTTATTTCACTCCTACTAAATTTTACAAACTTCCCAAGGGCAGGTACTGTGTCTATTTCATCTTTGAATTCCCACATTACCACAGCACCTCTTGCACAGATAGTGTACTCAATAAGTGTTTGCCAAGCTAAGTAGAATAGTTTCAGTCCTCTGATTTTATTTATGAACAAATTAAGAGCTAGAGAATTGTGACTTTTATATCAAAGCAGATAACTCAAAAACCCTTTTATTTTTTGATTTCCATAAAGCCATTAAAAAGCAAGTCTCAGAAAACTTGTGTAAAAACGCGGTAAGAAGATATTGTTGCCAACTGTCTCTCATAAAGGCATCATCTGACACTGGTTGTGGTTGTGAAACCAAATGAACAAAATGAATTATGGCTTGTAGACCTGCAGACCGCTCTCCTCTAAACAGAAAATATCGCTTAGTAATAAGTCAGTTCAGCATTTAGAAAATGGGAAATGAGGAAAATCTCATACCAAGCATTCATTGGCTTAAGGGTTATACTTTCAAACTGTGAGAACTATTAGATTCTGTTTGTACAAATTATAGCATATAAATGAAATCAGCCAAAGAGCATAATTTGATCTTGGTTTATCTTATGACTGAATATACATAAATTCTTGTCAGTTAATTTTGACTCTGACTAAATGCCCTTTGTGCTGCTTTTCAGCAATTAGTAGGAGACAAATCTAGGATGGAGAAACTCCCCCCAAAACTTGCCTGGGATGCCTGGTGAGCCAGCGGACAGTATCCCCACCTTAGG
>NW_006435766.1:2044565-2048979 GCF_000325575.1 Pteropus alecto
AGTAGGAATGCTTTAAAAAACCTATATACTTTTGCAAGGCACACATTCAGGTGGTTTTAAAATAGAATTGCACAGTTGCATTTGTTTTGGTATTTGAAATTATTTGTACCAAAGCCAGTCTTAATGAAAACAACACCTTTCCTAAGTTTTTATTAAAATGCTGGTTGCTTGGAGGATGTGCCTGCACATTTGGTTTTGATGCGAGCCAAAGGAGGACAGTTGTCCACTAATGAAAGCGCTCCCTTACCTCACCTCTGCCTTACTTCAAAGCTGTTGAAATTTTCTGGGCTCTTGTGTTTCAGTTTCATTTCTCTCTGCTTCCTTACACGTGCCCAGGGCAGGCTGCTGCTTCTGTGTTCCCCAATGTCGCATGCCTACCAACTACATCTCAGCCGCTCAGGGTCTTCATAGTGGCAATGTGGCACAGGCTGGTGGTTTCAAACTTTTGTTTATGTTTTTAAGTGTGTTGGAATTCCTGTATTTTTTAAAATGACGTTTTATACAGATTATCAAGATACATAAAATGAGTTAAAGTGGAACTGCTCAGGTTGATTCTGAATGGGAAACCAGAGCTTTCCCTGCTCAGGGCTGGGGCCTGAGCCCAGCTATGCACAGATCCCTCTAGTAATACAGAACCCAGCTGAAAAATTGCTAGCAGAGTGGAAAGAGCACAGACTCCATCTCGCAGTCGATATGTGACTTCTGGCAGGTCACCCTAGTTTTAAGTTTTGTCATCTTTACGATGAGAATAGTAATGCTTACCTCACTGGGTAGTTACAAGGATTAGATGAGATTATGCTTGTACAAAGCCTGGGATCTAGCAGGTTCTCAGTAAATGGTAGCCTCAGTTATTGCTTTTGAGATTCTCCTCCTAGCCCTTTCCTCTGTCTTGCTGTTGTCTCCCTTCTGCCCCCATCTTCCTCTCCCCTTCCCCTCCCTTCTTAGTTTTGTTTTCATCTACCAATCAGTCCTTCATGGCCTTGCTAGTACCGGCTCAGCTTTCTCCATGATTACCTTATTGCCTGTTCCTAGTCACATGAATATCAGCCTTCTTTAAAATTCCTATAACATTTATTATATGTTCCATTAAAGTATTTTCAAAATGACATTTTTCATATTTATAAAAGTAACGTTTATTGCAGAAAATCTAGAAAGTGTATATAAGCTTAGAAGAAAATAAACATAAGATCTTTCAAAATAGGAGCTCTTTTTAAATTTTTTTCTCTTCCTGATGTGTAAACATAGTAGGAAACACCTACTTCATACTTAATCATACTTTCTGATAGATAAACCCTATTAGTTTTAAGTGTGTGGTGTTTTATTAACTAATCTGAAAGAAATTTTGATTTTTGTAGTAAAGGAGTAAAAGGTGTTAAATGTTTAAAAATAATCTAGGAGGTGCTACAGCTAGTATGTCCTGTGGACTCATCCAGGCTGAGGAATTCAGGTCCAACTGGTGGTCTGGGAAGGCTTCAAAGGCATTGAGATTAGAGCCAGATCTTGAAGGGAGTTAGGATTTTGATAGATGTCAAGGGGAGCGGCACATTCTGGTGAGGGAATAGATAGAGGAAAGGTGAGGGGGAAGAAAAGTACAAGGAGTGTTTAGGTGGGTCTTTGTAAAAGAGCAAAGGGGATGAGGAAGACCTGGAATCCCAACTAATCTTGGAGTCGTTGCAGATTCGTGAGTGGAGAAACGAGATGACCACATGATGTGACTGATGGAGGAGTGTGGGACAGAGAGGCCAGGAAGACTTTTATTGTGGCCACCACAGAACCTAGCCCAGGTATTTGGAGTTGAGTTCCATCTCTCTCCCTTGTTGTAGTAGTCTTGACACCTATCACAATGGTCCTGAATAAAGTCTTTCTTACTGTTTTAACGTGTCAGAATAATTTTGTTTGTTTGCTTGATACAGGACTCGTAGGGGCATGCTCTAATAAATGCACGGCAAGTCGGCTTGTAGCAGGAAGAGGGGATGATCAAAGAGCAGTATTTTCTCCCTGCTGTCCTGGGCTTTTTATTAGTAGTGTCCTGTGCCTTTTATTGATTCATAGAGAAATCATGGCCTTGCTCCTTGGGGAGGCATGTCTGTAAGTTAGTGTGAATTGGCGCTATTTAGCACCTCCGCTCCTGCCTTTCATTTTCCTTTCCATTTACCTTCCACTTTGTTGCACCCATATCATAGGAACACCTCCATTGCTTAAGTTGTTCAGGAGAATTTATATTGAGTGGTGTCAATATGAAAGCCTCATACAGCTAGTTTACGCCTCCTTGATGTTTTTCTTACACCTCTTCTTTTTTTTTTCAAGCCATTCTGTGAGGCAGATGACCAGCTCAGGCTTTACTGCTTGTTTGCATTTATTAAACTTCCAGGCCATTTTTCCAGCCTCTTGAGTGTGTTGTAAAGGCTTCATTTGGTAAGTAAAGTCAGAAAAAGTGGTAATTGATGTGATTGTTGACATATAAGAAAGCAGTTTGTCCTGTGGCAGGGATACGACCTCCAGATGGGCAGAATGAGTGAGTTGAGCTCCGCCCCTGCCAACCCTCCTCCATTTCTGGGGCAAAATTTTGGTTCTGTGAACTGGTTACTTCGCTCTCCAGTGCCCAGTATGACTTGTGTAGTATTTTCTTTAATCAGTTCTGGGACATAGACGACTTATGATAGTAGGTGCATCTCCTACCTTCTCCAAGAGGTATGAAGCTCTGTCTAGAAATGGCCTTCAGGGCTGTGGTAATTCCTGATTCTTCCTCTTAGAGACCCATCTGCATGTTTTCTGATTTCTCTGCCATTACTTTAAAGTTTTAGTTTGTTAATTTTCTCTACTTTGAAAAGCCATGTGGGAGTAATTTATAAGGATAGGTTAATGATGAGAATGCTGAAATACAAGGATTTACCCTAACTGCCTTGATTAAATTAACAGTTGCATTTTCTGTCTCTTTAAAACAATTTCACACTGTGAAAACCCTAGTAATTGTAACAAATTGTTTAACAAAAGCATTCATTTCATTGCAGATTTAAGGAGCTTACATTTTCTAAAATAAGAAAAATCATTGTGTGTGTGTGGGTGGGGGGGGGGGGGGGCCTTTTTAAGTGTCATTGGTTTAAGAATCAAATCCTAAATTGAAATATATAGAATCACGTTGCCACATGCCAGTCACTGCTGTTGGTTCTCAGCGAGACTACCTTGTTAATATTTGAAGTATCTGTGACCTCTTGCACCTTTTAGTTCAGTATTTTTGTCTGTTTTGTTTTTAGGGCAAGGTTTTTATTTCTGACTTAGCTTCAGTTTTGAAAGGCCTCCTGACCACAGTGCTCTTTATAAAATGACAGAGCCATAATATATTGTCATACTAAATAAACACTATGATTCTGTGCCTTAGAAAACTAAACACGATATTCTATAGGCTCACTCTGTGAGGCCTTCTCTCTCCCTTTAAATTGTAGTAAACTACACATGCCCTAACATTTACCATCTTAACCATTTTACAGTTCAGCAGTTTTAAATGCATTCGTATTTGTTGTGCAGATCCTCACCATCATACATCTGTTACTGAACCCCAGTATTTGAGTCCATTGCCTGTGAGCACTGTCTGAAAAAAATGTACAAGCACAAGTTTGCAATGTAGAAAGGAAGTAATTTGTTATAGAATTGGCCAGTCGGAGTGCTGGGAGCTCACGCTCTAAAAGACCCAACTCCCCTATGGTGTGCAGGTTATGGATTATATAAGGTAATATCACAAGACACTGTGGGTTAGAAGTTCGGGGTCATGTTGGAAGCTGATTGGTCAGAGGTGAGGTGAGGGTAATAAACCATTTCTTTAGGTCTTGAGGATGGCTCTAAGGTCTTCTCTGGTGTCCTTCTGTCTGGTTTCCTGGAAAAGTAACCGAGGGGTGGTTCCACCTTAGGCCTCAGGAGCTAAAACATAATTTAGGTTAAGATGTTATCTTGAGCCTACCATTAGTCTGGTCAGCGTTATTGTTTTCTGCTGCCTGGGAGCTTACTGATTATCTAGGGGTAAAGCTAGGTCTGTGAGGGGTGTGGAGAGGAAAAAAAGAGAATTCTAAAGCTAGAGTCACAAATCAAATCAAAATTGTGAGCACCCTCAGTTTCATGTCCCCATAACTTTTTTCATTTTGATGCAGGACAGGGAAAATCTCCCTCAAATCGGAGCTCAAATCTGCACCACAAGAGAGTTTTTGAGAGTTCTAGATAGAGCACAGGAAAGAATTCAAGCACATTCCAGAGTTAGAGACAAAAGTTTATTGGAGAAAGAAAAAAGCTCCGCAGAGATGTGGTTTCTTCTCAAAGACAGAGAAAATGAGAAAGAACCCCAAAGGTTCAAGGAATTCAGTTTAAATCTGTTAAATTCAGTTTAAATGGGTATGCATCGTTAAGGGCATGGGGAAGTAGTTGG
>NW_006435766.1:2049041-2069096 GCF_000325575.1 Pteropus alecto
TTCCCTGTCTAGAAGCACATAGCAGGCCCTGAATACAACTTAGTTTATGATTTAGTTTTCATGCCTCTTCCCTATTTCAATCTTGTAAAACAAACTCTATACCCAGGAAACAATAACTTCCCATTCTCTGCAAAAAATACTGGCAACCGCTATTATACTTTCTGTCTTTATAAGTGGAATCATGCAGTATGTATTTCACTCAGCATATCTCCTTAAGGTTCATCCATGGTATAGCATACTGTAGAATTTCCTTCCTTTTTAGGGCTGAATCATATTCCATTGTATGTATAGACTACATTTGCTCGTTCATTCATCTGTCGATGGACACTTGAGTTTCTTCCATGTTTTAGCTATTGTGAATAATGTTGCTATGAGTGTACAAATATCTCTTCAAGACCCAGCTTTTAACTCTTTTGGTTATATACCTGGAAGAATTGCTGGATTCCATGGTAATTCTATTTTTAATTTTTTGAGGAGCCCCCATACTGTTTTCTACAGTGGCTATATCATTTTATATTCTTACCAATAGTGTACAAGGGTTCCAAATTCTCTGCATCCCTGCCATCCTAGTGGGTGTGAGATGGTATCTCATTGTGGTTTTGATTTGCATTTCCTAAATAATTGTGATGTTGAGCATCTTTTCATGTGGTTATTGGCTTATCTTCTTTGGAGAAATTCTGTTCAAGTCCTTTGATCATTTTTGTTTTTCTGTCATTGAGTTTTAGAAGTTCTCTCTATATACTGAGTATTAATCCCTAATCAGATGTCTGATTTGCAGATATTTTTTCCCATTCTGTAGGTTGCCCTTTTACTCTATGGATAGTGTCTTTTGATGAACAAAATGTTTTAATTTTCATGAAGTTCAATTGGTCTGTTCTTTCTTTTGTTATCTATGTCTTTGTGTCATATCTTAGAGATCATTGCCAAATTCAGTGTTATGAAGCTTTTGTTCTATCTAAGTTTTACCGTTTAGGTTTTTTTTATCCATTTTGAGTTCGTTTTTGTATATTGTGTTAGGTCAGGGTCCAACTTTTTTCTTTTGTGTATGGATATCGTTTTCCCAGCACCATTTTCCATTGAATAGCCTTAGCATCTTGTCAAAAATCACTTGACCATATTTGTGAGAGTTAATTTCTGGTCTCTCTATTCCATTGGTCTGCATGTCTTTATGCCAGTACCATACTGTTTTGATTAGTGTAGCTTTATAGTAAGTTTTAAAATCCAGGATGTATGAGTCCTCCAGTTTTGTTCTCTTTAAAGATGTTTTGGCTGCTTGGGGTCCCTTGAGATTTCATATGACTTTTAGGATGGGTTTTCCTAGTTTTGCAAAAGATGTTATTGGGATTTTGATAGAGAGTGTGTTAAATCCGTGGTAGGTATAGTTCTGGCTTCCTGAGGAACAGTTATGTATTGTCTGACTGTGCGTTACTTTTAGTTCCTGTGGTGTTCCCCGCTCCCGACCCTCCCCCCTCCCCTTTTAATTGAAAGGAAGAAGACTTATCTTCACCTGTCCTATTGTTTCTCAGGCTCCATTTATGGCTGGAGCCTCTTTGGGGGCTCCCTGGGAAGGCAGTGCTCACATCCTTTGCAGAGATTTTAAAGCTGTTGTTTGGTAGACCAGTGTGTGGATGTCCTAGGGTTAGCACCTAAGAGAGGATTTTGGTCCATCATAGCTCTTAAATGACTATATGACTGAACAGTTGGCTCTTTCACTGTTGGCTTTCTCTTGTGAGCCATGATCTCCCAGAGGGCTGGGATCTCCATAAGTTCTTTCATATCCTTTGTCTCCAGCACAGTGTTTTGCATATAACAAGTGCTCAATAAATAGTACATGAAACAGTGAATGTCTTTTTACGACAATGAGACCTATCTCTTTGTAATTCATGATAATGGTATCAGAGGAATCATGGAATTTGGAAACCAGTAGAAAGAGCCTGGAATATAGAAATCTGTAATTATTCTAAAGCTTTTTTTTTTTTTTTAGTAGTAGTTTCATTCTCACTCCTTCCCAAACCACTTAGCACACAAACTGGTGTTTCATTTCCCTTATTTACCTCACTCCTCTGTAGGGTTAGGGGAGCTCAAGACAGTTTGATCTTGTTGCTGGGCACTTGCATGAGAAAATAGGATTCCTTTTTCCTGGGCATAGGTCACCCCTCATGTGCAACCATCTGGGTTATCCTATAGGTTTTCTAGCTTCCAAGGTGGGGTGTTGAGTTATTCTCATAGTCCTCTGCTGGCTCTTTTGTTATAAAGCTCACTGGGCAGGAATCACCGCCTCTGCTGTAGCCTCTTCATGCAGCATTGTTTTTCTTGGGGGTAAGTGGCCCTTTGCAAGATTCCTGTAAGCTCTGTGTTCCTCCCTCCCAGTTTTAAAGGATTGTAATCACAGTTCCGGTAGGGTAGGGAACAGTGGAAGCAATAGAGTTAGATCAGTTTTTCTGCTTATTACAGTTACAGTATTGGGCTTAAAGTGAGGTCGTTCAGAGTAATGCTTACATGGGAGCCCCAGAGACCCATTTGACCCCACTTAGCACAGCACCAGCCCTGTTCCCATCTAGGGTTGGAGTCCCTCTGCCATTGCTGTGTGAAATCTTGTGGAAAACAAACAAATAGGGCAAAACAAACTTGAAGTTCACAGGAAGTTATTATATTCAGAAGGAAAGACAGTCCAGGGGAGCTGTACAGTACCTGGACCTGTGCACAGGCAGCAACGATGTCTCTGGTAGCCTCTTCCCTTCAGATCTCCTCACCCCACATAAATAAATAAACAAACAAACAAACATATATATATAGAGAGAGAGAGAGAGACAGAGAAAGCGTGAGCGCGAGCGCGAGCAAGCTTCATTGCTTGGAATTCTGCCTACTAAGTTTAGTAGGTGTTATTATTCTTAGATGCAAATATTGCACCTCTGGGATGCCAAGGGGCTGTCACTTATTTCCACTCATGTTAGTTCATAGACTGTCTGGCTACCTAGTGGAGATCTTCAAACTAAAGAAAGAAACTTTTGATCGATTGTGTCAGAAGTTAGGAGCACTCAGATACTTTGAGGCCAGGAACGTCATTTGACTTTTTGGCCCTGGATTGGGGAGGAGTTGTTCTAGGAGGTGAGGGAGAAAGAGAATTGGTGGTGGGAGGGAATCAAAATAAACTTCTCAGTTCAGCTTTCTGTGCAGAGCACTGAATGAGCTGTGTTCTGAGGACCCCAGCAAGTGAGAACTGGGGCTGAAACAGTAATGCCACAGTGCCTGTGTTACATCCCTACGCTCCCAGGAGACTCCTTACTTATGGAGAGATACAGAAACTGTTGCAGTGGATGTTGGCTCCTGCTTTCCCTCCCACTATTTATGTGAGTCCTTTCCCTCCTGCTTTCCTTTCAGCTTCTCATGTTGATCCCCATGTGAGTGGAGGCTGCTCTAGAGAGTGATGTTACTGTCAGATGTTAGCGGTAAGTCCTCCAGGCTCAGGATCCGCTTTTGCAGGCTTATCATGCTTATCTCTGACTGTAGTGCCCAGGATAATGAGTGTCTTCTAGATCCACCTTTGAAATAGACAGATTTTACTTGAGTCCTGCTCTCAAACATGGTGCTGACTGAAAGGTGATAAGGGAGGGGAGCACCAGAGAAGACTTTAAGTTCTGTCAGTTTTTAACTTTGGGTTAAGATTCTTAGAGGGAGTGATGGCCCAGAGTAGTTAGGAATCACTGCCTTTGGCTGTGTGCTTACTTCCAGGGCAAGAGGGAAGTGGAAAAGCAGTGAGACCGCATTCTGTTCTCTGATCAGTGGTGTAGGAGAAACACCCTCATCCAGACAGAGTGGGAGTTGGTGGTGGCAGTAGGGAGAAGAGTAACTTTTCTGGGTCCTGCGAGAGCCAAGAGCAAAAGCACCTGATTGAGGCGCACCTGGCAGAGCCCAGGGCTCTGGGGAGCTGCCTTTCTTTGCAGTGAGTGTAGAGACAGATGTGATCTTGATACCCTATGTCTGTTGGTTGGATACATTTTGCCAGAGAAGAGAAGTGGCTGAGAAGCTAGCAAGACACTGAGTGGACATCCTTTAGATCAGGGTTCTCAACCTTTTTGGAACCAGGGACCAGTGTTCCTATGAGAATCTAATAATGCTTGATGATCAGGAGGTAGAGCTGAGGTGGTAATGCTAGTGTTGGGGAGCGGCTACAAAAACAGATGAAGCTTCACTCTCTGGCCTGCCGCTCACCTCCTGCTGTGCGGTCCAGTTCTTAACAGAGTTTGGGGACCTCTGCACTAGATGATCCAAGTTGCATTCCTCAGAAGTCTTTGTGCATAAGGTAGATTCAGGGTTGCTGTCCTATTCTTACTCTTAGCAGGTATTTTTATGGTCGTGGAGCTTTGTTGTTTGGTTAGTCCTCCAGGTCATTCGTGTTTTCAGTTGATCTCTTTTAGTTCCTGTGTTCTGACAGCTGGAGCCAACAGCTCTGTGTGATTAGGGTACTGCCAAGTTCTCAGTGGTTGAAATCATTTGCCATCCAGTTCTCTAAATGGCAGTCTGTAATCCAGACTTCTAACACCATAAGTTTTGATAACTGCTCTTGAAGTGCAAATCTTGTATTTTACAAAATGTGTAGTATATTTTGTCTAAAAAAATCTGAAAATATCCAGTTAAGTAAATTTGAAGATGAAATGTCTCAGTACATGTTTCTTCACTTAAAACAATTGAAAATGTACTTCATTTTTACTGTATAATGTATGTTTGTAGATTGAGGCACTCAGGCTGTCTGGGCAGATGTTTAGCCAGAGACTATGGCTGATGTGGCCTAGGCAGGTATGAGGGCCTGTTTGCTTGACAGAGCTGCTTCTGTGTGGAAACACACACATACAGTATGTAGGTTCCTGGTCCTTTAGTTTTGTCCTTCAGTCCATCATGACCTAGGCTGATAACTGACTTGCTGTGGAAAAGCATTTTGAATTCCAATCAAATGTACGAATATACTTTGAGAACTTTGTGGGCTGATTAGGTTGCTCTCATTTTTTTTTTTTTTCTTTTCTTTTCATGTTTTATAAAGTCCCTGCTTTAGATTTTTAGCCGTGTGTGCTTGATCATAAGGCAGCTAAGGGCATCTTGAAAACAAGAGTCACACTTTGAATATTCCTCTCTACTGTGGTAAAATTGTAATTCCCTAACATGCTTTGAAGGCTTTGAACCCGTGTCTGGCTGCTGACTCTCAGCTTAACTTTCCAGGGTACCTTTGTTTGCTCAGGGGTGCTTGTCCATGCCCAAAGATGCTTGCCCATACTCAGGAATGCTTGTCCCTGCTCAGGAATGCATTTTCATCATCAGGAATGCTTTACTGTACTCAAGAGTGCTTGTCCATGCTCAAGAATGCTGTGCGTGCTCAGGAATGCTTTCCTGTGCTCAGGATTTTTTTGAGGGATTAGGGGCCTGGTGCCTTGGGCTTCTCTACCACCTCTCCTGGAAGCCTGCCTCCTGCCTCACCACCAAATTTGGGCACTAGATTATCAGAAGTGGTGAGAGCATGGTGACATGACCTCAGGTCGAAGCCTCCCAGCCATATGGATCAACACAAGAAGTGTGTTTTTAAATTTAGGGACAGGTATCTTACTGCAAAGGAAAATATGGGCTATTTTTTGTTTGTTTTGTTTTCTTCAGTTGAAAAAGAGGTCATACCTCTTCTGCAGTAGATCTTTTATTTGCAGAATGCTGACAAGGAAATATATAACCGATTCCCCCTTAGCAGATCCTTGTGATGCTCCCTTCACTGCAACATCGGGACCCTGTTACACTGAGACCCCTAAGAGAACTTTCTCCTACAGATCAGATTGGGAACGTTTTTGCTGAACCACTGGATCAGCCTTCTAACTGGTGTTTGAGGGCACATGCCCAAGAGGAGAGATATTTTGAAATGGAAGGCCAGAAGTATTGTTCTAATTAAGGGCACTCAGAAACTGCATGGAGCCGGAGTGTCACTGAGTCCTCTTGGACTTGTCCCCCAATCTCTTTTGCTTGATTTCAGCCACAGGGATAGCTTTCCTTCATATTTAGATTCCCGTCCAGCAACACATATTTGATGTGGGCAATTTTGTGAAATAGTAAAAACTCATCCTGGTAGTTTGACAAATAGGCATTTTATTCAGAACCTCCCTGGTACAGAGCTGGATTTTTGTTTCCCTTCTTGGAGGGGAAGCTGCAGTTACCTCTTTCTCATTCCCAGCCCCCAACTTTGGGAATGAATGGCCTGGGCTTTTCAGTTGATCCCTTTGAATTAGCCAGTTCATAGAGGAAGAAGACACTGCATCATGGTATGGACCCTTGCTGACCTGATTTGATTACTTAAAATAACTTCTTATGCCTAAGAATATGCTTTGTTGAGAAGCATATATCTGTTCTAAAAAATCAACGGTTTTTGCTGACCAGCATCCCTCCCACCACCCTAACCAAAAGAACTATCAGTAGATTTTTGCAGAGTTACCTACTGTTAGATAATTGGGCGTAAGAATTTTAATGGTGCATTATTTACTTAAACAGTATTTTCCAAGGGGAGAATTCTAGTTCATGAAAACAAGGAAGTCTTTCCCCTCCTTCCAGGACTGTAAGTTGACACCCCTACCCCCTTTTCTTTTCTGGAGTCTCTAAAGCATTTGGGAATGGAATGGTTAATGTTACAAGTGGAGCCAAGGAATAGTTGCTGTGGAAACCTTAGCATGAATTTCCAGACTGTTGTGTTTTTCTTTTTAATAGTAGGCATAATGTGGCATTGATCTATTATTTTAATGTGCACTTTCTTTATTCCTTTTGAAAGAAGGAGAAGATGGTAGAGAAGAAAAGAGGCTTTTGAATGTGTATTTTATGAGACACTAACTGAAATAAACTACTCTGGAGAATTATCCACAGTTGGGTGCAGCGGATGACCGGCCCCCGGCCCCAGCCGAGTGGCGACTGTGTATTGCTGTGTCTGCATCCTGAGTGCCAGTGCTTAGAATCCTTGGACTCCAACTGCTCTTGTGCTAGTCCCTTCTCAGGTTTAATACGAGTAGAATGAGGGAGCTGAGGGGCAGAAGCGAGTATAAAGGTCTGTATATAAGGATATTTGCTCACCTGAGGGAAGGAAGCTGCAGATGTGTTCTTTTGTGATCGTCGTGTTTGATGTCTAGATAAATCCTCATTGCTTGTGGGGCGATATTGAAATCCAGGATTCTAAAGAGGATCACAAAACACTTATTCCTTCTAGCTTTGTTGTTTCCAAATTAAATGATTATCTGCCAGTCTTCTCCTTGAACAGCTACAGCAAAAATTTCTTTTGCCAGGAGCAGGATCAATTTTAAATATCCCAAAGTATTTTTGGGGTGGGGGGCAGTGGGCAGGGAGTAGCTAATTTCAGGAAAAGGCGTCTTCTTTTCTTACTCTGAAGTTGTTGTGTTTTTTTTTGTTGTTCGTTTTTTTGGTTTTTTTTTTTTGCTCAAAATAGTGGTACTATGGGTTGAAGAAAATTTATTTTCAGGAGACAAAAGAAACAAAAACCCAGTTTTACTCAAGGATGTTGAGGGTAGACTGAATAGGAGCCTACAGAACTGATATTTGAAATGGATTAAAACAAACCAACAAACAAATATTGTTTCATCATTAATGGCTCCACTTATGTTCTTTCCTTCATCACCCTGCTTAATTTTTGTTCTCATTTTCTACTAATGGAGAAAATAAAAAAATAAAGTATTAGACTTTTACCTTAATGCAGGCGCAGAGATGAAAGCAGAAATTATATTTACCCCATGTAATAACTTCTTATTAGGCAAAGAAACAAACTACATTAAGAACACTGTGTTTTCCTTCAAGGATTGTTTTGCTGTGTCTTATAACTAGGAGTCATCAAGCTTCTCACCCAAATCCAGGTTGGACCTGTGACCTGTGTAGTCAGCTGCCTTTCAGGGGGTCAGTCTTGCATCTACCATGATGATCCTAATGAGCTTGCTGTGGTGTGCCCAGGTCATAACAATGATAGCTTTAATGCCTTCATCGTTGTTTTTTCAGATCCTTTGCCTGGGAGAGTCTGCCACACTAAGACAGGCATGGGTGTGGCTGTGGGCGTTCTGCCACCACAGTTGCTGTCTGGGTGTCTGAGGTGGGACAGCTGAAGGCAGGGCGACTGGGCCGCACACTTCAAGAAGTTTGAGTCACTGTGAAGTAACTGTAGGTAGCTGGGAAATAACAGCTGCAAACAGAAAAAAGGCTGGTATCTTTCTTTCTGGAGGCTGGTTCAGAGTAGTGAGAGTATGGGGAACAGAGCTGGAACAGAAAATTGTAATTCTAAAGTTAAAAAAAATTATCTTAATTTAAACTAATGTACAGATGATTCCCAGAGAAGAAAGACATACAGAGAACACTTCCAAGAACTCGCATTAAAATAGAATGAAAATTAAAATAAATGAAATAGATAGAGATTTTTTACCCCGTGTGAAAAAAGTTATCTATAATTCTTTCATACAACTTGGATGGTACAGAAAAGCAAAGGAAATACAAAAATCAACCTTGTCCTGTCATCTTAGAAGGAAGAAACTATAGATGCATGAAAAGGACTGACTTTTCAGAACAATGCCAAAGCCCAGAATAAGCTGAGGCTTACACAGATGGTGACGACAAAACAAAACAGTCTTATATCTTGAGCAGGACCAAGAAAGAGACATGCTCACTAAGTGGAAGATATAAAACAAACAACTGGGTTCTCTCTGACATTCACCCAGCCTCGCAGTTTGAAAACCCTGGCAGGAGGACAATTATTAAGAGAGACTAAAAAAAAAATTCTCAGGCTCAGGGGACTAAGCACATGTGATCATAGCAGCATTGTAGATAATTTTTGAGAAATCATCAACAATGGGAAAGAAGTTTTGTAAGATAAGGCAAATAATGTCCTCATTTTCCTAACAGAGAGAAAAGACAGCTTTTGTGCACTATGGATTGGAGAGCTTGACTGCTTCCAGGCGAACATGTTAGAAAGGCAGATTTAGAAGAATAGCTTTTGAATATTTAGAAAATAAAAAAGTGCTAAGAACAGGCTTAGGTTCAGACAGGAGAGATCAGCACAAGGATGGTCATATTCACTTTTGGGGAGAGTTGCTGGACAGGACAGTCAGAGGAGTCCTCTGGAGCTTGGTTCTCTCCCGAAGCTGCATCTGAGTCACCAATGGGTCTCTTTCTGACACAGTTGGTGTGGGGTGGGGTGGGGTGGGGCCCAAGAATTTGCATTTCTAGAGTTCCAGGTAACGCTGCTGCTGCTGCTGGTCTCGAGACCTACTGTTTATATATTTACTGTTGCTGGATTTGGAGGAAGACCTTACTTTTGGAGAATGTAGATAAATGTGTTGGTTGGAAATATTAATGGTTGGAAGTCGGTAGAGGGTGGGGGAGCTTCTGACTGATTAAACAACTGTATACCGCTTTGTTAATACCATTTTAACTGGAACAGATTTCTTTTGTGTTTCCTCAAAGTACTCTGATCTTTTCCTTTACCTTAAGTAATTTCATCAGGCACTAAAATGATATAAAAGTCTATTTCTCAAATTTGAAGCACCAAAAAATTGGGAAGGATAACTAATAATGTTGAATGGCTGAATGAGATTTTAAATGATCTTGGTATGTTGGAATTTGGATAAGTAAAACAAAATAATATTTAGCAGTAATACATGTAAAATGTCTGTAGTTAGTTATGTAAATACAGGAGGCTTGAAAACACATTACAGGATCAAGGGTTAGGAATTTGAGTTGGCAACAGTATTGTTTGAAACAAGTTTATGGTGGACTGTATTTTTCTCATCTTATAACCTGCATCCCCCTCCATGCTGACATGGGAAAAAGAAAAGGCCAAGGTAAGTTTTATGTTCTACTAAGGGATTTCTTCTAGGGTCAGGCCATATTGAGAGTAGTTTGTGTAGTTCTAGCACCACATTTTAAGATTTTGGCAAAATTGACAATATATTTCATGGAAAGAGATTAAGATATTTAAAGGGGTATTTATTAACCAGAGGTTACCTGGAATGGTTGCAGGAATACAGCATACTTCACCTTGAGGCTATTTAAAACATCATGATAGTTGTCTACAAATAAGAGGGTGTTATATGTGTTTCATGTAATATTTATAGTTTAAAAGTGGATCCAAGGCTGAAAAATAGTGGGATATAAATTTTACATCAGTATTAAGGAACATGTTATAATGATGCAATGTAATTTAAAAAGCCGTGAGCTCTTCCTAAATTTGGTTTATTCACTCTGAGACCTGATGACTTTCTGTTTGGATTGATCTATAAATCTGGGATAGCTTTACTACAATAACACTAGCAGGATCTCATTGGCTTACAGTTATACACTTTTGTGTTTTGCTCATATCACATGAGGGCTGCAGGTGAGCTGATTCTCTGCAGGACTCTATTTGGCTCAAGGGTCCTATTTCAGGATCTGGATGGACTGAAGGAGCAGCTCCTGTGTGGGATATGCTGTTCTTATGGGGGAGGGCAGAGGTGTAGGAGAATCTCAGCCAAATCATGAAGTTGTATTCACAGCTTCTGCAGGGATAGGGAAGACATCAAGTTTGCCTCCATTCCATTGACTAAGGGTGCCACATGGCCAAAGTCAGTGAGGTGGAGGAGTGAATTCCCACTGGGTACAAAGGAGTGGGCATGACTAGGGGAGGTTAGCAGTGGGGGTGAGGAAGTGAGAGTTATAACTCTGTTACAGGGAGGGAGCAGATAATTGGAACAATAAACCAGTCTACCACAGATGGAGATTCAATTACTTCAGCATTTATTGATTACCTACAAAAAAATCAGGCATTGTGCTAAGGCATGGAGGATTCAGAGATCAATAGAAATAGTTCCTCGAGGAACTCAATCTAGAAGGGCAGAAGGAGTTATAATAAAATAAATTACTATGTTACTTGATAAATACAAGAATAGCAGTATTGCCAGGTACAGAGGCAGCAGAAATGGGAAGGAGTATCTGTGGGGTGTGGGGGATATAAGAGATTTCCAGAGGGAGGGATATCTAACTGGGGTTTTAAGGATTAAGTTAAGAATTTGCTAGGTAGGCAAGAGGATGGGGGTTGGGTTGTTGGTTAAGAAAAGCATAAGTGAAACCAGAGGCATAAAACAGCAGGCTGTTTCATGGAAGTGAATACTGTTTTGTTCACTTGCTGAATCTTCTGTAGCTACAGCAGTGCGCATTGAATGAATGGTCTGTTAAGTCTTGGTGTTGTGTTGGAGGGTTAAGAAAGGAAGCGCGAGAGAAGTAGACACCAAGTGATTTTAATGTAATTTTTCATGTGATTCTTGGGGGTCAGAAGAGGCCAAGACTGAAGGGGAGATATGAGTTGCAGGAGAAGAGTGGTGAAGGTCTGAAGGTAGGAAAGGATGATTCAAGAGAGATTCAGGGGATGGAATTGGTAGGGTTCAGTGGATGATTGAATGGAGGCAGGACAAAGAGGAGGGAGTCTAGGATAAATCTAGGGGAGACTAGGTAGATGTTGGTGATAAAATCACCAAGGTTAGGAATATAAAAGAAAGAAGAGCAAAAATAAGATTGAAAGATACAATGGTGATTAATTTTTTGGTTATGTTTAGAGTTTGAGGCGACTGCGAGACATTTAAATGAAGATGTCCAGTAGGTCATTGGATGATATATGTGGTTTTGCCCTAAAAATGTATATTTGAGCTTTATTAGTCTATGGTAATTATACCATAAGAATGAATGAGATTGTCCAGTGAGACTGTTAAGTTTGAAAAGTGGTTAGGGCAGAAGCTCTAGGACATACAGTATGACATGGGCAGCAGAGGAAGCCGTTTGAAGGTTTAGAGGGAATGTTTTTACGAGTGGGAGAACCAGGGAAGGAGACGTCTTTCTTTTTGGGAAGAGAGTGTTAAGGAGGGAGCAGCTAGGTGTCAAATGCTACAGTAGGCTAAGAGCTGAGCATGTAACCATTACCATTGGAGCTTCAGGAGTTTAGTAAGGAAAAAAACTCCAGTGGTACTCAAATGAGAGATGAGGCAGAAATTTGGAGGACCTGCTTTGCACAATTTGACTGAGAAGTGAAGGATAGCAATAGGGAATTATGATATTTAACACTCTTCCTCTTTCATAAAGGGGGCATGCAGAGCCAGTGGAGGTTGAACTTGAAGTCCCCTTCCGCCATTGAGCTTCTTTCAAAGAGTGGAGTTGCAGATATTGATCTTTTAGCTCAAAGATTTCCAGCCTTTTTAACTTGTTCCTTTTGTGTTAGTTCTCCATTGCTGTATTACAAATGACCACAAATGTAGCAGCTTAAAACCAACATGTTTATAAAAAGCTTTAATAAATTTAATAAGAAATGAAATAGTTTATTATAACAGTTTTTATGGATTGTGAGTCTAGGCTTGGCTTAGCTGGGTCCTGTGTCTCATGGTCTCTACACTTAAGGTGACTGCCGTGGCTGGGGTCTCATCCGAAGACTTGGCTGGAGAAGTGTCTGCTTCCAAGCTCACTCACAGAACCTGGTTGCTGGAAGCATTCAGCTTCTTGCAGGTTGGGCTGAGGGCCTCAGTTCCTTGCTGACTGTTGGCCGGAGGTTGCCCTCAGTTCAATACTTAGTCATCTATACCATGGTAGCTACTTTATCAAACCCAGTGAGAGAGAGTCTGCTAGCAAGATAGAAGTCATTGTCTCTTGAAACTTTATCACAGAAGTGATATCACCTTTGCTATATTCTGTTGATTAAAAACAAATCACAAGTCCTACCCACCTGAAGGATTACTCCAAGGAGTGAATGCCAAGAGATAGGAATTGTTGTGTGGGAGAGACTCTTAGAGACTACCTGCCACAAAATAGAATTCCGTAGTGCATCTCTTAATCTTGAGACTTTTGCAGCATGCCTCCAAGCAAGTTGAGGTCCATAGTAGAAGCAAAGTAATTCATTTCACTGCCAGAAAAGATTTTCACTGTGAAGATGAGATCGATCTAAATTTTGAAGTCATAGCTCCCAAACTTCCATCTATAAGAGGGACTTAGGGATAGGGTGACAGTCTGATTGGGACGAGGGTACACAACAAGCACTATTTGAGAGATAGAGCTTAAAGCCTCCTCAAGTCATACCTTGAGACTGGCACTTCTCTGAAGGATGCACAAATTTTGTCCAGCTAAGAAGGGATAAGGAACCAGGATCAAGCTGGCCATCCCAGGCAGAAAAAAACAGCAGGAGCAGAGACACTGGAACTTGACAAGGCGTGGTGTATTTTGGGGAGGTTAGGAGTTTTATGGTTGGATCTTAAGGTACACAGAAGGTCATAAGGGAAAATACAGTTGGAAGGGTAGTTTGGGGCAGGTTATATGCCTTCAGAAGAAGTGGTCCTTTGGATAGATGGGGGCTTTAAAAATAGAGAAGAATGATATGATTAGATTTGTGTTTCAGAACAGTTTATTTCAGGCTGCTGTAGGGACGATGCTTTTGCCATTTAGATCTGCCTCATTTGATGTTGGTAGGAGACAGGAAAGGGTGCAAGCAATCCCAGGAAATTAGGTCCGCTGACATCAGTCTCCTCCAGAGAAGCCTGGGCAGGGGTTCGGGTTTGGGATGAAGGGAATGTGGAGCCCCACACAGAAAATCTGGATTGCCCACTTCTACGAACTCTGCAGGCCAGCTCCCTTCTGTCATACCTTTCAAATGTGGGAGCTCAGTTATTCCGTGGGCTAGGCAAAGGGCATTGCCAACTCTGACTAAATAGCTGATGAGAAATAGTTTTTATGTATAAAAGCCAGTGATTTTTAAAAAGACGTCTTTTGAAGCTGCGGTGTTGGCATATTGGATGTCATGAAGAAACGGTTGTTGTTGTTGTTGTTGTTTTCCTCCCAAATTTCTTTAAAGAACCGTTTCACACGTCATTTTAGCACCTGATTTTTAAAAGGAAGAGAATTTGACATCTGCGGCAGGTAATGACACTAGTGAACATTGTATACTGGTCAGTGTTGTGTGACACAATTTGGAATCTTATGATACTTGGGTATGTATTTGTGTTAGGCTTTGTGTGGGCATTACCTCTGTCCTCAGCCACCCACTGTTCACTTTGATGAAGTTGACATTCTGCAGATGTGATATTCAGTTAGGTACATAGCACTCTTAATTTGGTTCCTGCTCCTTTTAGCATTGACTTAGAACATTTATTTCCCAAGGATATCGAGAATTACCAGGGAGGCCCTATGAAACTCTTCACGTCATTCATTGTCCATGAGAATGGGGAATCCTTTTGTTTGAGAGGTTGGAATCTTATTTTGGGTAAGATCAGAAAACAGGTCACGAATTTGGAAAAGCACCATGCTATGTAGTTGCCAAGTTATTTCCTGAATTTCCAAGTTAGATTGTATTCAATTTACCTGAGAAAATGGTAGTGAAGATACCACAGAGCAAGAACATGATTCCCTACTGCCTCCTGGGCTTTGTTATTATATAAAACTACGTGGCAGTGATTTGTTTAATTGTTATTATTTTGTTCCAAACATAGAGTGTTTAACACATGGATTGAAATGGGGCCCAGTTGGAAGGAAGACCTGAAACCACCTGTTTTCATGGCCTGTTGCCCTGGGGATTACTCCAGCCATGACTGTGTGTGGCCTCTGGGAACAAAATTAACTCATTCAGACAGGTGGTGGCAGTGGGACCAAACTCTAGCCTAGAGAACACTAAGGAAGGAAGTCTGGCTTAAGCAAAACAGGAAGGAAATTCAAGTCCAAGAACATGTTCTTATGCCTGTTCTATTAGCCAGAATTATTAATACTAGCTTTTAGAACTTGTCAACTTCAATTTTCAGGGCTTAATACAATGAAAGTTTAGTTATTGCTTAAAATTACATGCAGGCTTGGTGACCCATCTTCCTCTCCTCTGGGGTCACTTCAGCAGGCAGAGAGACATGGAAGAGATACATTAAACTGCTTTACTTTCGAAGTGAGAAATAACACTTCTCCTTATAGCCCATTGGCCTAAGCCTATCACATGGCTACAGCTAATCGAAGAGGTGACTGAGAAATGCCGGCAAGCACATGGAATGCTAGTCTTTGTTACATCTCCTGCATTGCTCTGACATAACAGCTTTTCTGTCAAGGAAGTACGTTAGAATCAGTCATCTTTGTGGTTTGTAATAGAGGTGTTTTTCTGTAGTGTGTTTCAGGGAGTAATGGAAAGGACTGATCCCATAGGCAGTGGAGCATTGTGATTCAGACTGTGGGATCCAGCATCAGTCTGAACTCTTTGTCCATTACTTACTGTGTGACTATGGGCGAATTATTTAACTTCTCTGCCTCCATTTCTTCATCAGTAAAATGGGGTCACTGGACAGTTGTAAATAAGAAATGATTATTAAATGATTAAAGTTTAGAATGTTGCCTGGTATGTAGTCAATCCTCACCAGCATCATAAGCATGATTGTCGTTGTCATCCTTCAACAGCAATCCTCTTTCATTCTGTGTCAGCAAGATCATTGGCTCTTTGCATATATTGAGTATGTCAAGAACTAAGTTATCTCAATTTCTATTTATAATTTTATCTGTGGGGCAAAGAAAAGTTGATGACGGTCAGTTTCAGTTAAAATGTTTGAGCACGTTTTTTGTCTTAATGAAAGGGGAATGTTAGAACTCAGTCCCTCAGAATGCTTTTGTTAGCACCGGATGCTTTGCAGAGGTTTTGGTTGTGCACAGTTTTAATCCTCTGGTGTTTGCCTTCTGTGGCTTCTCATAGGCATTCAAGGGAATCAGATCTGCATCTTTTAATTATGTTAATTTAACTTCCATGCTCCAGTAGTAATGAATGAGACAGGTATCAGAGCTCATTTCTCTATGCTCCAGAGAATTTTAAGAGATTTCACTACATGCTTCAAGGGTCTCTTGACATGTCTCTGGGTTGGCAGAGCTAGTAGAGGGAAGAGGAAGCCCCTAGGAATAGTTCACCTCCCCAGCAATCTGTTCTCTTTTCTCATCAGCTGTTTCCAAAAAGCCTTCCTGCATGAGGCTTTGTGACACTCATCTGATAGCATTCACAGTCAGTCTAAAAAAGCTCTAAACTCATGGCTTTTTGGAATGTGTCTCCTTTAGGAAAAATTATCAGTAAAACTTGAGGCTGAGGCTAAGTGTAAAATGAATTTTGTGCTCCTAGGGAGAAACTGAATCATTTAGCTTCAGTTTTAGGGAAGGGCTGAGAGTTTATGTAACAGCTGAGCATTCTCTTTTATATTGGGGCTTGCAAATTTTAATGGCTGGGAGCAGAGAAGTAAGAAACTTTCTTTCGTGGTGTGGGTGGAGTGTTAAATGAGCTTGTCTCATTCCCAGCATGTACCTGTATCTGCTGCCAGTCAGGGGTGGAGGAGTGATGGGGCTTGGCAACCCTCTTTGCTTGATCACATCTTTTCAAGGAATCCAACTGTGCCACAAAGCTCTCTCTGCCTAGGAGGGAGAAACTGGAGAGAACAATGCATAAACATGCCCGTGGTTGAACCTCCTGAGGAACTGGTCAGCCAGTTTTCATATATCAAACTCTGAGACCCATGTGCTGTGGACAGAATTTTATATAAGTTAACTCTCTTCACTAAGCATTTTACCACACATCCAGGTGTGATGTGGTCATGGTCCTACATAGAAAAATGACAAATATGTTAAGTAATAATTGAGAATATGCCATTGGAACTCGAGAATAGAGAGAGTGCAAGCATATGAGGTGTGTCTGAGGACAATGGATGGTAGTGGTTCTGAGTATGGCTCTAGAGTCTGACCAACTGATGTGAATCCTCTACCTAATGTTTACTCACGTAAGACTAAACATAGGCATGTTATTTCATTATACTCAGTTTCCTTCTCTACGGAATGGGGATAATAATAGTATTTGCATCATATGCATCAAAAAGTTGTCACCAGGAGGTCATTGTCACCAATTCAGTGCCAATAAGAGTTGCCAGTTTGGGATGTAGTGAGGAGGCGAGAGACTTTTTAGTAAATACAGTTCAGTTGTGAAGCAGCTTGGCTATGCTATGAGACAAGACAGCTCAGTCTTTGTGACTCAGGTGTGGCAGCCCAGGCTACACGGCTCCCTCCAGTGTTATAGCTCCAGCTCTGGTGTTCCAACTTTGGCCAGGGAAACTCAGTCTTTGATGAGGCAGAGGTGAAGCTGGCTTATATAGCGATGTGTTCCTGCCCCTGGTCCCTGATTGGTCCATTTCTATGCAAATAAGAACTCCAGATCCTCAGTTTGGTCCAAATAGCACCATCCTGATTAGTTGGAATGGTGCTGCTCTGATTGGTGGTAGAGATGTAAATTAAGATATAGATAAACAGCTCTGATTGGATGGGAGAGTCTCAGTCTTATTGGTCAAATTTTAAGCCTAGGAGCTCTCTTATAAGGGTCACCTTGGCAGCCTAGTCTGTGGCCTCTCTCTGAAATGCAGTGTACACAAAGGACCTCTGCAAACAATGACTGCTAGACTCTGGTTGTGAATTTGAGCCCAGTTACCCATGAGGAATCCTTTTTGGCAGGTATACTCTTCTCGGGGCCGACAAAGTACTTGTTTGTGAGTTAGTGCATATAAAGTACTTAGGATGCTGTCTTGACATACTTGAGTGCTCAACTATATTTTTACTGTTACTTGGTAATTCTTAAAGAAAAGTTAATAAAAAGTAGGTTGAGGTATATTCTAATGTGATGTGATGCTAAAGGATTTGGACTTTGTCTTGTAAGTCTTAAAATTTTTAAGCAAAGAAATGGCTTGAAGAAAGTGTTTTAGAGATATTGGAACATTGACAGTGTGGTCCAGGATGGAGCCAAGGTAGAAATAGGGTGGTAGAAGGAAGACTGGGAACTTGTCATAATAATTAACGCAGGTGTTTCAGAGCATGCATTGGGGCAGTAGCAGTGGGAACATTAAAGAAGAGCTGGATCACATTGGACTTTTCCTTTCTTCAGGGCGTGGACGGTGTTAATGGTGCTAAATTATAGACTGAGAGAATGACTGGATAGATGATTTGGAAGGCTGAGGCTAAGTGTAAAATGAATTTTGTGCTCCTAGGGAGAAACTGAATCATTTAGCTTCAGTTTTAGGGAAGGGCTGAGAGTTTATGTAACAGCTGAGCATTCTCTTTTATATTGGGGCTTGCAAATTTTAATGGCTGGGAGCAGAGAAGTAAGAAACTTTCTTTCGTGGTGTGGGTGGAGTGTTAAATGAGCTTGTCTCATTCCCAGCATGTACCTGTATCTGCTGCCAGTCAGGGGTGGAGGAGTGATGGGGCTTGGCAACCCTCTTTGCTTGATCACATCTTTTCAAGGAATCCAACTGTGCCACAAAGCTCTCTCTGCCTAGGAGGGAGAAACTGGAGAGAACAATGCATAAACATGCCCGTGGTTGAACCTCCTGAGGAACTGGTCAGCCAGTTTTCATATATCAAACTCTGAGACCCATGTGCTGTGGACAGAATTTTATATAAGTTAACTCTCTTCACTAAGCATTTTACCACACATCCAGGTGTGATGTGGTCATGGTCCTACATAGAAAAATGACAAATATGTTAAGTAATAATTGAGAATATGCCATTGGAACTCGAGAATAGAGAGAGTGCAAGCATATGAGGTGTGTCTGAGGACAATGGATGGTAGTGGTTCTGAGTATGGCTCTAGAGTCTGACCAACTGATGTGAATCCTCTACCTAATGTTTACTCACGTAAGACTAAACATAGGCATGTTATTTCATTATACTCAGTTTCCTTCTCTACGGAATGGGGATAATAATAGTATTTGCATCATATGCATCAAAAAGTTGTCACCAGGAGGTCATTGTCACCAATTCAGTGCCAATAAGAGTTGCCAGTTTGGGATGTAGTGAGGAGGCGAGAGACTTTTTAGTAAATACAGTTCAGTTGTGAAGCAGCTTGGCTATGCTATGAGACAAGACAGCTCAGTCTTTGTGACTCAGGTGTGGCAGCCCAGGCTACACGGCTCCCTCCAGTGTTATAGCTCCAGCTCTGGTGTTCCAACTTTGGCCAGGGAAACTCAGTCTTTGATGAGGCAGAGGTGAAGCTGGCTTATATAGCGATGTGTTCCTGCCCCTGGTCCCTGATTGGTCCATTTCTATGCAAATAAGAACTCCAGATCCTCAGTTTGGTCCAAATAGCACCATCCTGATTAGTTGGAATGGTGCTGCTCTGATTGGTGGTAGAGATGTAAATTAAGATATAGATAAACAGCTCTGATTGGATGGGAGAGTCTCAGTCTTATTGGTCAAATTTTAAGCCTAGGAGCTCTCTTATAAGGGTCACCTTGGCAGCCTAGTCTGTGGCCTCTCTCTGAAATGCAGTGTACACAAAGGACCTCTGCAAACAATGACTGCTAGACTCTGGTTGTGAATTTGAGCCCAGTTACCCATGAGGAATCCTTTTTGGCAGGTATACTCTTCTCGGGGCCGACAAAGTACTTGTTTGTGAGTTAGTGCATATAAAGTACTTAGGATGCTGTCTTGACATACTTGAGTGCTCAACTATATTTTTACTGTTACTTGGTAATTCTTAAAGAAAAGTTAATAAAAAGTAGGTTGAGGTATATTCTAATGTGATGTGATGCTAAAGGATTTGGACTTTGTCTTGTAAGTCTTAAAATTTTTAAGCAAAGAAATGGCTTGAAGAAAGTGTTTTAGAGATATTGGAACATTGACAGTGTGGTCCAGGATGGAGCCAAGGTAGAAATAGGGTGGTAGAAGGAAGACTGGGAACTTGTCATAATAATTAACGCAGGTGTTTCAGAGCATGCATTGGGGCAGTAGCAGTGGGAACATTAAAGAAGAGCTGGATCACATTGGACTTTTCCTTTCTTCAGGGCGTGGACGGTGTTAATGGTGCTAAATTATAGACTGAGAGAATGACTGGATAGATAATTTGGACACTGCTCAAAACTAGACCCCCATAGACATACCACTAATATCAGTTTCATCTTTAGTCCTATGAATTGATCTTGAGTACTTTATCTCATAAGACACTTAAAACCTTTTATATAAATATATTTAGGTTTTGATGCTTTGAGATCATTG
>NW_006435766.1:2069158-2074415 GCF_000325575.1 Pteropus alecto
TAATTAAAGGAAGAAGGAAATGTGGCTGTCATATTTTATTAAGCACAGTTAAATTTGGTCCTGCAGGTAATTTCTTCCTTATCCAAATTTTCACTGCATGAAGTCTTGGTGACTCCTGGTCTTAATTTTCTATTGTTAATTGGGGTCCTATGCCTCTGTTTGCCTGATTTTTTCTGTACTGTCTCTCTTTTACAGATAAAATAGTGCAAATACCTATCGTCACGTATGTAAATTCCAGAAATTTTCACTTAAACTACTTTGCTCTCTAGAGAAATCTACATCATGCTTTATCTTTTGTTTGTAAATAGGCATGTAGATGGCATTGCCTAAGTGATTCATGTCCTGCTCTGTGGCAAGAGTGTTTGGTAAAGTTCTGGAATTCCTTGCCTTGTATGCAGTGAAGACCAGTTGTGGAATCTGGCCTCAGTGGCTCTAGTGGGCAGGTTAGAGCCAGCTCAAGAAACTAGGCCCTCTTGGATATTCTGGGTCTTTCTTGCTGGTCTCATTTTGTTTCTTGAGGTGTGAAGCTGCTGTGATGATATTTTTATCATCCGACTTGGCACAGATAGCTTTTTGGTGACTTTACAACTGTTCTTACTGCATATCTTCAATTTGAGGTCCAAAAAAATATGAAAATGGCCACAGTGCAATTTGGATGATGTAAAACCTGACACTTGTGATGGGGATTCTGAAGAGTGGAGTATGGGATCCAGGATCACCTTATCCAGTTCTTGATAATCAAATCATGAAGAAAATCACTATCTTAACTCAAAATTTCATTTGAAAATAAAAAGTCTCACTTAAATAATAGGAACTGAATGCTAAGTAAACTTAAAAAAAAAATAACTCTCAAGCTGCAAAAACAGATGCTTTCTTTTGGCAGTTTTACTTGTCAAACCAAAGCTGAATGTGAGTAGAGAATAATTCTTAACTGTTTGGAGTTTAGATGGAAAGGAGTCTAAATTCTCATTTCAGAATCTTATTTGAACTCTATCTTCGGCTGACTGAGGTGAAAAATGTGGCGTTGTTTACTAATTCAGAATAACACCCAGTAGCATTTTAAGCCAAATCCGAGCATATCTTGGTCAAGTAGAAATTTGCATATTTTCATTTATTTCTTAATATCACAGCCAACCCAACTGATAGGCCTGTTGTCTGACTGAAAACAGGCTGCGTGCCCTTGTGCTGATGCCTCCTTTGCTTTGGGGCTGGATCTTGGGTGTAGGACAAAGTCCAGAGGACCTGGGTGAGGACATGGGTTGCAGCTACACAGGAGAGAAAATTTCTCCTTTAGGATGGCATTCTTGATTTCATTGACTTTATTACTTTCTTTTCTCTAGAAGTTAATGTCACCACACCGTAGAAGAGAACAAAGGCATGGTTAATCTTTAACACAACATGGTGCTTCATGCTTTTCTCTCTTTAATTGCAGTAAATCCCAACTCTTGTCTCCTATTGCTCAGCTTGGTGCCTGCAGTTTTACCAACCATTGCCTTCTATCCTTATACAGGTGCCTCTTTCCTGAGTTATTCTGGATCCCTTAACCATGAACAACCCAGAGCTTGCTAGTCTGCCTTCATTTTCTCATCCCCAATCTAAGGCCACATAATCTTCTCTCAACTCCTTTTGCTGTTTAGGAGAGTCATGTTGTTTTTGTCGGGGATTCAATTTCATGCCCTTTTGGCTTTTCCCCCAGAACTGCCTTGCTAGTCTTATTCAGTTGCTACTGAGTTCTCCTAGCTAGGTTACTTTAACTTGGAGTCTGGAATGAACTTTTCCTGGAGTTATGGGCAGCCCCTTCCCTTATTTTCATTCAGGATGCCATTTCTTACAGCTCATCCTCTTTTCTGTGACTTCTTTTCTGATTTCTTTTCGTGCTCATATCATAGCCTGTGAGGTTTGAATCAAGTCATAGTGCCTTCCTTTTAGAGAGGGTAACTACTTCAGGTCATCAGGTTGCTAAGTAGAGAAACCAGGATTTGAACTTAGACAACCTGTCTCTGGAGCATGTTCTCTTAACCACTGCTCTGTATCACTGCCTTATTCTTGGTATTTCTGCTCTCTGGAATCTTCTTTCTATCTGGCCTAGTGGCCCTCAGGATGGGTCAGCCCATTCATGTGATATTCAGCTACAGTTTTATATATGCAGTTGTGATGTTTTGGAAAAAAACGTTGGGCTCAGAATTAGATCTGGGGTCTTAGTTTCAGCACTTGCCTGATTGAGTGACTTTGGACAAGCTTCCTAACCTCTGACCTCAGTTTCTTTGTGATGGTATGACTTAACTTATAGTCATTTGAGAGGATTAAATGTGAGTAAGTAGCAGGGTACTTGACCCATAATATATGTTCAGAAAATGACAGTTATTTTTATTAAAAAAATGTTGAGAACTCTTAATAACTTCAGAAATATGCTATTTTATATCAGTTCTGCTTTATAATGGATGAAGGCAAGAAGATTTTTCTTAATTTTCATTAAATTTGGGAGAAAGCAAGGATTTTTTTGTGTGTGTCATACAAGAGCTAAAAGGATAGAGAGAATTTTGCTATTTAAAACAAAATATTTTTAACATCTAGTTAAGTATGAAGATATTGATTTATTTTTTGCACATTTTTCCTATTTACTTTATCTCTAGAAAATATTGACTTATTTGTCTAGCTAGAGTAAAGGCCCTTATAAAAGTTTCCCTAAAAGCACAGTAAAATAGTATTTGCTTTCATTTAATTGTAGTCTTTGAAACTGACTTCCACTTTTGTTAGGTGGTACTAAATTATCCACAGTTACTGCCTTAATTAATGGGGCTGAAAAATAACTTGATTTGTGGATCTTTATTTCGAGCATGTTTTGTATGCTGAACTCTCCACCTCCCTCTGTCTCCTAAATAAGATGACTGGTCCTCTCAGATAGCATGTCATCTGTGTGATGTTTGCCTTTAATTCTGTTCAGCTTTCTAAAGATAGTCTTTCATTTATTTAATAATTTTCTACTGAGAGGCTTTTTTGGGGGAGGGAGCCATGTGCATTGAAGGTGTTTGTTATAAGCAGCAGATTATTTTTGTGCACTGTAAAATAACACTTTATTAAGGAATTTTTCCCCCTGAGTTTGTTGAATGATGGCAGATGTCTGTTTTATTTCAATGACTGAGTTTTTTTAGAGAACCATGCAAGGAAACCTTTTGTCCAAGAAGAACTTTGGCCTGCCTTAATTCCCGAGATAATGGCTATAGCCAGATTAGGTACATGATTAAAAATAGCAAAACTCTTTCATGGACGTGGTCTTTTGAAATTTTTCAGATTTTCTTTTTATGAACTCCAGTAAATCTGTGCTTATCTAAAGATCACT
The DNA here is from genome assembly GCF_000325575.1 of Pteropus alecto. Lineage (NCBI taxonomy): Eukaryota > Metazoa > Chordata > Mammalia > Chiroptera > Pteropodidae > Pteropus > Pteropus alecto. Next base: position 2,072,499 of record NW_006435766.1, read on the forward strand.
GTTGGGTCACCTAATATAAATCACGGAGTAGAACATTTGGATTAAAGGCAGGCCCTTCAGGTGGCATCTGAGTTGACCCTTCAGTGTGGACATGAGAAAACCGAGGCCAGAGGAGGTAATCATACTAGTCATTAGGTGGCAGGGCTGAGAGGAAGAGAGCCTGGCTTTGCAGTCAGACCAGCAGGGCTGCTTTAACATCCTGCCCTGACCCTGAAAGGGTTGAAAACGTGGAGAAATTGCTTAGACTCTCAGGGCCTAGCTTCCTCCTCTGCCCAGAGTGGGAAGTAATCCTGCCTCCTTCAGAATAGTTATGAAGATTGAATAAATTAATACACGTAGAGCATTAGGAACAACCCACCTTAAGCTCTCAAATGTTATTATGTAGTAATTGTACATTACCCCTTGCATTTCCCCAGTGCTTTGTGGCTTATAGAGTAGTTTTTACTTGTTATCTCATTTGATGCTCACAGAATCATCTCATGGAGGTATGCTTGTTATTGAGTGCTGGCCCAGGGTCGCTCAGCTCTCAAATGGTGCTACCAGAACCCAGTCTTGCATCTCAGAAGAGTTCAACTGAGAACCAAGAGGTTATACCAAGATGAACCAAAATGTGCCCAAGTAGGCTCATAAAGGTTACAAAATTAATGCTTTAAAACTCGTACATTGCATGATTTTAGAAAGTCCTTTTGTTGAGAACATTTATTTTTGGATACAATTCTAGAGAAATGTCTAATCCATACTTATCCTTGTCCTCTAGCTACACTAGCTTGGGAAGTATAAAAATATGTCAAGTGAAACATTACAAAAACAAACAGAACTGTGGTTTTGGCAACTAATACCTTTTTCTGCCCCAGTAAACTGGCTGAGATCTCAGCCTCTGGGGTTTTCTTCTGGTTCTGAAGAAGTCCAGATGCCGCGTGCCTCCTGGGCACACAGGGAGACTCCCACCATTCCTCTGCTCCAGATTGCCAGGCTGTGCGAGAGGGGCTCCCTCCAAATAGGATTGTCTTTGGGATCATGGTTCCCATAGCACATAGTGATACAACCCATTTATTTATTATTCTTTATTTTTATCTCCCCTATTTTGGCCAGGAACCTTGGATAGGCCTTAAGATTATTGCATTGATATTGTATTAGATTAAAAATTGTCTTGTAAGTTGGTACAACCTGATTTGAAGGCAACTGGACAAATGTCTGTTTACGTTTATTCATGCCCTTGACCCAGGAATTTCCACTTAAAGGAATTTATCCAAGACATACTTGTACATGTTTGCAAAGATCTAGGGAGATCACTAGAGCATTGTTTTTAATAACTCTTTATTGGAGATTAGTTAAATAAGGTACAGTACATTCTTAGAATGGAATATTATATATGGTTTAAAATGAGTTTTTTTAAGTACTAACATGAAAAGGTATCCCAAATAAGTAAGAAGGGCTCAGTGAAAGCAAGGTAAGAATGATGCAATGTTTGTTTATAACATTATATATAGAGAGCAAGATATTGCTGAGGAAGAAGCGATTTGATTTGGAAAATAGTTATAATAGTTCAGGGCAGTAGTATACCTGCGTGGGAGCAGTATAACTTTATCATAGAGGACTTTCCACTTTATAAACTTTTACATTTCTGTATTGTGTAAATGTTTAGTTATATGTATTGCTTTGCAGTCAAGAAAAACTAAAAACAAATCAATGACATATCACTTGTCAGTGACTCAGCCAGTGCCCATGACCAACCTTAAACCTGGTTCTCGTTTGGGAGGGCCCTTTCTCCTCTCTTATGTTCTGAGAGGTTTTAGGAGGGCCTGCAACTTCCTTCTGTTCCTTGGGTAGCCTCTTAGCCCTGGGATCACCCAACAGGTCCATGAAACCTGCTCAGTCTTCTCATGCCAGAGCCTTCGTTCAATTAAACTCTGACTC
>NW_006435766.1:2074479-2076205 GCF_000325575.1 Pteropus alecto
ACACGCACACCTACCTACACCTCTTCACACATACACACCCACACCTCTACATACACACACACACCTCTCTATACACACCTACCCACCCACACCTCTACACACACATGCACCCATGCAACTTCCGTGACAGAATAACTATAGAAATATTACCAAGGCATCAGAAAAACATAATTCAAACTCCATTTAGTATTGCTGCAAATACCTCAGGTAACCTCACTGTGTTGATACTGTATTGATGACTTTGGACAGGCATCAAGAACAGGCAAAACACGTTTAAAACACTGTTTAGGAAGGCAGGATTTGTGCAATACCGTTTTAAAAATACTAAAATTTCTTTAACAGTATGTATGATATGTTAAAGTGTCAGTTATCTGGGAATTTTCTGATGCTGAACCTGACTTTAAAGCCTGACTTTCTGATGCTGTCACTGACTTTAAAGCCAATACCCAACTTCCTGGAACTGTCTCAAAAATGTTAACCAGAGGCCAGAATCTTTCTGGAAACTCTCCATCCTGGTGTAGTATTTGAATTCTCATTTCTGCATGGGCATGCACTCTGGCAGAAACATCAAAATTTTGTTCTGAGGAAGGAGCCAAATTTCTACCCACCTGTCTATCACAATAGGAGTTCAGCCATTATTATTGGATTGAATTATAGTGTGGAGAAGCCATTGTGCCTCTGGGGCTTCCTGTCTTGGCTCAGATAGATGGACCCACATTCGTAGAACCAATTTCTAAGATACATTGGTGTACTCTTCAGAAGTATCTTTGTGTCTTACACAGAGCAGAAATAAGTTCCTTTTAATATTAGGGTCTTTAAATTAGTAATTAAATGCAGCAGATCCCATCACAAAAATATTAAGCATCATAGAAAAATCTCCTGCTTCAGTTGCAGCTCTAGGACGAGCCACACTCAATGAATTTTGTCATAGGATGTAGTACCTAGATGGGCTGAGGCATTAAAGTACTGAAATGAAGAACTGTGACAGGTATCAGAGATTGTGGCCTCTTTGAGTCTTTTCTAATAGGCATAGCTGGATGTGGTGCCCTGTCTGGAGGCCAACTCCAGAGCAGTGTCCAGTGGAATCCCAGGTGACTTACAATCTTCAGGTCTGAGTCTTATCCCAGACCTACTGAATCTGAAGTTTTTTAGGTGCCAGGCATCAGCATTTAAAAAATTTCTGAAGTGAATTTGATGTGCAGCCAGGGTTGAAAAATGCTGCACTCAGTTTGGATTAGTGAGTATTTTATCTGGTGTGGCGAAGAGCCTCTGATGGATGAGGCAGAGTGCACAATGTTTAAGTCACATTCCTGATTTTCCTGTCCTCATGTCAATTTGAGGGAACAAGCATAGCTTCTTCTCTTTGATGCCTGCACACATAAAATAAAGGATATAATAAATTAAAAATGGAAAGAAAATGGAAAACAAGCCAAAAACATAAAATGAGACAGAAATGAGGTTTATCATAATTCCAGAGAGACCTAAGGGCCTTTGACTTTGGTTTTGTTTTGTAGAAGCCAGTATCTAAGGGAAATCTTGGTTTCATAGCAAAATCCGTGGTTCTCAGGCTTTGCTCCTTTCTGCTAGCTGGGGGCACTAGGGATGACTAGAACATACTCTAGGAGGAGTGCTGTGCTAGGGCTTTGGAGTTTTCATACCATGTGCTCCCAGATGTGTGAGTGTGGTTTGAAACCAGACTCACCACCCCTTGTGAATCACTGGAATA
>NW_006435766.1:2076227-2100902 GCF_000325575.1 Pteropus alecto
TGTCAACATTTACAAACAGTGCACACTAATGAATAAGATGCATAAGTGAAGAGTGAACAAGAGTAGATACTATATTACATCTGTTTATGTGAGAACCTAGAAAAGACAAATCCACTTTTAATGACAGAAACAGATCAAGGCTGGCCTTTGGGCGGGAGCAAGGGTAGATACATTGTTTGGGAAGGGCAAGGGCATTTTTTGAGGTTATGAAAATATTCTATATTTTGAATCGTGATGTCACATGGATATATAAATTTGTCAGAATTCATTGGAATACATACTCAAAATGGGTGCATTTAATTATATGTAAATTGCTACTTCAGTAAAGCTGATTTTTAAAAAGTGGTCAAGGGATAAAAGTGGACAAGGAGTAGTATAAGGGTGTGAACAGAGGGTGCAAGTGTTGCTATGCGCCTGGAGTTTGCACGTCATAAGCATTTTTCTGCAGAGGGACTGGATTGTTTTCTCTGTGCTTGAAACAGCATGTTGTAGTTTGCCATGCAGGCCAGCAAGGGTGCATCAGAAGAGCTAATTTCAAAAAGCTTAGAAAATAAACTGTAGCACTCTTTATAGGCCCCTCCCCCATTTCTTTGATGCATATGATTGAATGTGGTTAGGTCTGGTTGGAAAATTCACTCTGTGGTGGAGATGGGTCTCAGAATATATCCATTGCTCTTGCTCAGTGTGTGGCTAGGACCTGCTGTGGCATAGAAAGACTAAGCTAAGGACAGTACTTTTTTTCTCTTAAAAAAAAACAAAACAAAACATTCTTCTTTTCATGCTCCTGATGAGCTCCTGATGGTTGACTGTCATTTGGCAGAAGAACTGTAAAGTTAACTAAAGAATATCTTGGGGAGAAGAATTGATGGAGACAGTGAGATGGAGAACATTGGTTTGGAGCCAGACAGACTGGCTCTGAGTTCCCACTCTGCCACATACCACCTTGTCACCTTGGCCAAGTTACATATCCCTTCTAACCCTCAGTTTTCTTATTTTTAAAATAGGTATAATAGAATCTTCCTAAAAGCCTTGATAGTAAGAATTAACTGAAATAATGCAGGTAAAAACCTTTAGTATTATGCCTGGCACATAATAAGTGCTCCATAAATAGTAATGAATATATATGTGTGAATATGGTAATATTTTTTGGTATATACACATATTTTAGGTAAATACCTGTTAATACCTAGTACTGAAGGTGAGGGGAAGTCGCTTTGAGAGTTTTGTGGGAGCATAAATTAGACTACTACTTTTGATCGACTCATTCTTTCTATACATGTTTAAGTACATTCTGTCTGATTATATTATATTAATTTAATAGGTACTTATTATATACCAAACATTGGGTTAACATTTTGAACAGAAACAGGTGTTGTCACTGTTCTTATGTTGTTTATGGTCACTTGGGCAAGATGAGCAATAGTCAAGTCAGACCACCACGGTGAGTGCTGAATATATTCCAGGTACATTCCATGAGAGCCCAGAACCAAGAGAACCTGATGTTACCTGGGCTCCGGGGAAGATTCTGCTGAAGACGTGATGGTTGAGCCGAGATCTGAAGGATGGGTTGAGTACATAGTGGTGGTGTGAGGCATTTGGAGTAAAGTGGAGAAAGCATCTGAATTGTTGACATCAAGGAACTGCAGGAAAACAATCTGGCTGGAATAAGAGAGTGAAGAGAGAGTGGTGTAGGGTAGCCTCTGAAAGAATTTATACAGCAAAACAAAATTTAAAAACTCATCAGCAAATATTTTTTGTCAGGAAGTCCTTTATATTATCTTCCAACTAGCATTTCCATTTAAATTTCATTTAAAATGCAGTGTACGGTTGGCTCTCTATGAATTTTCATCTAGTACTAAGGTGAAAGGAGTGAGACTGGTGAAAGGTGGAGGATAATGGGAGTTAAAGGCGAAGCTGTTACTGTGTTTTGTTTTGTTTTTGTTTCTAATCTTCCTGAGGACAATGCCACAGGTTAATAGTTTGTAGATCAGACAGGCTACTGTGGAACCTGAAACTTGAGATGATGAAAGAGGTGAAATGTGCAAGTTTACTTCCTCTTTTATTTTGGTTCTCTAAGCAGTTGTTGGGGAAGAGCCTCATGTTTGTTTTTATTTTTATTGAGGTGTACCAAGGTTTAATAGGAAGGGTCATCTTGGGCTGGGAAATTTGGGTTTTTCAGGTACTTCCCCATCCTGAGCCCAGAGTTCAGTAAGGTAATCTCCCTGGAACACATTCAGATATCTCTCTTATTTTTCAATGAAAATAATGATACTTAATTGGTTAGATGAACACATATGACTGTCCTGGAGGGGAATATTAATTTACCACAGGGCACTATGTAGCCAGAAGCTTGCATGAAGCAGCAGCTCTATTTGCTTGGGCCTCTGGGGTAGTAGATGTGGGGATTGGTTCAACGTACCAAAAAATTGCCAGCACCTCTCCTAAATACTGCATTTCCTGGGTCTTGACTTTTCTTAGTCTACAAAGAGATTCTTGGGAAATCGTCCTTATTCACCGGACCCCAGAGGCAGCTCTGCATGGAAGTACCTTTTTGATTCTCCAACATGTTGTGTTTATATATGATTAGATCTGCAGGAAATTAAAATGGTTTATAAATTGTGGGGTCAGGTGACTAGGTTTGGGTATTGGGTCTTCCAGTTTCTAGCTTTGAAACACTGGGCCAGTTATTTAATCCTCTCCATCCCTCGATTTCTTCTGGATATACTAATGGTATTATATCATAGTGCAATGTGGGAATTAAATGAGATCATGCACATAAAAAATTAGCTTAATACCAAGTATGTAGTACCTGCTCAATAAATGCTATACAACATTTTTATTACTCTTATACTAGGTATATTATCTTCTAGCTGCTCCAGATATGTAAGTCAGCAGCTTTCAACATGCAGCCCTTGGTCCTTTCAGGGGAGTACTTCATGAGATCAAAAATACTTTCAAAATAATAACAACACTCATTTGTGTTTTTACAATGTCAGCATTGCACTAATGCTGCAGAAGCATTGGTGGGTAAAACTGTTGCTTCTTAGAACACATTAAGGCAATGGCAGCAGACTCTACTAGTTATGTTCTCTAATGCCACACACTTGCAGGAAAAGGAAAAAAAAAAGCTTTACTTGAGTATTCTCAACAATATAATAAAAATATTAATTTTATTACAGCTTGCCTCTTAAATATACATATATATTTTTGTATTCTGTGATGAAATGGGAAGTATGTATGGAGCACTCTGTGTTCATGGTACAATGGTTGTCTCCAATAAAAGCACCCATTCAATTACTGAGTTTCAAGCTAGAACTAGCTTTTTATTTTAATGGAACACCATTTTTAGTTGAAAGAACAGTTGACTGAAGTTATTCAGATAGACATTTTCCTAAAAATAAAGTGACTGTCTTTGACAAAATCCAGCATCTATTTATGATAACAACTCTCAGCAAAGTAGGAAAAAGGGGAAACACAAAATACCTCAACACAAAATAAAGGCCATACATGACAAATTCACAACTAATATCATACTCAACAATGAAAAGCTAAAAGCATTTTCTTTAAGATTAGGAACAAGACAAGAATGTCTGTTTACATCACTTATTAAACATAGTATTGGAAATCCTAGACACAGCAATCAGACAAGAAATAGAAATAAAAGGCATTCAGTTTGGAAAGGAGGAAGTAAAACTGTCATTATTTGCAGATGACATGGTGATATATGTAGAGAACCCTTAAGATTCCACCAAAAAAGTTTTAGAATTGATAAATGAATTCAGTTAAGTAGCAGGATACAAGATTAATATTCAGAAATTAGTTTTATTTTTATATACCATTATACACCATTAACGAACTATCAGAGAAATTAAGAAAACAATCCCATTTACAGCTGAAGCAAAATAAATAAATAAATAAAATACATAGGAATAAATTTAACCAAGGAGGTAGAAGACTTGTACTTGGAAAAGTATAAAACATTGAAGAAATAAATTGTAGAAGTTACAAATAAATGATAGTGTATATTATGCTCATGGACAGGAAGAATTAACATCCTTACAATGTCCATGCTACCCCAAGTAATCTATAGATTTAGTTTCATCCTTATTCAAAATACCAATGACATTTTTCACAGAACTAGAACAAATGATCTTAAAATTTATATGGAACTACAAAAGTCCCTGAATATTCAAAGCAATCCTTAGAAAGATAAACAAAGTTAGTTATCACACTAACTAATATTAAACAAAACAAAGCTATAGCAATCAAAACAGCATGGTACTGGCACAAGAACAGACACAAAAATCAATGGAAAAAAATAGGGAGCCCAGAGATAAACCCACACTTATATAGTCAATTAATCTATGACAAAGGAGGCAAGAACATACTGTGGGATAGACAGTGTATTGAATAAATGGTGTTAGGAAAACTGGACAGATACATGCAAAAAATTAAACTAGGTCACCTTCTTATACCATATGTAAGAATAAACTCAAAATGGATTAAAGACTTAGAAGAAAACATAGGCAGTAAACTCTCTGACATTGCTTTTATAATATTTTTTTCTGCTATATCTCTTCGAGCAGGAGAAACAAAAGGAAAAATAAATGGGAGTATATCAAACTAAAAAATTTTTGCACAGTAAAGGAAACCAACAAAACAGTGATGGAGAAGACAACCTATTGAATGGGAGAAGATATTTGCCAATGATACATCCAGTAAGCAGTTAATATCCAAAATCTATGAAGAACTCATACAACTCAGCACCAAAAGAACAAACAATCCAGTTAAAAAATGAACACAGGACCTGAACAGATATTTCTCCAAAGAGGACATACAGTTGTTTGAATAGACATATGAAAGAAAAGATGCTCAACGTCACTAATCATCAGAGAAGTGCAAATTAAAACCACAGTGAACTATCACGTCACACATGTCAGAATGATTATCATCAAGAAATCAACAAACAACAAGTTTTAGTGAGGATGTAGAGAAAAGGGAACCCTTGTGCACTGTTGGTGGCGTTGCAAACTGGTGCAGCTACTATAGAAAACAATATGGAGTTTCCTCAAAAAATTAAAAATCTACTGTATGACCCAGAAATTTTCTAGATATTTATCTGAAGAAATTCAAAACACAAATTTGAAAAGATATATGCACTCCTATGTTCACTGCAGTGTTATTTATAATATGCAAGATATGGAACCAACCTAAATGCCCATCGTAGATGATTGGGTAAAGAAAAAGTGTTACATATATACAATGACATATTCCTTGGCTATAAAAAAGAGTGAAACCTTACCATTGGCAACAACATAGCTGGACCTAGAGTATTATGTAAGTGAAATAAGCCAGATAGAGAAACAAATACCTTATGTTCTCACTTATATGTGGAATCTAATGAACAAAATAAATGAAGAAACAAAACAGAAGCAGGCTCATAGATACAGAGAATAAACTGATGGTTGCTGGACAGGAGAGGGGTTGGGGGTGCTAGGTGAAAATGTTGAAGGAATTAGAAATACAAATTGGCAGTACAGAATAGTCACGGGAATGTAAAGTACAGCATAGGGAATCTAGTCAGTAATATTTTAATAACCATGTAGTGCCCCGTGGGTACTAGACTAATTGGGAGATCTTTTTGTAAATTATATCAGTGCCTAAGCACTATGCTTTATGCTTGAAACTAATATAAAATAATAATAGTTCTCAACCATAATTGAAAGTATGAATAAAAGGAGGCAAAAACTTAAACTAAATCCCAACAAAGTACTAGATAGACCAGTGGACTTAATGTAGTGTATAAAAAGGTTTGTTGCATGATTTCAGATTCCAAATTTGCAGCTCACCTTTAAGAAACTAACTTGTTAAGTTTTGGCATGGTATCGGAGAATATAATTATCTGGAAAGGCTGTTAAAAAACTCTTTTTTTCAACCTCATATATTTTTGACGCTAGATTTTCTTCATCAACTTTAACCAAAGCAATCGTTGCCACAGAGTAGATGAAAAAGAGAATAGGAATAGGAAGAGGTAGCTACCTTAAGCCACATGTTAGAAAGATTTGCAAAGAAGTAAGATAGCCTCATTCATCAGTTTATGCTTTGAGTAATATAGTTATTTTTCATTGAAATAGGTTAATTGTATCAAAGACTTATTTTTATTTAAAATGAATAATTTAAAAAAATTTTCTCAGTTTTAATTTCCAATATGATAAATATTAATAACTATAACACACAAACTACAGCTCTTTGGGGGTTCAGTTAAGCGTTATAAAGGGGTCCTGAGAACCAAGAGTTTGAAGAAAGCTGATGTAGGTCCTCCCTGGCTGTGTGATACTAGATAAGTTATTTAAACTCTTAACTCCATTTACATATCTTCAAAATGGGAAGAAAATGGAGTTGCAATGTGTATGGAGATAATCTCTATTAAGTCACCTACCTCAGTTCCTGGTATTTAGTAACTGATAAATTGATATAGCTCCATCTGCTGTTACTATTATTAGGGTCATTTCAGTCACAGTGTAAGTGCTCTTAGATATATGTGTATTATGAGAGAAATATACAGAATCTCTCTGTTATTGCTGGAGCAGGTGTTTCATAAATGCCTGTTAAACAAGTGAATCAGAAAATTCCTAGACAGTACTTTTGAAATAATCTTTGATTATTCAGGAACTAACCTTGAGTATTTGATTGACAGTTCAATAGTGAGAGGGTCCATCACTAGCAGTTTTAGCATAAAATTAAAAAATATCTTTGGAACAGAAAAGATTTTGCATCTCCCACTTGTCCTGTTTCTGGCTCTGCCATGTATAAGTTCTGTGACCTTAGCTGAGTCCCTGCTTCTCAGTTTCATCATTTAAAAAAATGTGATGAGATGCTGAAATCCTACCATCGAGTTTTAAGTTCAAGCCATAATGAATTTCATAGTACAGTTGATTCCTATACAATGCAAGGGTTAGAGGCGCTGACCTCCACACTATAGTTGAAAATTTCGCTATAACTTTTGATCGCCCCAAAACTTAACTATTTATAGCCTACTGTTGACCTGAAGCCTTACTGATAACATAAGCAGTCAACACATATTTTATACATTATATGTATTATATACTGTATTCTTACAATAAAGTAGGCTAGAGAAAAGAAAAATTTAAGAAAACCCTAAGGAAGAGAAAATACATTTACCGTATTTATTGAAAATTATCCATGTAGTAGTGGATTCATGCAGTTCAAACTTGTGCCGTTCAAGGATCAACTGTAGTTTTTTTTTAAAGACGTAGGTAAAGGGAAGGAGTGGGAAAGGAAACAGGGATGTGGATGAGATGATCTCGTGACTGAAAATCAGAAGTTATCAAATAGATAAATTAGGAAATAACCATTTGAATTGCACAGGAATGTTTTTTTTTTTTCACTTTAGGAATAGACCAGCCACATAATAGCATTCTTAGTGCAGAGTATTAACTGCTCAACAGAGAAGTGGATAGAGAGGTGAAAATTAGAGTTTAAAGATTAATTTATGTAAATGCCCATCAGAATTGAGGATAATTATATTTTGAAGTTTCAGCCCAGCTTAAGAAACAAAAGGATTTCTTTGCTCATAGTTGTATCACTAGCATAACTATGCAAGTGAATATAATTTTATGTAGTAGCTTTCCAAAAAAGTTAGATATATAGAATTTTTGAAATTTTTTTTTTTTTTTTTTTTAAGGCAAAGCAACCCTTGGTTGACCTCATAGATTGCAAGGACCTTGTCAGTTTACAATCCCTTATTTTTTACGCCTACAGCACCTGGTCTTTCTATTTCTAGGTGGTCTCCCATCCAAGTACTAACCAGGCCCTACCCTGCTTAGCTTCTGAGGTCATGAAAATTTAATACTTAAATTAATCTTTGGTCATTTAGATAAATCTTTCTAATGAATATGTTTGTATACTAAGCCTGCTAATTGCAGAGAAGCATAATTTGAATTGTTCCATTACTGTCTTTTATAATTTGTTACAGCTTTTTTTCCTGTCCTATCTTTGATCATATAAATGAAATCACTCATATTTAGGAGTTTTCTCTCCTCCTCCCCCTCTTTCTTCCTCCCTCCATCCTCTGGGTGTGTGAGTATGAGAGGGAGAGAGAGAGAGAGAGCGCGCGAGCGAGCGAGCGAGAGAGAGAGAGAGAGAGAGAGAGAGAACATGGCTCTACTGATACCTTGATTTTAGACTCCTAGCCATAAGGAGAGACAGAGAGAGAGAGACAGAGACAGACAGAGAGAAACAGTCCTTGAGGTTATCTCTCTGATCTTTCTGGCATATGCTTTAGAAAGCAGTGCTTTACTTAAAAGTTATTATTGCCTAAACTGTCATTCTTTTGAGTTTTGACCTGTATTCTTGTAGCAGAATCCAGCAAAGCCATGTTGTTTTTGTTGGGAAGAGAGAAGCATCCTGAGTATGTGGTCCCAGGCTCAGGATTACAAGCTCTTGTACAGGCTGCTTAAGCCCCTGGCTCTACCAATTATAGGGTCATCGGCCTTATGTGGGTTATTTTTATTATTATGATCCTCTATTTTCACATTTGTAAAGTGGAGAAAGTAATATCTACACCAAGGTTTTGCTGGAGTTGAGGTGTTTGAGTTATTTAATGTAGTGTCTGGGGAAAATTATGGTGCGTTTTCTTTTGTTGAGGAATAGCACAGGCACAGATAAGAGATCATGTGGAGAGAATGTCAGTGTGTGAACCTTCTTGGAAAAATAGCGATTTAAATATTTGAGTCATGTGACACATTTTTATTGGTATGAGTTCATAGTGGAAAGAAGATTAGATATGAGTTAGAAGAGCTGGGTTGGAATTCGGGCTCTATCACTCACTGTTTTACTTTGGACAGATATTTTTATTTTTTCTCAGCCTCAGTGTCCTTATTCATAAAATGAGAATAATAATATCTATCTTAGAAGACTATTGGAATGGTTAAATGAGAAAGAACCCAAAAAAGCCTGATGCACAATAAACCCTAATAAATGGGAATTCTCTAAATTTTATAAGTAAATTAATATTTCTGTCTAACTGCTTACCTTCGAATGAAACTTTGAATTTCAGTCTGTCCGTTATATACTTTTCATATCACTTAAGAATGATACTTTTGTTTGAGTTTATTTTAAATACTTCTTCCTCATCTGTTTTTTTCCTAATAAGATGTGTAGAGGATTATAAGAGAAATAATCTGTTCCTTTAAGTGAAATCTTGGGATCACAAAATGAAAATCTCTTTAATTTGGAAACAGAAACATTCAAATTTTGGGTTTTAGAAATTTAATTATGCTTAAGTTTAGAAATTAAAATGTTTTCTGCAAAGGAATTTATCAGTTCTCCCTAAGAAAAATTCAATATTAGAATGTGAAAGACAAAACAAATCTTTTGATGACAGTGTTAGAAAGGGCAAGAACCCAAATAAATTTCTTGTTATCTCTCATTTTTTTCTTTAACATTTTCTTCACCATGTGGGATTTTAGAACTAGAAGGTAACTTAACATCTAGTTTAATCCTCTAGTTTCATAGCTGAGAAAACTGGTGCTCAGAAGGGGTCACAGCTAGTTAGTGGCAGAGCCGAGCTGTGATATCAGCATCCAAAGTCTCGCATGAGTGACTTCTTCTTCTTCTTCTTCTTTTTTTTTTTTTTTTTGGTAAAGGACATTCTGGGGCTTGGTGTGTTCATATGCTTGTCAGTTTTGAGTGCCTTTTTATTTGAACCTTAAGTATTTGGAATGTGGTAAAACATTACTAAATCTTTTGATTTAGACTCATGTACCAGTGCCATGCACACATTGGTTTTATCAGCTGAATGAGGAAAAAATGTGGCCTGTGGGTATGAGATTAACTCTTTAAGATAACATGTCAAATGAAGTGAGTTCTATACCCTCCCATCCCAATTATCTCCTTCTTCCTATTGTAAAATTTTTTGAATGAAATAAAATATTTTTCTTTTGTATTCTTTTCTCAGCTTTTAAAATTATTTTTTTCAGGCTTCTGACTTTTATTTAGTTAATAAAGACACTTTCTTATTTCTTTTTAACTTTTAATAGCATAAAAAAATCTCACATCTGTGTAATTAATTTTGGCAGTTTTTTGTCAAATAGTGAAACACATCTATTATCAAAGAAGTAAAAAAATAATGTTCTGTGACCCAAAGTAGAATAATTAGGCAGCTTTGTTAACTGTTACGAACAAAATGATAGAAACACACACACGTGTGTGTGTGTGTATGTATGTATGTATATATGTATTTGTCTTGGCTCTGTTGTCTTAAGAAATAATTATTTTTTGAAACTGATGCCTTTTACCCTAAAAATTTAACTGGTATTATCAGTATTTCCTTGACAGTGAACTAGAGTGCTGCATTATCGTCAGTCATAGTCACACTCTTGTGACAGAGGGAAGGGGAACAAGAGCCTGCCTCTGAACTTTCTTTACTGGAAAATAAACTTCTGTTAATTCATTCTCTTTAGACTGTTTTTTAAAAAGTGTCATGAGTCATGAGGCAGGTGCAGCCCAAGTTGATAATGTGATTCTGATATGGGCTCTCATTATAGGTTTGAGTGTTTCCCCTTCAAAGGCAAGTCTTGAAAAGGCTGACCCAGGGTATGAGTTATTGTCATTTCCCTTTGTCTGAAAAGGGGATTTGGGTGTAGCGGGTTCAGGGGAAAGCCATGGCTGTGTAATTTTTCTATCCTCATGAATTAGTTATAACCCCTACAGCCCTCAGTGGAGGCACAGCTGTGCAGACTGTTGGGTAGGGTGTCCTTGATGTGGAAGGAGACTAGCCATTGATGGGAGAGTTTTGTCCTCTTCTTATCTGTGGTATTAGAACTACTAATAGGAGGGTAAAGGTTTAGGGGCTTGCACTATTTGGTGATTTTTTTTAAAAAGTCATCACAGATGAATTGACTAACATTGAACTTTATTTTCTTATAGTAAGTATATTTATACTTTGGCCTTATGTGACTCTTTGTCAAACATTTTTTTTTTCTTGAATTTAAAAACAGTCCCTTCTTGTGAAGTATTACTTTCTTTGAATGAAACCAATACATGGCTGTTTTCAGAATGATCATTCCTGTTTCCCTTCTTCATATCACAATTTTGAGAATGATTGTACTTTTTATCCAAGTCTAGGAAAATTTACCATTCTCAACTACGGCTACTAAATCTCAGTTATCTCAGTTATTTATTGGTTCTGTTTCTCTCTCTCTTCATCACATTCCTTACTCTTCTTTTCTGCCTCTTATTGGTTTATCTTCTGCTTTTGTTCCCTCATAACTTAATTTTAGAATGTAAATGAACAGAATTATCTATAGCAAGCCATGCAGAATGATAAAGGAGAGCCAGCGGGAGAGGAAGTAGAGAAGGAAGTCCAAAGCCCCTGCCTCAGAGGCTGTAAGTGCCTGGGGAAATGAGACATCATCACTCATAGAAGTGACTGAGGCAGAGTCTTTTGAGGGCGAGTAAATGGAGGAGGATAGTTGGAAACAAATATTACAGGAATAGGAGTCAGAAGTCCCAGCTCCTGTCTCTGCCAGGGCATTCAGTAGCTGCAGGACCCTTAGATAAAGCCCTTACCTCCCTGGGCATTAGTTTCCTCATTTGTAAAATACTGGAAATTTCTATTCATCTTACCTATTCACAGGCTTAGCGTGAGGGTGAAATAAAACAATGTATACAAAGGCCCGGCCAAGGGTCATATGCAACGTGCAGAATAAAGCTGCTGTTCCCTGGGGAAGAAGTGTGGCCTATAGTGGGTCTCAGACTAGGTGTCTTGTGGACAATGTGGTCCATCTCTATGGAGGCCTGGTTCTGCCTGAGGGTAAGGTGAAATAGTATATATATACTAAAATAATCACACATTGTATTTTAGAAAACAGCATTCACTTTTATTTTAAAGGTAAAATATGACACGGTCAAGCTGCCATTACATCTCTATCCCTTTCCCAGGATACTTCTTTGCTTCCTTTGTTCAAGAATATTTCACTGACAAACTTTGATAACTGTTGGTGTAGCCAAAACTTTTGTCTTTAGGAGTTGGTGGACTTGGTACTCAAATGCCCTCACTAAACCTTCCTGCACCTCAGTTTCCTCTATGCAGGTATCAAATTATTGGTTTTGGTGAGGATCAAGTGAGAACAGCTGGCACATAATAGTTGTTACAGTGCTTAAGTTCCTTCCCCTGTTATTGTGGTGTAGTAATGATGATGTGTAGTTCCTCTCGGAGTTCTGAAGCAAAAAGTTCATTATAGGTGGAGGTAGTCAGCAGGAGTTCTAAAAAGTGAGGGAGAAGAAAGTTGGCTTATGAAAGAAGGTACAATTCAGATAAGAGATGAAAGGCCAACTCAGGTAAAGAGAGATGCAGAGATGGGAAGTGGAGAGGTGGGGAGCAGCAGGGTCAGCACATAACCTAGCTTGAGGAAGGAGGAGCATGAGGTATCCAGGGAGGTGTGTAGTGGGATGGAATTTTTGTGGAGGCTCAAGAGTGTAGGGCCTTAGTGCCAGGCAGGGGATTTGGGGATGCAGGGCTGTTGAAGATATGCGTGCTGGTGGGATGCATTACTCATAAAGTAATTTTTCAAGATTAGTCATTTCTCACATGGCCCCCCGCTCTTCAACATGTCTAGGGAGATTGGTTGGGGCCATGAAGGATGGCCACCCTACAGAGTCTGGTGCTCCCCCTCCCTTCCTGTTGTCAGAACCCAGCTCTGGTGTCACTCAGCTCTTGGTCCTGATTCTCAGTTCTCCATGGCCTCGTCAGTGCTGGGTTTCCACTGCTACCATTTCTCACTTTACCTCCAAACTTGGCTTAAGAGTTTCCACGTGTCTGCACATGGTGACTGTGAGGAAATCTGACTTCACTGCGCTAGTCGTAGATCAGCCCTTACCCTGTCTCAGCTTTGGCCTTGCTCCAGGGAGAAGTGTGATTGATATTGCTCGTGTTGAACTTAAAATACCAACTTTGTCTTTTTCATGACACAGGGCAGAAAGGCAGCACTAAAAAACACCTGAAGAAGAAGCCCTTGCTTTCACCCACATATTGCTGTTTTCCTCATATTTTAGAGATCCTTAGATAAATGTGACCTTTTTAGAATTTGCACAAGTTTTGATATCTATCCATATGATGAAAATGGAATTTTCAGAAAGCTTAAAATGAGCTAATTGTTTTTTCATTTTTTTTCCTTTCCTGTCAGTGACCTTGTTTATAGGTTCATAATTTAAAATGTCCGTTTTTAAAGTTTTTAAAGTTTTAAAGCTGTGACTTGATGGAACTGGGTTTGAAATGCCAAAATGCATGGAAATGCACGGGGATACTATGTCCTGTTGGCCCTGTGTTTTTAGGCAAAGACCATTGTGTCTGGTGACTTTGGACATTTCACCTCTCTAAACCTCAGTTCCCATTTGTAAAGTGGGGGTAAAAAAACTTGTCTTTATAGGGTTGCTTTAACTACCTGCATTAGAACTTTAGTAATTTCTACCTTACACAAAACAGGTCAACACATATCTTACCTGTGTTGTTATATTTGTGTGCAGACGAAAGGTAAATGGTAGGGAGTGAGGACAAAAAACACTTTCATATGAGCAAAGTGCATGAATTTTTTTAAAGCAGATATTTAGGTTATATAAATGCCTTTCAAGCACTTTTGAGTGTTTGACATTTTTTTTGAGATAATTAGCATTGCAGGGTAAGAGATTGTTGAATAAAATGTCCCTGTATTTCTTCTATACATGAATAAAAAGGATTGAATAATGTTGCCGTTTTTTAAAGAACTTTTCAAAAAGCTGTGTTTTTTGTTTTTTGGGGGATGTGTGTCTATAGTATTTCTTACCACCTGTATATAAGCACTAACATACTTTTTACTTAGAAGAGAGAGGCTATGGAAGGGTAATATTGGGGGTCAGTAATTAAGAAAAGAATTTTGGGACTATTCTAGAAGCACATGTGGTGGCCTCTGCTTCCCTTTTTCTATACACAGCTTAAAACTTAATTTTACCTTAGACATTCTGATTTTCCTGGGGAACGACATCTGCGTTCTCTGTATCCAGATGGTTCCCAAACATATGTGTCTAGCTTTGGCCTTCTTCCTTAGCTCTGGACCAGGAGTCAGCAGACTTTTTCTGGAAAGGGCCATATGGTCTGTCTCAGCTACTCAGTGCTGCCACAGTATTGCAGTAGCAACGATTGACAGGATGGAAATGAACAGGCCTGTCTGGGTGCTAATAAAACTTTATTTAAAATACATCTTGGGGCTGGGTTTGCCCATCCTTGCTCTAGACCCTTACTTCCCATGCATCCTATAGAGGTTTCTTTCCTAAATATCCCAGAACAAGCTTTGAGGTTACCAGTGTGTTAGACCTCTTTTCATAAGATCCAGTTTTTGAACATTTGAACCTTGGAACATCTCTATTAGTGACAATCACCTATGAGAAGAAAATAAAAAGACTTCCAAAAGAGAGAGAGAAAAAAAAAGATATTCTAACTTTTGGAAATACAGAGACCCTTGGCAGCAGAAATGGTGGAGCCGGAAGCAGATCCCAAGGTAGAATGACATATAATTGAGCCTATTGAAACTTTAGTCCTTAGTTATCTTCATTTCTGATAAACATTAGTTTGAAAGGCATTTGTATAACCTAAATATCTGCTTTAAAAAAAATTCATGCACATACATTTGTTACTAGCACTTGTTAATTATGCTATTAGAGCTTCTAATTTATAAATTAAGCTGAAACATGTCTAGATTTTCATATAGCATTGGTGTTTAAGACATTTTTTAAACTATAGTTGGCATTTAATATTATATTAATTTCAGGTGTACAGTATAGTGGTTAGACAGTTATATAACTTAAAAAGTGATCCTCGCAATAAGTCTGGTGCCCACCTGGCACCATACATAGTTGTTACAATATTGTTGATTATATTCTCTAAGTCAGTTTGTGCTTTTCAATTCCTTCACCCAGCCTCCTAACTCCCCTTTCATCTGGCAATCATCGGTTTGTTTTCTGTATCTATGAGGTTGTTTCTGTTTTGTTTATGAGGCTTTTTAGATTCCACGTATAAAAGAAATCATATGGCATTTGTCTTTCTCTGTCTGACATATTTTACTTAGCATGATATACACTCCAGGTCCATCCATGTTGTTGCAAATGGTAAGATTTGCACCAAAATATGGCCAGAGATTCCACTATATGTATGTACCATCTTTTTTATCTAGTCATCTATCGATGTATACTTAGGTTGCTTCCATATCTAAATGTATACTTAGGTTGCTTCCATATCTTTTTGTAGCCTTTGTTTTAAGAGACATTTATGTTTACACATAATTTTGATTTGTGTTTCCATGAAGTTGTTTAAGGCTGGGTGCTCTTATTTTTATTATATAACTCTAGAATTGAGACATTGAGAAATTACAGGATTCTCCTCCAGCCAAAGGCATTGCGATTGCCAATCTAGAGTTCATTCTGTATTGTTAGCAGCACTTCCCTGACAAGATCCCTTTTGCTAGAAATATAGAGGTGTAGCCTTTTAAGGAACTAAGATAGAATGAATAACATTCATATAGATGATTTACTTGAGACTAGGCTTGTAATAGAAAATCAAATGTGATAAATGTTCATGACAAGAAGGGGAATTACTCTCCCCCTTTATTTATTAAAGGGATATGTTAAAATTGTACTGACTTAAATTGCTTAAAATAGAAAATTCCCCAAAATGTCAATTTCATGAAAGTTCTCCTTATACTATAGGGACATAAAATCTAGTAGTTGAGATTTAATATAAGAACTTAATTCTGATTTCTAAGTGCTAGAATTATAAAATAGTCTAAGAAAAAGTGCTATTCCATAAAATCCCATACTTTAGAAGATGGGCTTTTGTTCTCCTAGCCTCTTTCTTTGTGTGCACTTTTCCTATAGGGTGTGTTTGTGTTTGAGGGTGGGATGGGGTGGGTGGGGGAGGTTCTGAGGCACTGACAGATGTTTTGGCCTCTTCCTTCTGAATATGGACTGTTTTACCGTGTTGCAGAATGTAGCTATTGTAAGTGGAAAACAAGTTGGCTTTTAAACTATTGTTAGCAAAGAAGCAGAAACAATCTTTTTTAAAGTTACTTTCACTTTGGAAGGGACATTGACAGGAGGAATAAGAGCTTTCCCAGATGATATATGTTTGTGACCTTAGTGACACGGTTTCTTTTCTTTTGTATCCACATTGTGTATACTTCTCGTTTTCTTAATTATAGTGCTCTGTTAATATGACTTTAGCTTAGAAATCGGACATCTAAATGGAAAAAAGCAGTAAGTAGCATAAAACCTAATACTGGTTTATCTTATTTTGAAGTGTCAATTCCTTTAATAAAGTTAATTTCAGTTGATAAAGCTTTTTTACCTTTTGACTCAAAGTAAAAGAAACTGTATTTCTCTGGGAAAAAAACTTAATTTTAGAATTTATGATCATACTTAAGAGACTACCCAACCTTATAAAGGAGCGTATGAAAAGGAAAGTTTCCATTTAAAGTTTTTGATGAGAAATACATAAAATAGTGAAATAATTATTAAATAACTAGATTTTGAATAATAGTTTAAAAGTCTGAATAAAGCAGTAGTGAAAGTGTACCACTGAGCATAACACCTGTCTAGCAGAGAGTGTGTATCAGGGTCATGTGCTAGGGTTAGGCTGACGCAGACCCTGAAGTCAGGGCTTGTTGCCCTTCAAGGGCTTACAGTGGTAAATTGGTGGAGTGGCTCTTATGTTTGGAGTTAGAAGCTAAATGTCAAATGATCTGTTTAGATTAAGTGACGAGGACATGTAGAGGAAGGAGCACCCTCTAAGGTTTCTTCGAGTCAAGGAACTAGATCAGAGTTGGATGTAAGTAGAATAGAACTCTGGAGGGTATGCAAAAGAGAGAAAGAAGGCTTGCCAGGCTAGATGAATAGTGGGAACAAACTTGAGGTAAAAATTAGAGTAGAGCAGACTGTGCTGCTGAAGGCCAGCCTTTATATATAAAATTTTATTGTAACAAAGCCACACCCATCAGTTACATCTGGCCACATTGCTCTAGGATGTAGAGTTGAGTAGTTGTCGTGGAGATTGAATGGTCCACAAAGCCTAAAATATTTACTCTCTGGATTTTTATAGGGAAAGTTTGCCGACCACTTGAGGATGATTCACAATTATGTGCATGAACTTGGTGCAAGTGGAAGATATGGATATATAGATAGTAGAAATCAATAAGGAACTATTAGAGGTAGCTAAGGAGAACGTCTAGAGCAGAGAGTCACATTCCAGATAGAATAGGGAGGATAGAATGTCAGATTCTAGGAATTCTGCTCTTCCCCACTTTTGCTTCCTCCTTTCCACCCATGGCAGACATTGCTAAGTGATCACCACTCTCTACCACTGAGCCCGTAGATCCTCAGGATGCTTCTCAAGTGTGTGCACCATGAATTGACAGGAGTTAGAGCAAAATGTAGAGAAACAAAATTGCACATGGAACCAGGGGATGAAGCTACATACCTGCATACAAAATGGAGTATGGTTAGAGCTAAAGTGTGTTGGCGGATTGGGGAACTAGGAAGTCATTGATGACTTTGGTGAGAACAGTTTCAAATGAGAGAAGACAGAAGCTATGTTTGAGGCTACTTGAAGGGAGAGACTACTCTTCCTAGATTTTTGATTGGGAAAAGAGGTAGCTAAGGTGGAAACCAGAGGGAAGAAAAGGTGGACACTGTGTAGGAAATAGTTCATATCTTAAAGTAACTTTGCTTTTGTGTGGTAAACCTGCTGATACATGTTCTTTAATGTTTTATTTGTAAACTTTTAAACTTAAAAGTTAATATAGAAGAACTGACTTCACCTATGGCCACCAGTTGTTAATATTTTGCTGCATTTGCTTTATTATTTTATTTCTTATGTACTATTTTTTACTTGAACCATATGAGAATAAGTTGCAGAACATTGGGCACTTTTACTTCTAAGTGGTTCATGTTTTATGAGTTTATTTAGTATCCTTTACTTTCATAAGAAAAAGGTCTTTGGTACGCACTATTCAAAAATAACTGGGAAGACCCCACTACCTCTTAAAATATTTTATGGTTATTTGTCTAATAGGAGGCTTAAACACAGAAAATTTGGGATTTGGACTATACTGTAGATTTCTAAAATACAATTTTAAAAAAGATACTGGTCTCTGTTGGTTGGTAGCTGATCAGAAAAGAGAGGGAAACGATGGCTATTTGGATCTTTTTCAAATAATAGTAAATGATTTCACAGTACAGTACTTTGTTATTTATTAATTGTGTGAGAAGTGATGACAGATCAGTGAGGTTCAAAAGTCTTTTCTTCAAAATACTTATGTGTCAAATAAATACCTAAAATATGTTATCCCTGATTTAGACTGGTCAGACATGTTCAGTGGAAAATGTGGATTTCTCCCCTAAATATAGAATGTTTTAGTTCATTTAAAGTACTTAATTGCCCTAAATGAACCTTCAGAACACATTTGTGTGTAAGAAGTCATTCCTTTGTCCTTTCCCTGCTTTTAGTAAAAGCCACATATAGTATATATTTCGAACATAAAACTCACGAACAGGGATTGTAATAAGCTTTCTTATCGAATTGTCTTTCATGAGTGCTTCCCTTCTTTGCCTCAGGATCTTTGATGATAGAGTAGCGATCTCTGTGTATCCAGTCCCCTTGGCACCGGCTCTCTGGAGCCAGTGAGAGACAGGAACTGACAGTTCTGGGCTGGTCCTTCTGCCCCTGCCCTGGCCCCTCTGGGATCTGCAAGGCTGACAGTAGTGGGAGCTTGCTGGAGACCCCTCTGGTAGTTGTACCGCAGAGCTGTTTGTGGATCCCTTCTCTGCTGGTGAGAGATGAAGACTGGTGTTTGTGTGTAAGTCTGTTCATTTCTAGACGGTTTCAAAAGTGCATCTTAAATAAGTTCTAAACTTAAAAAAAACAGTCTCTCAATTTCTTGCATAAATTTGATGACACAGATTTTGAAAAACATATAGGTTACCACCAAAGTTTTAAAAACGGTAGTTTAGTTTGGATTCTAGAAAAACTAAGAATAACATGCGGCTTTGCAATCAAGGCTTATAAAATGCGGTGATGTTTCAAAAAGACAGGAAGCTTTATTAGTGAAAACATAGTAATCCAGAAAGATATTCTTAGTTATATTAAAAGCAGATGATAGGGAACATCAGTCTGGTCCTGAGATGTTGATGACTATGATGATGATTTCTAACACTACTGGATTTTGACCTAAGCATTTCCATTTCTTAAGAAGAATATGACGACTAAAAATAATTTCAAACCTTAATATCTAAGGGTTTCAGAGGTGTGAGGTGTTATTTAGTTGCAGTTTTATTATAGTGGTTTGAAAGATTTATAAATAATAACCCCAGTGTAGTATTTCTGCCATGAAATGCCAGAAATAATGAGCATGTCTGACACTTCGGGGGTTTTTTGGGCTTCATGTGATTTCTGTTCACTGGTTGCTCAACCTATTTAGCAAAGGTTGGCTATTTGTGCTTGGTCTGTAATTTGATTAGAAAATAAGGCTGTAACCATAGACAGTTTCATAAAGAAATAACAGGCAAGAAACAAATGATATGCTTTTAACCAAAATGTAAAGTTTTATCCCTGGATTTCATTCGATGAAAGTGTCTGTGTGCTGTGCTTGGCTGCCGCTGGTGTACCAACTTGTGTTCTGCTCCTAGAAAGGCCACTGTTCCAAGTGTGTGCTCCTTTGGTCTGCTCACCTCTAGGTTGTTGCCCCCTCCTCCAGCCAGTGAAGGAGAGCACTTTTGCCACCAGGGAAAACAAGTGGATCTCATTTTCTTTGTAATGGGCTTTCTCAAATGTAGTAAGTAGCACATTTGATGAAAGCTTTGGAGGGAAAAAAGGTGACTCAGTGTGATTGAATCATTCTATTCTTCATTCAACAAGTAATTGCGAAGTACCTGCTCCAGTTTAGACACTGCCTGGGGCTCAGGGGTGTCCGTGAACAAAGCAGGCAAGTCCCTGCCTTTATAGAGCTTACGTGATCATTGGGGAGAAAGCAGACAGGTGAAGGAGACGTTACCTCCAAAAACAAAGCAGGAGAGGTAAGAAATTACGAGTGGGGATAAAGGAAGTGTGTATGGTAGCCCAACTTTGGACCAGACTATTCAGTTGGAATGCTGACTCCATCACTTACTAGCTGTGAACCTTGGGCAAGCTCTTTAACTTCTCTGTGTCTGTTTCCTTATTGGTAAAATGAGGATAATAATGTTATCCTCATAATGTAGGAGTTATACTACATAGTTTAACATAAAGTTCTTAGACCCGTGTCTGACTTATAACCACTCTGTCTTAGGTGTTAGTGTGGTAATGCTTATATAAAGTGACATTATTATTATGTTATTCTTATGTGAGGTGACATTTGAGCAGAGACCTGAAGGATGTGAGGGAATCAGCCATGTGGCTATCTGGGGAAAGACCTTCCAGGCCTAGTGGCAGCCTCTGTGGCAGGAGCAGAGGAAGCGAGGGGAGCCCTGAGAGGTTGGAAAGGCAGCAGGGGCAGAGCTTGTCCTCTTTCGCAGCCATTGTGAAGACTTTCAGAATAGTACTGTGACAGGTACCATAGCAAGGTTTGAGTGGACAAGCTCCAGATTCAGATTTTTTAAAATTATTTTTTATAGTTATTGCCATTCTTTGTTTAAACATTTTATACATATTTTTTTCTTAAAGAATTGCCTCCAACATTTCCTGGCTTGGCAGTGATGAACTCCTTTAGCTTTTTCTTGTCTGGGAAGCTCTTTATCTGTCCTTTGATTCTAAATGATAACTTTGCTGGGTAAGTAATCTTGGTTTGTAGGTCCTGGGTTTTCATCACTTTGAATATTTTGTGCCAAGCCCTTCTGGCCTGTAAAGTTTCTGTTGAGAAATTGGCTAACAGTCTTATGAGCATTCCTTTGTATGTAACTGTTTGCTTTTCTTCTTGCTGCTTTTAAGATGCTCTCTTTCAATTTAACCCTTGACCTTTTAACTATGATATTTCTTGGCGTGGACCTCTTTGGATTCATCTTGTTTGGGACTCTCTGAACTTCCTGGGATTACATGCCTATTTCCCTCACTAGATTAGGGAAGTTTTCCATCATTATTTCTTCAGATAGGTTTTCAATTTTTTGCTCTCTCTCTCTTCTCCTTCTGATAGTCCTATGATGCGAATGTTGTTATGCTTGACGTTGTTCTAGAGGCTTCTTAAACTATCTTCATTCTTTTGGATTCTTTTTCCTTGTTGCTCTTCTGATTGGGTGTCCTCTACTACCCTATCCTCTGTGTCACTGTGTCACTGAGTCAATCCTCTCTTGATTCTGTCTAATATACTCTGCATCTCAGATATTGTATTCTTCATTTCTGACTGGCTCTCTATTATGTTTTCCATCTCCATCTTTATGTTTTTTATCTCTTCATTAAAGTTCTCACTGAGTTCATCTACTCTTCCCTTAAGTTCCTTGAGCATCCTTATAACCAGTGTTTTGAACTTTGCATCTGGTAGATTGCTTGTCTCCATTTTGGTGAATTCTATTTCTGAAGTTTTGTTCTGTTCTTTCATGTGGGACATTTTGGTTGCCTCCTCATGTCTGTTTCTGTATTAAGTAGGGCTTCTAAGTCTTCTGGTCTTAGTAGAGTGACTTTCTGTAGTAGGTGTCCTGTGGGGTTCCTTGGCACAGACTGGGGAGGGGTCAAGCTGCAGGCCAAGGTCAGCCGCAGCCTGTGCGCCTCTGGGGCCACCTGGTAAGAGTCACCAAGCAATCCACATATGGCTGCCACCCATGCTGGGCTTATAGGTGCCTTGAGGAGCCAAGTCAGAAACTGAGGCCGGCTGCACTGATACGGGGTTTGGGGCTGCTCAGCAAGAGGTACAGGGCACACCGAGGCCAGATGCTGCTGCTTTGGGTTTTGTGAGCCTTTGAGAGATTTTATGAAAGTTTGCAGCAGGAGCCAAGACAGATCATTTGTATGGAATAAATCACTGGAAATGGCTTGGATGGGCCTACCAGTTAGCAGAGGCAGAGTCTCAGGGAACCCCACGAGGAGAGCAACCTGTATTATCCAGGTTGATGGCTGGGAAGAGGGAGGGCTCAACAAAGGAACAATGGCTTCTGCCTGCACCTCTGACCAGGAGCCAGCTGTGCTTCCAGCCCTCGCCTTGAAGCCCCACAGCTCAGGCCTACCCATATGTCCCTGCAGCCCTACTAGCAGCTGCCCCAGCACTGGAGCTCAGAGCAAGTGAGCCCATCAGTGAGTAAGTCCGAGTGTGGGCCTTTTAACAGGAAGGTCTCCGCTTTCTGCACCTCCATCTCACTCAGCTGCAACTTCTGCTGGTTTTCACAGCCAGAGGTTGTGGGGACTTCTTTTCCCAGCACTGGCACTCTGAACTGGGGAGCCCAGTGTATGGCTAGGACCCCTCACTCCTCAGGGAGGGGAGGCGGCTCTGCAGCCAAGATAGCCCTCTTGATTCTCAGTTGCCACACATGATTGTGGGACCAGGCCGTTTTGTATCTCTGCCCTCCTGCTATTTTGAAGTGACTTGTTATTTGAGTTTACCTAGTTGCAGGGCTTATGTTTAGCCAGACTTCTGGTGACTCCGCGTATTGGTTGCTCTGTAGTTTTGTTATAATTTTAATATGGTTGCTAGAGGAGGCGTGCACATCCACTACCTTCTGTACCATCTGAATCCCCCGCCCCCCCCACCCCAGATTCGGTTTTGACTGGGCGTACCTCTGACTGTGTAGAGGATGGACAATAGAAGAGTCCAGAGCAGACACAAGGCAAGAAGAGATGGGTGGTAAAGAGCAGTCAGATGCTGGGTAGAAAGGACAGGATTTGCTAATGCGTTGAATATGTGGGCTTGGGAGACAGCCAGGAGTGGAGCATGAGTCCAGGCCTGAGTCTCCTGAGGAGTGGAGTTGCCTTTGGTGACCTGGGAAAGACTAGAAGGAGCAGGTATTGAACATGTGGATTCTGATGTCTGTATTAGATAGTCAGGAGGGTAGTAGGATGGGCAGCGTGGGAGTTCAGGGAAGAGGGAAGTGCTGCAGACCACAATGTGGGAGTCATTCCACATTGAGAGTTTGTAAAATCTTGTGGTGGAGATCACCAAGTTGGCTATTACTGGTGGAGAGGGGAAGGCTTGTGGTGTGAGGACCAAGTCCTGAGTCCTGGGGTGGGGAGACCAAGAAAAAGTAAGGGAGAGTGAAAAGGAGCTGCCAGTGTGGTAGCAGAAGCTGAGAGAGAGGGCGAGAGAGAGGGTGGGGAGTCAAGGGGCTAGTGGTAATAGAGATAGATATGGATTGATAGGGGTGTATGTGTCTGTGTGAGCATGTGCACGTGTGTGCATATGCGTATGTCTTTCCTGGCAGCCAGGTATGGGAAGTGCTTGAAGAAAGAGGCCGTGAACATCTGTAGTAAGATGAGGACTGAGATTTGGCCATTGTCTTGGCATCATGGGATAATCAGTGTCTTGAAAAGAGCTGATTTAGTGGAATGGTGGAGGCAAAAGGCTGGACAGTATTCCATAGAGTCTCAGGGTGAGGGAATGGGAGCATTAAAGGAGCCTCACCCCAAAGGGATGCACAGAAATAGAGAGAAGGCTGCAGAAGAGAGACTAGGTTGAGAGCTGTGTTATGTTTTGTTTTGAAATGACTGATCACAGTGTGTCTGTGCTGGTGGGAATGGCCCGTATTGAGAGGAAAATGTCTGATGCTGGAGAGAGGTTGGATTGCTGAGTGGGGCATTTGGCTCGGGAAGGAGCATAGAGTGTACGTTAGTAGGAACCAAAGAGCAAAGGCGTTTGGGGACAGAGGCAGATGGGTGGGCAGAGTGGAGGTGGGAGTGGGTGGTATCCCTATCCCCCCTCTCCGCCCCCGCCCCGGTCTATCTTCCCAACTGGATAGGCAGCAGGTTGAGAGTGAAAGAGGTAATGGAGGTTGGAGGAGGAGGAGGGCATGGACTACACAATTAGAGAAGAGCTGCTCCCAGCACCAAGCATCCACCTGAGGGGCTTGTCAAGGGTTCAAAGTGGGACCATCACGTGCTTGCATTCTCCTCCACTGGGTACAGCTGCTGGGGCCAATGTAGAGGAGGTGAAGGGTTGAATTTAACCTGCCCTGGGGTTTACCTGAGAGTTCTGTAGAGGGATGGAGGTGCATGGTGGCCCCAGGTATACGAGGGAGCCATTATAATTATGAGTCATCAACTCTGAGTTGGATGAAGAGGGAAGTGAGGACATAGAGGGGTGAGAGACAGCAAAAGATAGTACAATCAGTGTATCATTCTTGATGGGTTGAGAATTGTTGAGGTGGGGATACCAGAGGGAGAGAGCTGGGAAGGTAGGAGGTGATGGTTGGGGGAGGACTGCTTGGCATTAAGATCAGGGGAGTTTGTTATTGGTGACTCTTGGGATGTGTGACCTTGGGGACAGGAGACTAGGGTAGGTTGAGGACATGGTCATGGAATACAACAGGTCAAAGAAGTACAAGGATCAGTTACCTAAATGTTTAAACCACTAAGAATTATGACATGGGAGAGAGTGATGAAGGACAAGGCTGGGAAGCAGGAGTCGACTATGAACCTGGTAGTGAGGTTTGAGAGAAAAGCACCAGATAGTGTAGGGA
>NW_006435766.1:2100926-2107594 GCF_000325575.1 Pteropus alecto
AAGTGGTGTCAGAGCAGGGAGGTGTGGGAATGCTGTGTAGAGGATGTTAAGTTGTTGTGCTGAGGATGGCCATCGGTTTCAAAAGGAAGGGTTTAGGAATCCGGAGATGACATTAGAAGTTATGTGGGGCCTTCTGGGGCTGAGAACTGGGCTGATAAGAAACAGCCTGAGAGTTGTAGGCTTCCTGAGTTGACTGAGATAAACAGGGATAAAGGGATTATTCTGTGAAAGATCTTGGTGTAGGGGGGCTGTTGGGATATCTTGTCAGGATTACATAGTTCTAGAGCTGCTTCTTTAAATTCTGAATGTTGGAGATGAAGCAGTCAATGGAGGGTGGTTTTACTGGGAAGTTTTTTGTTTGTTTTATTTTTGCATTTTGTAAATCAGTATTTCTTAATAAGAGATATCCACTTAAATATAATAGGAGATTTTTTTGACTTAAGTTTTTCATTTTCTCTGTCTTATGTTTTGGAGAATGACATTACTAAAATGCATGGGGTCAAATTTATTATCTAAAGCAGATTGTGTTTCTTATCTAAATTTCTTATCTAAAGCAGTAGCCTGAGGTGATATAACAGTGGGCTGGGGGCCACAGGATCTGCATTTTAGTCACCATCACCTGTGACTTTTGTGAGATTACTTCCATTGGGACTCTTCCTTTGTTGAAAAAAAGGTGTGGGGCAGGGGTGGTTCAGCTATATAATCCTTTGGTTTTACAATTAAATCCTATTGCATTCATTTATTAAAAATGCTTCTGCAATTATGATCTCCAATTTCTTTGTTATTTTTTTTAAGTTTACTTTTCATTGCATATTTACACCAAAGAACAAATTTTATACTTCATGCAATTTAGTATTTTTTTAAGAGTGTTACGCGGAATGAACATGTATTTTCCTGCATAGGAGGTACCATTGATAAGGACTTAAAGAAGACTCAGTTAGCATATGTATTTATATAAATTGTGAAATAATCTTCTCCCCTACTTCTCCTTCTCTTTACAAAAGTGAATTAGAAGTCCAGAGGAAAGGAGAAGGAAATTGATTTGCTTTGTCACAAATTGATTAGTTGCCTGGGTGTAGTCGTTTTGCTTGGTAGGCTCAGAACTGGCTGTATTCTTAGCTTTTTGTGTGTGTACTTGGGAAATTGTAAATGTTACCAAGTGCTGCAGACTCAGAACGAGTTGGTAATTTTCCATTTCTTCTTCAAATAACTAGGAAATCAGAAGGCTTTTTTGATATCACTGTATGGTCAGACTAAAGGCCATGCTGAACAAATGAAACCAGAGTACTTTTTCCAAGCAAGTTTTGTTTGATTTGTTTCCTCTTTTTTTTTTTTGGTCTTCTCGATGAGGATCAATTCTGTAAGACACGCAAAAGGGATGCTTAGATTTGACAAATGAAATTTTCTGCATGGGTGAAAAACAGACACAGACACGCCCAGGAGCTCCTGAGGCTGGACCCTCATGGTCCTTGGGTCAGCCAGGGACTGGACCTGTTACCTGTGGGTGAGCTTGGGGTTCTTGTCTTTTACCCCTAACAACATTGCAGCTCAGTGCAAGATTGTTGACTGCTTGGGTAGTTACTAACTCGCTGCAGGGAATGGCATGGGCTGGGAGAAGCGGTCAGTGCACACCTTCTCCTTTCCATTATCATCCCAAGATAGCACCAGGCATTGCCCTCTAGAGTACCCATTGTCCATTCTACAGTAACTAGAATAGCAGTGACATCAGGCCTGGTGGTGCCCTCTGCCACTCCCTTTCACTCATAATTTCATTTCAGTGTCGTATTACAGTGCAGTATTTAGTAAGATACTGTCTTCCCTTTTTATTTGTTAATAGTATGGTGGTGTATGCCAAGATCAGACTAATATTTTGGCTTGTTTGTTTAATAATTTTCTCTGTGTTCCTACATGTGTTAATTTATATTAGGGGGCAAGTAAAGGAAGGAATAGGGTAGAACTTGTCCTGTTGAGTGTCAGAGAAAAGATGGTAGGTAATAATTTAACATTTTGGAAGATGCAGCTTTGGGCAGTGATGTTTAAAATGTCCTCCTATAACATTTGGTACTGAATTCTACATTTGAGGCATCGAGTGATCTGAGTTCTGTGATTATTTGTTCTATGACTGAGACTATTTGTTCGTCTTTACATGCCTTTAGTTTAAAGGCTACAAAAATGAGAAATGAAATACGGACTTTTCCCCCTCCTACTCAGACATCAAAATAGCTTTTTAGTTCATATCAAATCAGTAATAAAATTTGGGGCTAGTCTGCCTTAAACCAAGCATAACTCTGCTTATCTTAGAATGAAACAGTATTCCTATTCAGAGATAAATGTAACCTTTACTTGTTTAATTTTTAATGTTTGTCTTTCCACATCATGGTATGCAGGTCTTACTAATCCTTTTTTCTTCCCATCTAAGAGACTGCTGAAGTTTCGGCCATTTTAGAATAAATTTCTTTGTTCTTTGAGGTTAGAAATTTAATGGTAAGATTTAAAAATTTTGCGGTATGGGTATACTTAAAAAAGAAGTTTGTTATGTCACTCTCTCCATTTCGAATGTTCAATATGCTCATTAGAGAAAAGTTGGAAAATATAGAATATATCTAAGGCTCTTTGCAGTTGGGCATTCTCTCTAGTAATAACCGTTTTGGTGTTTTACTGATATACTTATGGCTTTCCAATTTTTGACTATAACCTACTCTAAGAAAAAACATTTCACTTTTGAATTCAAATCTACACGTTCATAAATACACTGGAAACAATATTTATTCTTATGTACTCCATATTGTTTATTATATTCTGAACTTCTCTGTTTTATTTAAAAAAAAATAAAAAAGATGAGTCATGATCCTCTAAGTTGATTTCATAATCTCCTAGGGGGTCCAACTCACAATTTGAAAAACACTATACTGTACTACATAGCAGGTAGTAAATTCAGTGACACACTTGACTTTTTCTGACTACCTTTACTTTTTCTATGTGTGGGTAGGAATCCTGCATTCTTTTTTCCTGGCAACATCTGAGACATAAGGAAGTTACGTATCTTGCCCAAGGTCACACAACTGTTAGTGGTCAGGCTGGGACATGATCCAGCTCTGGGAGGCTCCGACGTCCAAGGTCTTAGCCCCATGTTTTACAGCCCAGCAACCAGGAGCTTTTACACCTTCCAGCATGGAAGTTATTCTGGCTTATGTTGTGTATCTAGCAGAAAACCACACAAAGTCTGTAGGAAAGACTCGGCGAAGCTGGTTAAGTACAGATTTAACAAGTAGCTGTTGACCTTGAATAGGCTGTGAACTCCCCGGGACCTGTGGCACCACAAGCAGCAGTAAACTATGGCGAACCACAACTTCCACTCTGGAGTTTGCTGTTTGAAAAACTGGGTGAACCCAATCATGAATGGGGGGCAGTTAGAAGCAGAAAACAAGGTTTTGGTCAGTGGAGGAAGATCTTTATAGCAGCCTGAAGGATCAGTTAAAAATACAAATCTGATCATGTCTCCTAGCCCTTCACGACCTCAGTGGCTTCCCTTTGCCCTTTGCCTTCACTGGCCAGCAGTGCCCTGTGTAAGGCGTGCCTGGAGGAGGTGTGTGCACAGTGCCCAGTCACACTTTTGAAGAGTCTATATGCCCGGTCCAGGCACTCTGTGTAGCCATATATATTTTTTATTTTTGTCTTTGTTGTTGAATCATCCTCCTTAACAAAATTATCTTGCCAGGATAAGAGTAAGGCCAGTGTGCCTTGTGGAGGACGCTGGCAGTAACTTACAACAAAACCTTGGATCACTTTCACTTCTCAAAAGAATGTTGTGGGTGAACAGCTGAGAATAACATGTAGAAAGAGAAGTTTTACCCAGTTTTCAGAAGGT
Organism: Pteropus alecto; assembly: GCF_000325575.1. Classification (NCBI taxonomy): domain Eukaryota; kingdom Metazoa; phylum Chordata; class Mammalia; order Chiroptera; family Pteropodidae; genus Pteropus; species Pteropus alecto. The sequence goes on from NW_006435766.1 coordinate 2,104,795, forward strand.
CCTGATTTAACTGAAAATTCTTTCTGAATTAAACATATACTTGCTGGACATAGTAACCACTGAATGGCTGGCTGGCTACATTTTATGAACCCTCTTGGATATTCTAATAATGGAAGAAAATACCTCTTCTCCCCCAGGAGGTGAAAGCATCACTGAAATCAAAGCTAATCACTGGTAATATTTTTCTCTTCTTAAAGAGCAGTTCATTCATTATATTCTGCAAACAAGTAACGCTTCCTGTTTTCAACATAGTTATATTGATTGACCAAAATTTAAAAATAGAAAGTAAGGATATATTGTTGACCTTGGATTTCTTGAGAAAAAAATTTGCATTAAAAATCAAATATCACCAAACCTGGCAGATTATAGTAGATAAATGGAATAAATGTGGATTTCTGCAGCACAGGGAATCTACCCTGCTTCTACTTGCCATCAAACTTTTGGAAGAAAATTTCCAGGAGGGTGTTGTGAACTAAGCCAGCACAGTGGGGCTCAGCATGCCTGGTTTGCCTCTGAATCTTGGCTCCTCCACTACTGGCCTTGGGAGCTGGGCGGGTGCACAGTGTGTCCTTGACATCTAGGGTATCACCTATACATCCAGCATGCCTAGGGCTCAGCCGGTAGTCATTAGCTCCCCGCCTGAACTCTGGCTCTCTCACTGTGTCTTGAAAGGAGATGAGCCAGGACTAGTGCTGAGCCCATGGCTTTAGTTTATTTTATTGAACACTGTTTACTGGATTAACAAACCAGGAAAGCTGAGTGACCTTTTAAAGGCCCCAGTAAAATCTGGCCTTATTTTTCTTTTATAGTCATGATGACTTAAAATGGCAAACTTTAGGTACTTCGCTGCAATGTTACAGTCTGGTGTTCTCTAATTTTTGCCCCCATGCCTCAGTGTCTCGGTTGTATGCACCAGTGTGTAAATAATGTACTCACATTTGTTCAAGATCGTAAAGTTGCATTAACCAGTCACCATCCAGTTATGGAGGAGAGATGATTCATGCATTCTCGTTCTTCCTGTCTGTGTCTCTTGGTGCAGCCTGGATCAGAGCCTGATGTTGGCCGCAATGCTTGAGCACTCAAATGTAACAGAATTAGGACTGCACTTCTATTGTGCTAGGCTAATTGCCTTATTATTGATTCAGCTTTAGAAATGAAATGGATTGTTTAAACATTTTTTTTTTGTTTTAATTCAGATTTTATTAAACCAGCAGCAGCTCTTCGATGGCAGGATTCTGAGGCACATTGATTTGGATCTTCCAGTGTAGCTTTTCTGAATGCCAATCTTGTCCATCTGGCTGCCTATTACCCATCCTTCTGAACAGACTTGATTAAATTCAGAACAGCTCTGCCTTGGTAGTTGCATCTCAGATTATATCATTAGTTACACATCATGTTTCATTGTGCCATGGTGTTTCCTTTCTATTTATCCCAGAATCAGAATGTTTAAAAGGCAGGTTGCAGTTACAGATTGTGGTAGGAGGTAAATTCTAGATTTAATTAATTTTCTTTTTTCTTAAAATATGTTATACATCAGGTCTGAAAGTGAGTAAAATACTAATAGGTGATATATCTCATTTACAGACATAACTCTGACTACCAGAAATCATAGAAATGTTCTAGAATGATATATAGGAACTGAAAAAATAATCTTCAGATTCTGTAGGATATAAATGTCTGTAAAAAAGAGGTTCAGCTTTTCTGCTTTCTCGCATCTGTTAATATGCCATCTGATTGAAGTGGTAAGCCAGTTCTTTTTTTAAAAAATTAAATTTATTGAGGTAATGTTGGTTAATAACATTACATAAATTTCAGGTTACAACTTTATATATAATACAACATCTATACCATATACTCTAATGTATGTTCACCACCCAAAGCCCAGTCTCCTGTCTCCATGTGTTTGTCCCCCTTTACCCTCTTCACCCTCTCCTATCCCTTCCCCTCTGTTAACCACCATTCTGCTGTTCATATCTATGAGTTTGTTTTTTATTTCGTTTGTTAGTATTTGAGTGAAATCATATGGTTCTTGTCCCTTTCCTCTCTCAAAATCCTGGGGGTGTACCTTAGTACTTATATTCTATTGTAGTTGTCTAGCCAGGTGTGTTTACATGTTGATTCCACTGTATGTGTCCTAAATTATATGTTCTGTTTTTCTGTGATATTCTTTTATATATTTATTTATTTATTTTTATTTGGTTTATTTAGTTTCTTTATGTGTTTTCAGATAATTTCTGATTATATAGCCATGATTTCAGGTTTCAGCATTTTTTCCATCTGGTCTGGATGTTGCCCCTCATTGAAATCTGGTGGTGACTGCCATATTTCAGTCTGGTGTATAATCATTGTTCCCTTTCTTGTCTCTTGGTATCTAGGATCTCGTGGTCATTTTGTCTACAGGTCTCTGTTGCAAGGACTCCCTCCTTCCTGTTCTTTGGAGAAGAAGTGGGCAAGACTCAGACCAGGAGGTTTTGCCCCTTAGTATTTTCAGTTTTTTCTGATGGACGATGTGCCTTGCTAGAATTTAGTAGTAATTGGATCATAGAACGTTTATATTTCATTTTCATATTGGATCCTACACATTTATTTTACTGTAATCAAATCCATATTTTTTAGCTCTCTTATAGGGAAATCATAAATGCAAAATATGAGTTGGAGTCTCTCTAAAATTTTTTCCACCTGTTATTTTTTGGTTTCTCTTTTTCCTTTTTTTTTTTGACCCCCCTGGGGTAGATGGATACAGAGTAGAACATGATATATATGTGTTCTTTTTAAAAAAAATAAAAAAATTGGAAGGAGT
>NW_006435766.1:2107639-2120864 GCF_000325575.1 Pteropus alecto
TTTACTAACGAGCAGTTTCTGTAAACCTGTCCTCGCTGTCTGCAGAGGACGTGGACCTTTGGGAAGGGAGCATGTCAATATGCTGAAAGGTCCCAGCTGGCACACTTTGAATTTGTTGGATCTGGTGGCTGCATACTTATGACTGGTTACTTTGATGAAATAGCCCTTCCCCTCTCTTTTAAGGTTGAAGAGAATCTCACCTTTCTTCTGCTGCCACAGTTTGTTGGAATTTTCCTTCCTGCATTTATTTGTCCCAGCTCATACAGAGTTTATAAAAGGTTCTGAATTGTGGATTAATTATGGAAGAGGGGTTATCATTAGGTATGTCATTTATTCCTCTCTCATTCAGCAGATATTTGTCGAATGCCTACTCTGTGTTAGGCACCCTGGACCCTGAGATTTTGCATCGAACAAGACAAAGTCTCTTCCCTCAAAGTTACATTCTAGTTGCGGGGAGAGGTGAAGGCAGACAACAAAACAAAATGCTCTCTTCATACCCATCTTCCCTGTATGTAGCCTCCACCGTCTAGAATGCAAGGAGATGTGTGGGGGGTGTACCAGAGCCAGTCCTAAAGTCTGAAATTCTGACCCAGTGCTCCCCAGCCTGGCTGTGATTTTGTTCACAAGGAATTTCTACCTTTAGTGACTCAGTGCCTTGGATGGACCTGGGCGGGGACCCCTCATGCTCTCTCATTGCATCCAGTTCTAAATGAGTGAAATAGCTTCCTTTCTCAGCCCTTGGTGATTAAAAACAGAAAATGGAGAGGTGAGAGTGATGCCCCTCACACAGTGGGGGAGGAGACAGAAAAGTCAAACAAACTGAGAAGTAGAAACTGCTTCAAGTCACTTAGTAACCTCAAGGCTGAACCACTTGGAAGAGAACAAATTCTGTTTGGTTCATCACATTCTATAAAAAAAGATGTTTTATTCTAACCGATTGTTAAAGTTTTTCTTTAGAAAAGGGTAAAATTAGATGGAATATGCTCAGATGAGATTCCTCAGTTTACTGCAGAGAGATGCAGACACTGTGAAGGCTGAGCTGAGGGAGGCTCCTGGGGCACTGCTATGAGCAGAGGCCACAGAACCTACGGCAGCAGGGGTGACGGCGGCGGGGGTTTGTGGACGATGACATCTTACTAGGCACTGTGACACTCTTCAACAAGGCAGGGCCATGTTTTCTAGGGTTTATAGAAAGTAATATTGTAGAAGATTCAATGTTTTGTTGGAACTAGTCCCAGGGCCTGGGGAAGGTGGTGCTGTGCCCTCTCTAGCTCCTATCCCAGCTTAGCCCATCATGACTTGCCTGGAAGCTGAGAGATGGGAAGATATACAGTATCCTTAATCAGACATGTACTGGGTGAGCACCTACACGGGCTCACATTATACTGCATACTGTGGAGGGGTGGTGAATACTTCACACTAGGTTTAATAAGTGTGGTTAACTTATCTCCAAGTTACTAAAGGATTAAAAGAAAGGACGGTAAGAAAGGAGAGATTACTGATTGAAGTCAACTTATTGAAACAGCCTAAAACAATATCTGACTGCCTGGAAATGGAAACGCAAAAGTTATAAAGATTTGTGTCCCTTAGCTTTTGGTCTACTGTTGCATGCTTGTGGAGCAGCAGGGGCATTAACATAGAATCATCTCGTGCCAGAGGAGCTTCATGGGTGAGATAGCATTGGAAAAGAATGCCTTTGTCTTCAGATCTTCCTGACTTCCTAGGCCTAGAATCTATTCACCACTAGCTGTGTGAGCTCAGGGATATTCTTTAACTTTTCCAAGCCTCATTTAAAAACATATTTACAGCGAGGATAATTATAATAACTGTCAAGGTTATTGTGGGGAACTGGAGTTCATGTTGGTGAAATGCGTGGAACATGGCATATACTAAGTATCAAGCTGTTATAAATATGATTTGAGCAAATGGAAGAGAAAAAGAAAAGAATACCTTTATCAGGAGCTCAGAGGAACTAATCAGCATGAAATGTTTTTGGAACATACTGTTTTTCTGCTCTATCATGTAAAGTTTTCTAAAGTATCATGAATATGGCATTGCAGTAACATAACATTGTAAAGTATCATAATACTCCTTATTTAGCTACTTCCTCATTTCACCAGATCCGTTCTCTCGTTTTGTTATTTAATTATTTATAGAGCATACTGAGGAAGCTTTTTGCTAAACACTTTAAGATGTATTAAGATGAACAGGAAACAGTATTTATCTGAGAATATATGTGGAGGTTGGGCTCAGATCTCCAGTTATCATCAATGGAGGAAAGAAAGTGAGAAGTGGGGAATAGTGGGGTGGGTGGATGGTGCTGAGTATGGACTGAGCCAGCCTGAAACCCTCACTTAGGACCTTGACAGTTCCCAAGCCCACTAGAGGCCTAGCTGCTAATCTCCTAGTTACGGAAACAGAGAGATCTGAAAGACAACTCCTTTTACATCCTGTGATTGAGGTTTGGATGATGGTTGACAGTGAAGAAGCACTTTGGGGGAATACTTAGGACTGAAGAGGAATTTTCATTCAAAATGCTGATCAGCTCTCTGTTCTGCTTCTGTAAATATGCTTGCTGCATGGGCTGTATTCAAAATTGGCTAAAGACTCACCTTCCCTTTTGTTTGACCTAAGCAACAAATGTAACTGTACCCCCTAGCAACTCCTACGCTTTCTAACACTTTGCAACTGCCAGTAACCCAAAGCAACTCCGCCCTTTGTAACACAATGTAACTACCTGCAACCATAGCAACTTCATCCGCTTTGTAACGGTCTGAGGACAAATTAACCAATCAGCCCATGCCAAAAAGGGTCTATATGAGAGATTTTGCAACTGAGCCCAGAGCCAGATCTTCAGAGCGCTAGCTCCTCTGGAACTGCCGCAGGCGTAATAAACCTGAGTTCTCTAACTCTCCGAGTCCTGCTTGGTTTCTTGCCCGTCTAATTTTGGATCTTTTCTGCAGTAGGACCACTGATGAGAATTTGATCTGAAGATCTCTTATTGCACCTTGTATTGTATATTCTTTGTGGCAAGTGCGTGCTCTCAGTGGTTTTGTGTTTGAAAGTGGAAATAATGCCTCATTTGTTATTGGGCTATCTCAGTGTTCGTAACTTCACTTATCCCCAGTGTTATACAATCTAGCCTCCTTCTGAAATGCATAAATAAATATTTTTGTGGACTGGCTTTTCTTGGTGCTTTTATTTTTTATCCCCAGCACACCTCTCCCTTACTTCACACAGATGTAAGTTTGCTTCACAGGGTCCCCCAAACTCAAGGCATTGGCTTGAATGGTGGCTAGACTTGACGGAACTGAATACTGGATTTTGTTCCTAACTCTAGAAAATCAAGTCTTTACATTTCAGCCATAAGCCTCCAGAAGTAGATTAAATAGGGATTTTTATGATTGAATGTGAATATTATTATAAAGTAATAAAACTGACATTTTTCACTAAACTAACAATATGGTATTTTTAGAACTAAAGAAACAGTGCTTTTCCAAGTAGTCAAGTGGAGCTTTTTTTGCACACCCCTTGTGGAGTGGCATTAGAGGTAGTTTAACCAGCAACAAAAGGTTTCCCATTTTGTGACCGGCTACTTTTTTTCACTGTCTTTCTCCCACATTTTTACTCCTTAAGATCTCCAGTTAGCTGTTTCTCATCCCTGCTCTCGGCCCTTGGCTGTTGCTTTGCCATTGTGATCTGAGAGGGTCCTCAGGAAAGGGCTTTCCAAGAATCCTGGAAAACCAGGAGACTGAAGTTAGGAACCAGGATGAGGCTCATTCTGAACCTAACAGGAAGCCAGTTAACTTTCAGTGATGTAGAGGATGAGGCCCCTTTCTGCCATAGCCTTTACTGCCTGTTGTTTGTGGCACACTTGTATCAGCTGCAGCTGCTCTCTGAGGCAACTTTTCAAGGGGAGTGTGTATATGTGTGTGTGTGTGGTGGGGGGGTCTTTTTGGAATAGAGGTGTTGGTGATGCATTGAAAAGCCACCCACCAGCTCAAATCAGAAACACCAGCTATTCTCCACACCAGCAACCCACAAGTTAGAGACCACCTATGCAGGTGGTGTGGGAGATTGCGGTGTTGTGTGCTGTGTCAGGAAGGGGTCCTTTTCCCAGGTGCCTCTCCTTTGCCTTGCTGCTTCCCTTAGGGAAGGAAGAAGAAGAGAGATTTTTGGCATTCCTCGATTCTTTTGTGTATCAGCTATATTATTAAGTAGAGATGTTTGGGGAAATAGGAAAAAAGCAATTATGTTGGTAAGCTCGGATTTCCAGATTTCTGCACATTGAAAACAAAGATTTGCCTATTTTTTGGCAGATGGAGGTTCTAGGTTTTCCTGGCTTCTAGGTGACTTCTTTCATTAGAGGAATTCAAGCTAGGGTTTTGTGTTATTGAATCATACAGAGGGCTGAACCAGTGACTTCAATGATAGGATTCTGAAGAGGCATAAGCTAGTAGAGGATAATGAACAGTCAAACCCTGGCAGTACCAAGTTTAGAAAGGAAGAACAATCAGTGAAGCTACAAGGTTACAATTTAAAACAAATGACATCATCTGCCAAGACCTCAGGAAGTACATGTCAAGCAGAACTTTTAAAAAGATTAATTCAAATAGTTAAAACGATTACATTTGGCAGCACATCCTTAACTTGGAGAGAAAAGAAAGGCAAAAAAAAAAAAAAAGCTTCTTTGGGAATTTATGGATATAAGCAAATGATAAACACTTTTAGAGCTAAAATTTTCTATTGTTCGCTCAAAGATAAGCAATTATAAGCCTGATGTGGGAAGTAAATTCATGTTATTGACTTTCTTTTCCCTGATCATCAGCAAAGAAAATAGACTGTGGAAGATCATAAGTGGCACACTGACCATCATTGAAGGTTCAGCATAATCTGGGCAGAGCAAGTGCAGGAACTGCTTCCCAGGCTGGGTGTGCCTCTAGTGTGCTGGATGATGACAGATTATCTCGTTTTGACTGAAGTGAAGAGTACTAGGAAATGGGAAAGATGAGCACTTTAAGGCATTGGCACAGCTATAAGTGTATGGGGTATAACTGAAGTAAAATGAGGTAGGTTAAAGCCAGCAGCATGTCTGGGGTCTTCCCTGCTTCTGCCTTCTGCACCTAATCTCTGTGCATGGCCACATTGCCAACAACTCACTGATTGTTATCCTTGTCTGCCTTCACCTAGTATAATCTCATCACTTAGCATAATACCTTCTGGTTCATCCACTTCTTTCAGCCATCTTTCTTCCTACTTGAAATGTGGCCACAGCTTTCTTCCTGGTTACCTGTCCTCTAGTCTTATCCTCCTTTGGTTCACTTTTTCCCCCATGCAACCATGATGAGTTTTCTTAAGTGCGTGTTTGATGATGTAACTCCACTCTTTCAATAACCCACTGGTGCCCTTGAGATAAAATCTCAACTCTTCCATGACCCTTTTCTCACCACTTTTGTGTCTCAAATGTCTGGTGTGTGCTGTACTACCAACCTCCCCACGCACCCCCCCCAACCCCGCCTCCAATTTTGTGTCATTGATATTCTGACTTTTTTACCTTAAATGCCCTTCCTCTTCTCTCCTTTAGATTAGCTAACCTGCTCTTCTAGCAAGCCTCAGCTCTCTCCTCGATTCTCCCATAGCATTTCCCCTAGTAAAATACTTGTTAATGCCAGCTAACTTACCTGCTTCACACCCCACCCCAGACTTTAAACTGGAGGGCCACAGGGTCATGCACCACAGTTCCTACATGAGTTGATTGACAATAAAAAATTTGTTGAATTGAGTAATGATAGGGGACTCAAATGTGTCTTTACTGCCTGTCAGGGTGTCATTTTGGATACTTTTTAGTTGTGTACAATTGCAGATTTTATCAATAGTGCCTTTACTTAAAAGACCTAGTTATTTGTCTGGTATTAAAATATGAACGATCCAAGTGGTGTTTTTCGTATTTCAATGAAAGTGCTAATTCATGCCTCTCAGGAGAGACTGGTTGCTAGGAGATTCTTTCTCTTTGAATTAGTCTCTATTTGAATTAATGATTGATCCTTGCCAGTTTTTCTTTCTTTTTTCCTTTCCTTAAATTGTTGAGAAGAGCTATTTCACTTGATTATTCTTTTATGTTATTCCCATTATTCACCTCGTTTGTTAATTATTGTTGAGCATTTGAACTTTGTACACATGGTCCCTGTCCTATGGTGGTACTGACTCCAATGAATGAGGACACACTCAGCCTTTATGTGGGGCCCTCGAATCCCGCTGGCTTTAACCTGTGTTGTCCCTGATTGTCATAATACCTAATAAGGTCATCAGAGTGTAATCATTCTTATTTTATTAAGACTCAGAAAAATTATGTGATTTTCTCAAGTGGGAAAGGAGAAACCAGAATTCACTTTTTTAGCTTTTAATTCCACATTTTTTATCTTGTTCTCTGCTGGACCTTAAGCACTGCAATATATGCTTAATAATCTGATGCCAGGGCAAATCAAGTATTGTCCAATGAATTTATCTGATGCATGATTTTTCTGTTCTTTTTTTTTTTTTAATTTAAACTTGTCACTTCACCTTCAATTTCTTTTTCTTTTTCTTTTTTTGCAGTGGATATCTTTCTAAATTTCAGTTGTTTTGAAACATCATCAGTAGCTTATCCCTCTTAATTCACAGGAAAAATACAGCTTCTTATTCTAGCACTTAGAGCAGGAGAAGTAGTTTGGTCAAATATGCCTTTCCTGCTTTCATTACCTTTGGCTTTTCTTTCTGAACCATCTAGCCTGGCCATGCACATCTCCTTGCTGTCCTGTGGCATGTAGAAGACCTTTGAATATGTTGATTCACCTTTATGTGGTCAGTACATAGTTGGGGGGAGCACACATTCAAACTAATGGTTATGGGGACATCACAGGCATGTACTAAGCCCAGTGAGAGTGGAGAAGGGCAAGTGAGTGACCTAGATGAGTCAGTTGTTCTAGGGACCATAAGCTTCCGCTTGGACTTGAGGTGGGAGCAGAAGTGACCAGATAGGCCAACCTTAAGAAGGTTGTTCCTGCCCAAGAAGATGGTCTAGCCCATGAAAAACTGAAGGAATATTGTGTGGTGGAACACAAAGTATAAGGCAGGGAAATGGGAAACAAGGCCAGCCAGCTATGCAGAGGAATGAGGACTAAACACCTAAGCCAGCGGGAGTCTGTGTATCCCCAGTGCCGTGGATATGATATTGTTGGATATGTCACCTTGTACTAATGTTAAATCAAATATGGAAGTGAGCAGGGATTAGCACTGATCTTATTACTCTATCTTCTGCCCTCTGCTGCATTACATTGACTGTTCATGCCCTTCCTTGCCTGCCTGAGCTCTAGTAGTAATCAGCAACATGCTCACAGGGGAGCAATGTTACGATAAATCAGTATCCTGGAAAAGCCACCACTGAATCTTCAGTTTTAAAATGCAGGACATCAGTTTGTAATGAACTGTGACCAGAGTGATAATCTTTAAACTTTCAGACACTTACACTGATAATTCTATGAACAGGGACCTTGCTTGTCATGTTCATTGCTGTCTTCCCAGCTCACCATGCAGCATAGGGTCTGACACAGGGTAGGTGTGATGCCGAATAAGGACGTGTGCACATGTGAATAATTGTATGTGTATATGTGTAGAATATCTATACATATACAAATACGTTTAATTTAGCTTTTTATAAAATTTTATAATTTTCTGTATAAGATCTTACACATCTTTTGTTAAATTTAATGATACTTTTCTTGCTTAGTAAATTGGGTCTTTTTTATATTATCATTATTACATTAGCTAATTGTTTATTGCTCTAGGCCACAGTGTTTCTCAGTGACTGCCCCGTTGGCATGTGGTTACAGTTCCTCATTGCGTGGGATGGGGTAACAAATGCCCACACATTTCCAAACACCCCTCGGGTAAAGGAGATGATGATGTTCCTTTAGTTGAGCACTGATACAAAGATAAAGGAACAAAATTGATTTCTATATATTACTTTGTATTGTATTTAGTGCCAAAAGATTTGTAAAGCCCCTTATATTTTCTAAGGACACAATTATATGCAAATAACACTTTTGTTTTTTTCTAATCCAGTAAATTCCTTTTATGTTTTTCTTGTTTCTGTACAATGTTGAATTGAAGGTAGCTGAATCCCAGCCTAATTTCTAACCTAAGGTGAATGCACCTGATGTTTTATCCTTAGATATGAGGATTGCTGTAGAGTTTGGGCAGATAGCCTTTATCAAGATAGCCTGAATCAGATTAAAGGGTTTTTGCTAAGAGTCTTTTTTTATCCTGAGTTTTTCATTCTTTACATTGTAGCTCTTTTTCTCTCTGTGGTTCATTCTAAATAATTTCCTCAGATATGATTTTCAGGGTACCAGATCTTTGTTCAGATGTGTCCAATCTGCAATTTAACCCATCTATGAAGTTTTAGATTTCTGTGACTTTTTTTAATTAAAAAAATTTTTAAATAGAGTTGGCATTCAATATTATATTATAAAATTTTAGAAATTATATAAAATTTTTAAATACAGTTGGCATTCAATATTATATTAGTTTTAGGTTATTATATTAGTACAGCATTGTGGTTAGACATTTATATGCTTTAAGAAGTGATCTTCCCTCTAGGTCTGTACCCGACACCATAGTTACTGCATTATTGACTATGTTGCCTAAGCTGTACTTTACATCCCCATATTATTTTGTAACTGCTAATTTGTACTTCTTAATACCTTAACCCAGTCCCCCAACTTTCCTCCCATCTGACAACCATAAGTTTGTTCTCTGTACCTACATTTCTGTTTTCTTTATTTTGTTTTTGAGATTGCACATAAAAGTGAAATTATATGGTATTTGTCTTTGTTTGGCTGATTTATTTCACTTAGCATAATACCATCCATGTTGTTGCAAATGGTATGATTTCATCCTTTTTTTTTTTTTTTATGACAGAGTACTATTCCATTGTAAAAAAGTACCACATCTTCTTTATCCATTCATCTATTGATTGGAGCATTTAATCCATTACATTTAAAGTAATTATTGAATTACTTTATTCTTTATTCTGATTCTTTATAAAAAGAATCAGAAAACAATAAAATGGAAATTATGTTATTGCCATTTTATTGTTTTCTGATGCTTTTTGTAGTTCTTTTCTGTTCTTTATTCTCTTGCTCTCTTATACCTTGATTACTTTCTCTAGTGCTGTGTTTGGAATCATTTCTCTTTATTTCTTGTATATCTCTTGTAGATTTTTGGTTTGTGGTTAAAATATGTGTCATATGTACCTAGTTATGTTTATAGCAGTATATTTTAAATTAATGGTCCCTTAAGTTCGAACACATTCTGAAATCACTACCATTTTTACTCATCCCCTCCATGTTTATGTTTTTGTTATTATTTTTTTACTTCTTTTGCGTGCGTTTGTATGCATCCCTTAATTTACTGTTCTAATTAGACATGATCTTCCTACTTTTTACTAGTTTTAGTGTTGGTTGATATGCTTGTATTATGTTTGCCTTTATCAGTGAGAATTTTTCTTTCTTTGTGATATTTTCTCACATCTTAATTTTTTTCCTTCTTTTTAAAGAACTCCCATTAACATTTTTTGTAATACTGGTTTGGTGATGATGAATTCTTTTAGCTTTTTCTTATCTAAGAAACTCTTTATTTCGCCTTTGATTCTAAGTGGTAGCCTTGCTGGTTAGAATAATCTTGGTTGCAGGTCCTTGCTTTTCATCACTTTGAATATTTCGTGTAAATCTCTTCTGGCATACAAAGTTTCTATTGAGAAATCAGCTGACAGTCTTATGGGAGCTCCCTTGTAGGTAACTAGTTGCTTTTCTCTTGCTGCTTTTATGATTCTCTCTTTATCTTTAACCTTTGACATTTTAATTATGAAATGTCTTGGTGTGGGCCTTTTTGGGTTCACCTTGCTGGGGATTCTCTGCACTTCCTGGGCTTGTATGTCTATTTCCTTCACCAGGTTAGGGAAGTTTTCAGTCATTACTTGTTCAAATAGGTTTTCAGTCCCTTGCTCTCTTTTCTCTCCTTCTGGTAACCCTCTGATGTAAATGTTATTATGCTTGTTTTCCCAGAGGTCCATTAAACTGCCCCCAATTTTTTTTTTAAGATTATTTTTTCTTGTTGCTGCTCTGATTAGGTGTTTTCTGTTAACTAGTCTTCCAGATTGCTAATTCAGTCCTCTAATATTTGATGTTGATTTACTCTAATATAACCTTCATATCAGTTATTGTATTATTTATTCTTGACTAGTTCTTTTTTATGTTTTCTATCTCCTTTTTTATATTGCCTATCTCATTGTTGAAGTTCTCATTGAGGTAATCTATTATTCCCTTATATTCATTGAATATCCTTAAAAACAGTGTTTCAAACTCTGATCTGATACATTGCTTGCCTCTGTTTTGTTTAGTTCTTTTTTTCTGGAGTTTGTCCTGTTCTTTCATCTGGGACATGTTTCTTTGTCTCCTCCTTTTGGCTGCCTTTCTGTGTTTGTTTTTATGTCGATCTGCTGTGCCTCCCAGTCTTGGCTGAGTGGCCTTATGTAGTAGGTGTCCTATGGGGCCCAGTGGTGCACTCTCACCTGAGCCGGATGCTCCAGGTATGTCTTTTGTGTGGGTTGTGTGTGCTTTCTTGTTGTAGTTGAGCCTTGATTTGTTGCATGTCAGCGGGTGGGATTGACCCTCAGGCTGACTGACTGTGAAGACTAACCGTGACTGCAGCAGATGAGCTGTACAAAGAGGCATTAACCCCATGGAGCAGTATTCACTTCAGTGGGGCTCTGTGGCCTGCTAAATTCACCCTTTCGATGTGTCGTTTGTGGAGCTAATTGAGTGGTGCTGTGGTGTGTTCTGAAACTGGCCACTGGGTGTATTGGTTCCGGGGCTCTTTGGAGGGGCTCCAGTGTAGTCCAAGTTCAGCCACTGCCTGTGCCTGGGGGCCATCTGGTAGATACAGAGTGATCTGCAGATGGTTGCCACATATGCTAGGTTTGGAGGTGCCTGGGAGGTGAATGGAGGCCGGTTGCCACTAGTGCGGGGCTTGGAGCCACTTAGCAAGAGGTACAGGGCATGCTGAAGCCAGCCACTGCTTGTTTTCGGTTTGTGGACCTTTGAGAGATTTTTAGGCAAGTCTGTAGCATGGGCTTAGCCAGCCACTTGTGTGGAATAGCCTCTGAAAGAGCTTTGGGTAGGGAGCATATATTGGTTGGGGTGGGATCTTAGAGAATCACCAGGGTGCGGCATGAGTAGTGTTAGCCAGATTGATGGAGACTCAGATATAGCTCCTACCTGCACCTGCATGCTGTGTAGTTGGAAAGTTCAACAAAAGAACATCAGCTCCTGCCAGTACTTCCATCTGCAGTCTGTGTGGGGGAAGGGCTTAAGAAAGGAATAATGGCGCCTGCTTGCACTTCTGTCTGAGAGAAAGTTACCCCTTCAGCCCTCACCCTGAAACCAGATAATTCAGTTTCTCTCCATATGTCCCTGATGTTTTCCAAGCTTCTGTCCCTTTTCTGGAGCTTAGGGTGAGTGAGTGTGAGTGAGCCAGTCTGTGCTTGGGCCCTTTAAGGGGATGTCTGGGTTTCCAGCAGCCCTCTGTTTCACCCAGGTAGAATCTTTGAAGATTTTCACAGCCAGCTGTTGTAGGCGTTCCTCTTCCTGGGATTGGTGCTGCAGGCTAGGGAGCTTGGTGTTGGGCTGGGACCCCTTGCTCTTCAGGAGCGCCTTCCATGACTGAGATATCCCTTCTGACACTTAATTGCCACTCCTGGGTATGGAACCAGAGCCCATTTCAAGTCTCCTACAAGTCTCAAAGTGGGTTTTTCTTTATATCCTTAGTTATAGGAATTCTGTTCAACTTGTCTTCAGGTACTTCTCAAGGGTGACTGTTCTGTAATTTAGTTGTAATTTTGATGTGAGAGGTGAGCACAGCGATTATTACTTTGCTGTCTTGACTGGAACTCTGTCATGACTTTTTTATTTCTAGAATATGCATGTGCTTACATGTGTATACATACATACATATGAACACATACAGACACGGCTTTTTTCCAAACCTCTGTTTTTATTTTTTACCACATGTTTTTATTTTATTACTTTATGTGTTTAATTAGCACATAAAAATTTATTTTATGGTCTCTATTCTATTTTTCTTATCCCAAGTTCCTGAGGACCTAATCTTGCTGTTTGTCTCCTGACTTTTGCTTGTAATGGATTGTTTCCTTCTTTGTCTTACGCTTTTGGATGATGAGCCCATCTTTAGCATGCATAATCTGATGGTGTTCTGAAGTTGGCCCTTTGTATCTATGGGTCCTGTATCCATGAGTTCCACATCTGGGGATTCAACCAACTGTGGTTAGAGAATATTAGAAAAAATTGTTACTTTGTTGCTGACAAGTACTATGTAGTCAGGCCTATGATAGCGGCATCTGAACTGAACATGCGTAGACTCTTTTCTTCTTGTCATTGTACCCTAAACAACACAGTATAACAATGATTAACATAGCATTTACATTGTATTATTACTTTAAATCATCTAGAGATGACTTAAAGTATATGAGAGGATGAGCATAGGTTATTGTAATGCAGGAGCTCCAGCTCAGGAACCTGCACCTGGGGCCTTGAATATTCTGAAAAAACCACCAGGAGGGCCAGAGGAGTGACACTTGGTTGGTTAGAGCTACAGGAAAAGGCATCTGGCCAAGAGCAGGCATTGTTTTATATGCGAGCAAAGGGGAGGGGATTGCCTCATCCAGGAGAACAAGGGTCTTTCCCCCACAGATAAAAACAGAATATGCTACCTAGGTAGTGTTAGGACCAGTGGGCAGGTAATGTCCATGAGAACAGCCAAAGGAGCAGATAGTGCTCATGGGCGCAGTAAGAAGTGTCCTTGGGGACAGGCACAGCCTGGGGAACTCTTTATTCACTGTCTTCCTTGAGGTTGCTGACCAAACTGTCCTTTTTGTCTTCTGTGTATGTGGAGGGGCTATGTTTGAATTAATCCCACAGTTATATGCAAATACTATGTTATTTTATATAAGGAACTTGAACATCTGAGGATTTTGGTATCCAGGGGGTCCTGGAACCAATCTGTGGGTAGAACAGTCTGTCTTTTGTCTTAGCATTAGGAACTTTTTCTGTCTCCTTTGGTTTATCTTAAGATAGAATATTAGAAAAAGACAGTGGAGGGACTGGTGAGA
>NW_006435766.1:2120916-2164598 GCF_000325575.1 Pteropus alecto
GTAGAAAAGGGAATGAAAGGTTGGAAAGACAAATGGAATGGAGAGTCAGAGAGATATTTTGATGGATGTAGAGACACTGAGCATATGAATGAATAAGTCAGACGTGTGCATGGAAAGATGCACACAAACACACATACATCGGGCACAGACTCAGACCAGGAGGCCTGGCACAAGTTATGTGTGGACCCAGAGACACGTACTCACAAAACCACACACATGTATCATCCTCAGGGGCATAGGCAGCCAAAAGTACAGAGTGAAAATAGAAAACAACCAAATCCAAGTGCATTAGCATAATTGTAAAGAATAAACCTGAAATCAGTGGGAATAGAAAAGATGGCTTTAGAATGAACCAGAATTGTAGTACCAGTAGTTGACTTCCACAGCAACAGTGGAAGAATGCTGATGGCAGGTTGCAGGAATTGGGGCTTGCTGGTGGCAGCTGCATGGAGCAAACCAGTGGGGTCAAGCTCTGGATTTTGATCTCATTGGCACTAATTAACGGAGATATAATCACTGATTTTCAGGTAGCACAATAGTAACTAACAAATAAAAATAAACCAATCTGATTTAAAATTAACAGGCTTTATTTGTTTATTTCTTCATTACCTTGCAGTTCATAGCCAGATATAGAAATGTGACTGTCTAAAATTGAAATTAAAGGTTTGAGATTTTGACCATGTCAAATATTTGTCTAAAATAAGAAACTGAACTACCTGGGGCCCAACAGTGCAGGGCAAGGAAGTAGAAAGTGGGAAGTTTCTGTTTTGTGAGGATTATCTTTTGTGTCTGCTATTCTGTTCACCCAGCACATTTTAGGCATTGCCAAACTTATTTGTTTTCCTTCTTACTAGTTTTCTAGACCATAATGACGTCCATTTACACTAGGCGTTATTTTATTGCATGGATTCTTTATGACACTAGCGCTGGTTTAAAAGCTAAGATGAGCAATTGTGGATCTCTGATACTGTGAAATCTGTGAAAGGCAGAAGAAAATTAGTTTACCTGGCATAGGAGAATAATTCTAAATTACACTGGCTAGCACACATACTATTTGGTGTTTTTTAGTTTTGAATAAAGCGATCCTGTCAGACCTTGTACGCAACTGAAACATGGACTATATGAAACATGACTTGAGACAGGAAAGCAGCATGGCTATTTTTCCATTATCACCTGAAAGTCTGATAGTAGACTCTTAGAGTGACCGTTCTGTTAATATTTTTATTTGACTATGTGTCTTAATCATTGTAAAAAAGCAGTGATTCAAACTCTGCTTCCTTAGTACTAGGTAAAAGTCATCTCAAGAGATTCCATAACATTTCTCCTTTTTTATTTTTTAATAACATTTCTTAAAACTGCTCTTCTCTCAAAATATCCCTGCCTCAGAGGCCCATTCTTCTTGTCATTATGGATCATTTTGTCTTTTGTTTTAAGAGGTAGGCGAATCTACATCAGGAACACTGACGTTTTAAACATCATTTTTAGCCAAGACTCTATAGGGAACAGAAAATATGTAATAGAAATAACATGATGCATTTGGAAATAATCTAAATACATGTTTTGTCTCACGATTAACCGACCTTTTGAATAGCCTTTTGAATACCAAGAATGCATTCTTTATGACCATGAAATAGTTCACGTAGATAATAGGAAAGACACGGTGCGATTACCAACCCAAAGTAATCTTTTGACATCAACAGGACTGAACAGAATACCTGGCATATAGTAGCAACTCAGGGCATGTTTGTGCAGCCTAACTGAATT
The DNA here is from genome assembly GCF_000325575.1 of Pteropus alecto. Lineage (NCBI taxonomy): Eukaryota > Metazoa > Chordata > Mammalia > Chiroptera > Pteropodidae > Pteropus > Pteropus alecto. The sequence goes on from NW_006435766.1 coordinate 2,122,681, forward strand.
CAATCGAATAGCCTTGCCAGGGAAAAAAAAAAAAGTGGCATAAATTTTTGACTCTAGAAAAGAGTCCAGTGCCTTAAGCGATTTTGTTTTAAGTACACTGTTCCTCTATCTCATAGATTGTGGTCAAATATTTTTTTTCTTTGTTATTCACTTGCTGGTCCTGTGTTCTGATGGTGGCACATACTTCATCTGACCTTGCTGACTAAACTGTAAATTCTCCATTAGCAATTACTAGAGCCTGTGAACATTATAGCACCAAATCCTAATCTTCAAGGAGTCAGAGATTGTCCTCAGGACTTTCTTGAATTTAAAAGTACCAGGATCTCAATTCCCTAAGAAATGGCAAACTTGTCTTATTTTGGCTCCACTGTTGGCTGTAAACAGAAGAGCAACTGGTCTGGTAGACATGTCTGAATTGGATATTAAGGGAGCAGCAAAGTAAGAGTGGGGTGCTGACACTGTCCAAGGCTAGGGAACTGAGTTCTTGGCATTGCCCCGCATCCGGCAGGAAGCACTACTTGCTTATTGTTTTTCACTGATACTTTTCTGTGGGGATCATGAGAGGATTTTTGGATGTTAACAACATCCATCATGGTTGGGATTCCATAAATGCTCTAATATTTCATATGCCAAAGTCCTCCAAAAAAAAAAAAAGACACAAAACAGTAACTTAGTAGCATATTTTTTATTTAACTTTATTATAACAAAATCCTAGTTGAGCAGGAAACTCCCTCATAAAGACTCATTTTCACCAGAAATTTCTGGCCTAACCTCTTCCAGTTCAAATTGTGGCAAGTTTGAAAAATCGTCTCTCTTGCTTATCTTTCTCCTTCCATCAAAACACCAGTGCCTTTTAACTGTGAGACTATACTGTACTCCATATAGTTTTAGTACTTGTTATAGAAGAAGGGCCAGATAATTGAAATAGCATTTAAGATTCAATAGGCGTTTCTTTAATGAAGGACCCAGTGAGAAGTCAGGAGCTATATCATCCAGTAAGCCATGTAGGAAAAATTGGCTGATGTAGGAATAATTGCCTCACTTGAAAGGCTTGTTGAATAAGTCTCTGGATAAGTGATTAAGTGTTGCCTTTGGTATATATATGTATGACCATCCTTGTCATTTTTTTTTTTTCCTTTTATCTTTGATTAGCTATTAAAGCTAAGGTTGGATGCCGTCTGTTTTTATGGGTGCCGATTGGGTTTCTTTGCAAATTTATTGAAATAATTAAACTCAAAATAGTTTTCATTTTGAAGCTAGAAGCTGATTTGAAGAACATGTTGAGTTTTTAATAATTTTAGTGTTCTCTCTTCCCTCCCCTAACTTAATTCTTTTTTTTCTTTTTAAATAATTCTTTTTTTTCAATTTCAGTTGTCATACAATATTATGTTAGTTCAGATGTACACCATAGTGATTAGACATATATCTTATGAAGTGATCATCCTGATAAATCTAGTACCCATCTGACATCATACACAATTATTACAACATTATTGACTATATTCCTTATGCTATGCTTTATACCCCCATAAATATTTTTAAACTTCTAATTTATACTTTTTAAGCCCTTCACCTTTTTCACTCATCCTGCCTCCCATCTGGCAACCATTAAAATGTTCTCTGTATCTATGAGTTTGTTTCTGTTTTGTTTACTTTGTTCTTTAGATTCCACATATAAATGAGATCATTTGGCATTTGTCTTTCTCTGTCTTGACTTACTCCACTTAGCACAATACCCTCTAGGTCCAGCCATGTTGTTATAAATGGCAAGATTTCATTCCTTTTTTATAGCCGAGTAATATTCCATTATACATATGTACCACCTCTTCTTTATCCATTGATCCATTGATGGATACCCAGGAAGTCTCCATATCTTGACTATTGTAAATAATACTGCTGTGAATATATGTTCTTATGTCCTTTTAAAGTAATGTTTTCTTTGGATAAATACCCAGAAGTGGAATAACTGGGTTTTTCTTTGTCTTTTGTTAGAGCCATAGAGAGTCATAAAGTCGACTTTTTTGTAATTATTGCTACTCCAGCTTTTTTTCTTTTTGTTTCTATTTTTATGAAATATCTTTTTCCATCCCTTTATTTTCAGTCTGTGTGCATCTTTTGATCTGAAGTGAATCTCTTGTAGGCAGGCAGCATATGTAAGGCTCTTGTTTTCTTATCCTTTTAGCCATGCTTTGTTTTTATTGGAGCCCCTAATTCATTTACAAAGTAATTGTTGCTGTGTAATTATTGCCATTTTATTATTAATATTTTCAACTTTTCTTCTTTAAAAAGTCCCTCCAACATTTCTAGTAATACTGGCTTGGTGGTGATTAACTTCTTTAGTTTTTTCTTCTCCGGGAAGCTCTTTATCTGTCCTTTGATTCCAAATTATAGCATTGCTAGGTAATCTTAATTATAGGTCCTTGTTTTTCATCACTTTGAATATTTTGTGTGAATCTCTTCTGGCATACAAAGTTTCTGTTGAGAAATCAGCTTACAGTCTTATGGGAGCTCCCTCGTAGGTAACTAGTTGTTTTTCTCTTGCTGCTTTTAAGAATGTCTTTAACCTTTGACATTTTAATTATGATGTGTCTTGGTGTGGGCCTTTTTGAGTTCATCTTGTGGGGTCTGGACTTCTTGGGCTTATATGTCTGAAATTTCCTTTGCCAGGTTAGGGAAGTTTTCTGTCATTATTTCTTGAAATAAGTTTATGATCCCTTGCTCGCTTTCTTCTCCTTCTGGTGTCCCTATGATGTGAATGTTGGTGTGCTTGATGTTGTCCCAGAGGCCCCTTAAACTATCATTTTTTTGGATTATTTTTTTCTTATTGCTGTTCTGATTGGATGTTTACTGCTACCTTATCTTCTAAATCGCTGATTTGATCCTCTGCTTCATCCAATCTGCTGCTGAGTCCTTCTACTGTATTCTTCATTTCAGTTATTGTATTCTTTATTTCTGACTGTTTTTTTTTGTGTGTGTGTGTTTTCTATCTCCATTTTTGTGTTTTCTATTCCTTTGTTAAAGTTCTCACTGAGTCCATCTGCTCTTCTCCTAAGTTCACTGAGCATCCTTATAACCAGTATTTTGATTGTCTCCATTTTGTTTCATTCTTTTTCTGGAGCTTTGTCCTGTCTCCCCATTTTGGCTGCCTCCCTTTGTTTGTTTCTATGTAATAAGTAGGACAGCTATGTTTCCTGATCTTAGTTGAGTGGCCTTATATAGTCGGTATCCTTCTGGTGCCCAGTGGTACAATCTTCCTGGTCACTTGAGTCAGGTACTCTAGATGTGTCCCTTGTATGTGTTTGAGTCCCCTGCTGTTGTAGTTCAGCCTTGGTTGCTGTTTGCATGTCAGTGGGAGAGAGTGCCCCTTGGGCTGATTGGTTGTAAGGACTGGCTGGTGACTACAGTGGAGGAGCTGTTATTCAGGGGCTGACCCTACTGAGCAGGATTTGCTGTAGCAGGGCTGTAGTGCCTACCCAGTCTGTTCTTTAGGTGCATTGTCCTTGGATGTGGCCCCAGTGTGCTGCTCCTCCTCAGCCGGAAGCCGGCCACAAGGTGTGCAGGGGGAGGCATCCTGCTGCAGGCCAAGTTCAGCCACAGCCGGTGTCTTCGCCTGGGGCCACTTCTCATAAGCTACCAAGCAGTCCACAGATGGTTGCCACCCACAGTGGGCTTAGAGAGGTGCCTTGAGAGGTCAAGCCATGAACCAAGGCCAGATAATGCTGGGCTCGAGGCTGCTCAGCAAGAGGTACAGGACATGCTGAGGCCAGTTGCTGCTTGTTTAGGTTTTGAGAACATTGGCCCACAGCATGTGCCAAGATAGGCTGTTTGTATGGAAAAGCCACTAGAGGCCGCTTGGGTAGACCCGCAAGTTAGGAGAGGCGGAGTCTCAGGGAAACATTAGGGTGGGGCGACCAGTGTTAGTCAGGTTGATGGAGATTCAGATATGCGGGCTTCCTGAGTCTGCAAGCTAGGAGGGTGGAGGGCTCAACAAAAGAACAGTAGCCTTTGCTTCTGTCTGGCAGAAAGCTGTCCCTCCAGCCCTTGCCCTGAAACCAGACAGTTCAGTTCCTCCCCAGATATCCCTGGCACTTTTTGAGCTGCCGCCCCAGTACTGAAGCTCAGAGTGAGTTTGTCAGCGGGTAAGTCCATGCAGCGGCCCTTTAAGAGGCACGCTGGGAACTCCTGCAGCCCTCCTGTCTCATTCAGCCACAATCTCCGCTGGTTTTCACATCCAGATTTTGTGGGGCCTTCCCTTCCCAGTACTGGATCCTGGGTTGGGGAGCCTGGTGTGGGGCTGGGACACCTTGTTCCTCTGGGGAACCTCAGATAAGATATTCCTCCTGATTTTTAACTACTACATGCAGGTGTGAGACCAGCCCATTTCATGTCTTCACCCCTCCTACCAGTCTCAAGGTGGCTTCTCCTATATATCTATTTGTAAGACTTCTGTTCAGCTAGACTTTATGAGATTTTCAATATTGGTTGTTCTGTAGTTTAGTTGTAATTTTGATGTGGTAGTTAGATGAGGCCAGCACAATGTCTACCTAGTCTGCCTTCTTGACCTGAATCCTCCCTAACTTAATTCTTTTGTTTTGCTTACCCAGTCTCTCGTTCCCTATGAATCAATTTTTAACTGGAAAACTTCTATTACGGGATTCTTATTGTTTACATATTTTACTGACAAGCCTCTAGCCTTTGGAGATTGCTCTAAGGTAGGGATTACAAAAGCAGATGCCCATAGAGGTTGGAATGTTCAAAAGTGAGGAGCAGCACCTGATGACTGTCAGCAAAGTGATAGGGTTGACCACTGGGGACTGGAGCCTTAGGTCTAACAGTGCTCCAACAGATTGTGGCCAATTGGAATGGAGGCATAGTGTTGCCAAATGATCTGATTTCTCACATGAAGCTGGAAATATGGATTTTTTTTTCCTGGTGGTATATATCTGACACATAAAAGTTATTATATGTTGCCTCAAATAGATAAATTTAAAAATAAAATGTATGGATCAAACAAAGTACATCCACAGCCCAGGTTATGCCCATAGATAGCCAATTTGCAGCCCTTGCTCTAACGGGTAAGTTTTGCTTTTTCAAAAAGTAACAGTGAAGCAGAGTGTGTAGATGCTGATTCTGCTTAAAGCTGAGCTATATTATTTTTCCTTACCTTTAACAAGGAAATATCACTAAACTAGAGTTTAGATGAATCAGTTATAGCATAGAACTCTTAATTGCGTGTTATAACTTTGTTCTGCGAATTTGTAGTATGCTGGGTGTGGAGCAGACTTTTAAAAAGAAAAAGTAGTTTTAGGCTAATAGATCTCCAGCCAAGTATCTAATTTTGATGTATGATTTTCTCAGATTTCTAAATAGCAGTGTTCTCAGTTGAACCTAGAAGAATCTATTAACACAATAACTGTAGGCTTTTTTCCCCAGACTCTTTGAATATATTAGCAATTTAAGGTTGAAAAAATTGAAAATGAATTTTGACTCTGCTCAGTTATCAGATTCATGTATTTTCTTTTTCTTTCTTTAAAGATTTGAACATGGAATTCAATCCTTCGGACCATCCTCGGGCCAGCACAATATTCCTCAGTAAATCTCAGACGGACGGTAGGTTACTGATTTGTTCTCCTTTAAAAAAAAGAAAAAAAAGAAGAATGCCCATGTTGGTAACTAGCCTAAGTCTTGATTTTCCACTAGATGTGTTTTTCAAGGTAAAAGTAGAATCCCCTTTAATAACCTCAAAATATATTGTTTAATGGTGGTTCTCTTGGGTTTTCTTTTGTGTTGTTTGTAGAATTTCCTACTTGAAGCAATTATCCTCATTTTGCCAAACAGCTTTGTCCATTATGTAGCAGTAGTTTCTCGCCTGAGAGTCCGAAATTTTCCTTTGAGAATTGATACCTATATAAATTCTCTAAAGACCAGAAGTATTTATTTTTTTAAACAGTATGTAAAAAAAGCAAATATAATCCTTAAATAAAAGCATCATTATCTCTGTTGTATCATTTGAGAGCTGAATTGAACCTGTACGCTGGGGTAGACCTTTTCTTTTTGCCAAGCTTTGACTAACCAGTTTATTCTGCAGTCTTTGTTTTGTCCTAGGTGTGTGTGGAATTTCTCCTGGGGGGTTTTCTCTCTTTTCAAGACCTGGCTTATCTCACTGTTCTCTGGCCTTTGACTACAAAGGAGAGATAAAACTTATACAACAACAGTGAACATGAACTTTCTCAGTTGGATTCCTGTAGAAAAAAATAGCAGGAGAAATGTGTTAAACGATGTAGTGACCAGGATGTTGTATTACCATGTTAGAGTCCTATATGATTTTATCCCTGACTCCTTTGGCAAATTGCTAACTCTAATTTAGAGAGGATCCTCAGTTGACTAGAACATAATCCAACATATTAAGAAAGTAAGTTTATAATAAGAACTGACAGCTCCTCAATAATGGTTAGGTAACAATTTTGACTTGGTATAATGCAGATATAATATTGGTGATCTTTAAGTAGGCCACTGACTTGATTTGTGAGAATTTGGTGCATTTATACAAAATCAGTGTTTCAAGTGTAAGAATAAATCATTGTAGGCTTTAAATACTTGTAAAGTAAGTTTTGAATGTATTGAGTAAAAACAAAACATGTTCTTCTTGGCCTGGTGAAGTGGGAAACCATTGGGAGGTGTAGGATATTGCAAAGGAAGGAAAGCGACAGTGAGGATAAGGGTTTGGGACAATGAAAAATGAGAAAAACGTTTTTTGCACTTAATGATAGGGCTATGAAAACAAGTTACAAGGTTAGCATATTTCCAGATTTGGTTCTTGCTTCCAGTGAATTCAGCCAACATTCTGAAAATTTTCTATTGAGATTCACGTGGAATTGCATTAGAGCCTCTAAGTAGATGACACATACCTTGATTGTCATGGTAAAAGGAAACTCAGGGATTGTCTGACCTGACAGAAAGATTGCTCTAGAAAGGGGTGAGGAAGTATGCATCTTCCCCTTAACCTCTACTCCAAGTCTCATTCCCACTTCCTTTACTGGAGTATCAGGGTATCAATTACTCTGACCCTTCTGCTTATTGCTTGTTTCTCTTTAAATGCTGGAACTTTCCATTCAGTATGTAAACCTACTTGAGTCTCACAGGTTAAGCACAAGAAAAGTAATAACCAACATCTTCTCCCTGAGGTATTGCTCTCTCCTCTCCTCTGTTTAATGAAAGCTTCTGTACCTTCTCTGCTTCTCTTTCCATTCACTGTTCCACTGGAATCTTCCAACACCACCATTCTGTGGAGACTGGTACAGTTGCCTGGGAACCTTTGTCCTCTCTTAGCTCTTGACCTCTTATGTATTGCTTGGTGCCATTGATTATTCCTTCTCTTTTGGCTTCCTGTCTTCACCCAGGCCAATTTGTTGAAAATAAGCCCATCTCATCTTTAGAAATCATTAAAAGAAATAGGTTTTAAAAGTAGGCAAATTTGATACCTTTAATGAGTTAATTCTTTGGTGAACTGATTATCAGAGAATTGGCTATTTGGGAAATTTGTCCTGAGATATTCTTTTATTTAAGGTCCTCAGATATCTTAATCAATCTTTTCTCTATTCATCCCTTTAATGTTAGTATTTTCTAGGGTTCTCTCTTCTCTTTTGGGTCTGCACAGTTTCTCCCAGCTTCCATCCCAACTGTAGTGTAGCCAGATTTTTCTCTGCAGTATTCAGAACCCATAGATCCAGTTACCTACTGGACATCTTTACAACGAAAGTTATAGGTTCCTCTCACTCACTGTGTCCCAAACAGAACTTAGTAACTGTAGTTAACCTCCTGCATTTCCCACCCTGACCAGGTCCCCAAGCCAGGGATGGCCTAGAATTTTCCTGGACTCTTCTCTTTTCTCAGTTTTCACATTTGGCAGTGGCGCTGTAGCTCATTCACATTGGCTTGTGGGAGCTGATTGTGCAGATTTCTTCCAGTCTCCAAATTCAGTGACTTTATATTGGAAGTTTGAAATGGCCATTATGGGAGTTTTGACACCATAAAAATTGACAAATGCTATAAGTCAGGGCATTCTTTCTTTTTCTTTTCTTTTTTTTTTTTTTTTAAAGGCAGCACACTATTGCATCCAGGTGATTAGTGGTATATTAATTTTTACCTCTTAATAATCCCTTGAATCTGACTGTTCTTTCCTAGTCCCATTGCTGCCCCTTTAGTTCAGACTCATAATTCTCACTTGGGTTACCGCAGCAGCCTCTGGACTTCCCTTTGACCATATCCCTTTCCATTCCTATGTCTATGCTGTTGCTAGGTGAAGGAAACTTTCTGCAGATTAAATATGATTATGTCACTTGCTTGCTTAAACATTTTTAATGGCTCCCAGTTGCTTTAGAATTCAATTCCAAATGTCTTAGCATGATATACAGGGCCCTTGGTGATCTCATCATGTGCATTTCCCCACCTTGCTGCTTGCCCTCATGTTCTGCACTCACCCATGTTCCCCTTCTGTCTTCATACATCTCATTTCTTGCATCTTCAAGGCTTATTCCTGTTATCACTTCTTCCTTGAATGTATCCTTGACCCCTTAGGCTCGATTAAGTAGGCCTTTGGTGAGCTCCCGTAGTAGCTTGTGAGTGCTTTTTTCTTCATAGTCTGAACCATATTGTGGTATTTAAAACTATTTCCTTATCTGTGTCAGCAACTATCTCCTAGAGGAAAGGCAAAAACTTACATTTCTATTGGAAGAACACCCACCCCCTTCTAAGAATACCAGAGCAGTTCTAAATTGTGGGTCCCACCTCCATTCTTTTTTTAATGGGGAGAAATGTTGTAATCTGCAGTTGTAAGGTACACAACTCCTTTGAGGTCCCTTTCTTTTGAAACTGGTCATCTCTTTTCAGGTTGATGTGGTCCTTCAGCAGTTTAGAGTAGGTTTGTGGGTAGGAGGCTACTGTTGGAGTGATGACAGTTATATTAGGGCAGCTGCTGCCTGAGACCACAGCCATGTGCTCTTGCCTTCATAGCTCTGCTCTACAGACCTCTCATCCTCTTTCTTCCCAAGCACTCAGTGGTTTCACAAACAAGCTCTGTCTGCTCTGCTCCACACCTGCCAACTGTTCATTGTTCTGATGTAGATGATACCTGCATTAAGTCATTAGGAGTTTCTTAACTGTTAAATTCCTTTCCCTCTGATATCAAAGTGATTTAGGCTGGCCTTGAAACCTTTTCTCAGTGTTCAAAAGGAGACTGGAAACATAAGAGAATGATAATGGAGCGCTTGCCTAATTAGACCTCCCTCAGCTGGCTGAAGTTAGGGATGTCCTGTCCAAATTCAGAGTGACTGCTGTCAGTCATGTTTTTACACAAATCGGATGTAATTGTAGAATTTCTTTGTATGAGAGCCATTCAACAAAGAACCAAGGGTTCCTCATGGGGTGGGGTGGTGGTGGAGTTGCCAGGTGAGAGAAAAATTGGTTCACTTGGCCTACGTTGACTGTTGATGCTGTCATTTTTGCTTGTGGGGAAGAATTGCTGTCCCGAATATATTTTCCTTTTTTGTACTGTTTTAATTCACTGTTTTCAAAGATATGAGAGCCTTCCGCTAAGTACCAGGAGAAAGCAGCCAAACTATATCTTTTTAATTTTAATTAATATGGTTTTTAGAGGTTCATCTTTAAAATTCTATGTGTTTCTCAAGAGTTTCTTGAAATAATTAAAGGAATAAAAACCACTGTCCCTTGAATGACTTAAAGCCGAAGAAGAAACATTAAAATTCAAAAACAAAAATATGAGTCATGATTTGTTTGTTTGTTTTTGCACATTCTTTCAGAAATACTGAAATTGAAAAGATATTTTGTGGCCTTCCTTTGTTTGGGGTCATGTTTTTGTTCCTGGGCAGCTTTGAACTTGTACATCATGAGAAGACCAATCTTTTTGTACTCCTTTTATCTGGCATTTAGCAGTAGCCGATCCTTGTGCCCTGTTGGGGATCGCTTCCATCAAAGCGTTCCATGCCCTTCTTGTTGCCATGTCTCTGTTTTATAACTTCCCCAGTTCTTTATCACTGTCTTGTGCACTTGTTCCAGGATGCCCCTCACCATCTCCCTGTCAGTCACTCTGTGCATTCCCCCCATAGCTTATCAAGTCCTGTAGGGAATACATTTGCAGTTAGATACTGAAGAATCCACAGGAGCTCAAAGCTTTTATATCATGCTTTCTTTCCTTTGCTTATGCACCATGGAAAATAATTTCGAAAAACTATGAATTCAAACATTTTTATGTTAACTGTAAAAATTTTCATCCTTTCAAAGGATGTAATTTCTGATGTATTCATTGATACTTTGAAATAAAACTATCCTTCTTTTAAAAAAATGTTTCAGGTAAAATCTCAATACTATAGTGATTGAATAATCCACTATCAGTCATTTAAAAACATATGAATATACGATTTAACAGTTGGACATTGCATATTATTCCTTTTTCATCTTGAACTTGTATTCTCTTGCCATTTTCTCCATAGAATTTTATCCAAATATATTTTGATTTCTAGAAGTCATTTATCACACCATTATACTTCTTTTCTATGAAAATATAGATCTAAATTTAAATTTTTATTTTTCATAATTGTAACTTAATAAATGTTAAAAATAAGTTTTAGATTGAGGTATCATTATTATTATCATCAGCCCTCAGTTGATCAAAACAATACAAACATTAAAATTTGAATGAATAATAAATAGAAAAATGAAATAATTTTTAGAAAAGTACTTCTTACTAAGATGCTTCTTTGGATGACTAGAATGAGCTGCTGGCCATCGTCAAATTCTTCATTCTTATAAGTGCTGAGGAACTTTGTTCATGTGCATAAATAGAAGGGAATAGAAGGAATTTTGGTACAATAATACATACCCTAAATTCTTTCTACTCCATCTAATTTATATATCATAAAATCTCCAAGGAATTTGTCGTCTCAAATAATTTCTAATAACCAGCTACAGTTCAATCTTGTTCTTCAATTTTGTTGACAGTAAGAAATTGGAATCCACTGTGCTTCACACCTGCCAACCGTCCATTGATTTGCAGAAGAGTTTCTCACCCAGTTATAGTAGCTTCTTACTTTTGCATGTTCTAGGAAGTACACCAAAGAGGCTTTACCAGACATACAAATAATTTATATCTGCTACTCTTTTCATTTGGTGGCACCTACTTTAACCTACTTTAACCTACACACTCAGGAGCCATTGGAAAATGAATCTTATTCATTTCAGAACACTGTCCCTGATTTCTTTGACCCCGTTGCAGTCTGCATATCCCTCTGTAGGAGCCGTGAACTTCATCATGTTGTTATGATTTATTGTATGTCTTTTGTACCTTACATCTGTATGCCATGTACAGTGACTAACTCATAGAAGGGATTCAAGTTTATGTTGAATGAACGATCCCCACCTGTGCTTTTTCTCTGAACTAATGTTTTTAGGTTTTCTTTTGATTTAAATGTTTTTATCAAAATGTTACATATCCTTCATCTGGCCTTGTTGGCAAAGCTAGGGATCATTGTCAAACCAGGCATATTTGATATATTTTCTGTCAAAAAGGTCTGATTTCATTTTTTTCAATTCATATAACGTGTCAATACACATGCCCATGATCATTATTGCTCTTCTAATCCTGATAAAGGCCAGATGGTTGTCATGTGGTACATGCCTGGCCACCAGCCTACTATGTCTTCCAGCTTGGTCTGTGCTCTGTTCCCCTAGGCCTCTCCCTTGGAGCCTGTGTCTTTGATGGGACTCTAACCACTGAAGAGGCATAGTCTCCATGGAAATCGTCACCACTGTGTGACCCCTGCAGATGCAGAGCCAGAAGTCCTCCCCAAGCCCGTAGTAGAAATGTCCACAAGGCAGGGCAGACTCCAGGCTGTGCTGCAGGCTACGGAACCTGGAGTAAAGGCGGCTGCCTCACCCCTGTGTCTGCTTGTCTCTCTGTCAGATGCCCTGGGAGAGTTCTTTCATGTGAGATGGGTGCATGTCCAGGGTGGATTGGGATGCCTTTTTCTGTGGAACAGGAGAAGAGTCCTTGTGAAGGAGGAAGTGAGGAGGGAACCCCTGCTCATGCCTCACCATCTTCCAGACTTTGAATACCTGGTTTCAAGACCAGCTGCTCTAGTCCAACCCTGAGTTATTCTTTGACCAGATCATTTCAGGGATAGAATTACAGAAACTACTATTGCCTTACCTTTTTTTCTCCCCTAGTCTGGGGGAGTAGATGCTCAAGAAATAATCAGAAGTGGAGAGTATTGAAAAGTCAGTGCATAAGTGCTGGACTGACTGTGACCATCTCTAGACTGTGGCCAGCCCCAGCCTGCGGCCAGCCCCAGCCTGCAAAGGATCATCCTTTGTCTCCAGTTTGGCAACCAGACTCCAGGACTGACCTTAGGCCCTTGCCTGTCCTTAGTTAGCTTATAGTCAGGTAATCTCCTGTGTTATAATTTCCTGTACTTTGACAGTAATCATACTTGTCACCTCATAAGATTGTTGGCCTGAGGCAATAGGATGATGTCTTGGGCACACAGTAAGTGCTCAGTGTCTATTCTTCTTTTACCTGTGAATCAAGTACTTGGGTTTCTCAGTGCTAACACCTAGGACTCCCCTGAGCCATCCTTTCCCAGGACCTCAGACAAGGGGACACCACCCCCATTTTGGCACTATAAACATGTGTTCTCCATTCATAGTTCCCACTGTTTAATAGACACCCCATCTGGCAATCCTACAGACCTCTCAGGATTGTCATGTCCAAATCAGAAGTCATCATCTTTTCTCTCTTGCCTGCCTCCTCTCCCCATCACCTATTTTTTTTTTTTTTTTTAAGGAAAAACCCTCTGTCAGTCCAGGTCCCCAGACAGCAACCCAGCAGTCCTGTGATCAGTGTCTTCCATCCCATCTGTTCCCTAGATACCCCTAGCTGTCTCTTCCTTTTCTTCTTCCTTCCTTCAGCCCATGACTAACAGCACGTCTCCCTTTCTTGGTCTATGACTACAGCCATTTCCCAGCCTCCCTATCTCCATCTCTTTTTTCACTTTTCCTTCACGTGGCTGCCAGAAGGAGCGTTCTAAAATGTAGTTCCAGTTGGCCCCTCCTACTCACACTGTCTTCCATCAGTTCCCACTCATCCACAGGTGAAAGGCAGCTGGCTCATGCAGCATCACCCTGCAGCCCTTTCTGCCTTCCCTGCCAATCCTCTTCTCTTCGCTGTGTGTCCCCAATTCTGTCTGAGCGGCTCTGGTCCCTCTGCTTTGTTGCCCTGCAGCTGACTTAGCAGCCCCTGTCCACGATGTCATGCCAGCCCAAAGCCAGCCTCTTTATGGGGTTTCTGACGTCCACATTTCCTCTATTCCCATAGACACGTTTCCCCATCCGTAACATTTTTGAAATCAGGACAGGCCATGTCTTATCCAAAGTTCATTGGCAGGATTTCTTTTTCTTTCTTAGTGGCAAATAGAATAAAGATGTACCATAAAATCAGTGACATTAAATTCAGTGTAATTTGTTTTTTCCTCTACTGTGGAGGTGTCTTTTTTATGGTTTATAAATAAAGGAAGAGTGGGTATATTTATCCACTAAATTCCATGTTGATTTAGGATACAGACTGTGTCTTCCTCTTTTTGCATCCTCTGCACCAAGCTCAGAGGCTAGCACATATAACCTTAAAGAGAAGAGGGATTACATAAATGAAGTAATGAAAGAATGAAGGCAGGGAGTCATAATCCGTCCGCAGCAGATATGCCATGGCACTGTGACAGTCTCCCTGCCTAGGTGGCTTTCTGTTTTATGCTGCAACATCACTTTATTTCACCTTCCCTAACTTCATCAAGAAAAGACACATCAGTATTTGGGGAGAAAGGGAATGTAGGTTTCTTAGGCTGGGCTGTTATTTGGACTTCCCTCTTTCAGGTCTGAACCTCACATGACCGTCCTACCGTCAGGACCACATTCCCAGCTCTGCAGTCATCTCTTGAGGTGCACGAGGTAGGGATCGGTGTGGGGTCTCTTGGCCATGCTAAGCCCTGTAAGTTAAATGGATGAGGGAGGGAGCTTTGTGGCTTGTATTTCTTGGAAGCATCACCCTGCTGCAATGTCTGATCTCTTGGGCCTTCCAGTCTAGAGAAAGCTGCTTGCACAGTACAGACTGAGCTGAAATCAAATTAGACTGAGAATGTCATTTTTTTCTCAATATGCCTTTTACTGTATCTTCTCTCCTGACTTATGCTTTCCTCAGACTCAGTCGTCGGGGAAATTGCTCAGTGAGCATCTACTCTTGGCCAAGGCGGGGTGGGGGAGTGGGGGGTGGGGGGGTTCACCACAGCTGGGGTGGAGCTTGACGTCTTCTCCACCACAGTTCTGCTGTTAGCGCCTTCTGACCTGTTAGTTGGTAGCGATAAAGTCTTATTTTCAATAACTTACTTTTCTGTTCTCAGTTTTGAACTATGAGGACCTTCCAGCCCCTTTCAGTTATCACTGGCTAACCTGTACCTTTCACAGCTTTTCATGTTTATATCCTACCTTCATGATTTCTGTATTTGGTCAGCTGCCCTGTGACATCTGGGGAGGCAACTGAATTCCACTGATAATCTAAGTTACCATGTAAGAACAAGTAACAGCTTGGAATGATTTCCTGAAGATAGTGATGATTAAACGCACAGCCTTCTGGAATCAACCCGCTGGAGCCTGCAAGCTTTAAATCCATCACTCTTCATGTGATCTTGTGCACGTGATCCAGATGGTCTTCCTAAACAAGTTTTTTTCATGTGTAACATAGAGTTAGTATCTCCTTCCGAGATTGTCAGGAGTACTGAATGTGTAATCTCTCAAAGCTGTGAGCACAGTACCCAAGGCAGCTTCAGTTCTCAGTAAGTGCAGTCCTTATCTGAAGTGTAGGTTCTCATTTGTTCAGTTGGATTGAATTTCTTCCCTCACCTGGGTCTCTGCCATCATCTTAGCTTGTCTTAGGAGTTGAGTCCTAAGTCTGAGCAGGAGGATAAGTGACGAATACTAATGGAAGGATGGAGGTGGTCTCTGGGCTCTGCTGTGCCCAGGTCCTGGGCTCTGCTCTGCCCATGTCCATCTTTTTCTGTCTGTGTTTCCTTGATACGAACAGATTAACACCCCCGCACTCCCATACCCCCGCCCCCATTTCAGAGTTTCTTCCAAACACCCTGGAAGCAAACCAAGAAGAGGTCAGGTATGAAATGTCAGCAGCACACATTCCATAGAAGTCTTTTATAAAAGTATACACAGCAGTTCAAATCTCACCTAAAAAATCAAATGATAACCTTACCACCATGTTCCAGAATAGATTTCTGGTGAGTTAACTAGTTGTAGGTTAACTGTGATGATCATACAGTTGACCCTTGAACAATGTAAGAGATAGGGATGCTGACCCCTTGTACAGTCAAAAATCCATGTATAACTTTTGACTCCCCAAAAGTTAACTATTTATAGTCTGCTGTTGACCGGAATCCTTACTGATAACATAAACAGGCAATTAATACATATTTTGTATGTTACGTGTATTATATACTGTATTCTTAAAGTAAACTAGACAGAAGAAAATGTTAAGAAAAATCATAAGGAAAATAGATTTACAGTAGATTTACAAATTGTTGAAAAAAATTTGTGTATAAGTGGACCCACACAGTTCATACCTGTGTTCTTCAAGGGTCAGCGTAATCATAAACATCTAGAAACAATGTAAGTAAATACTAATCTCAATGGGGAAGGAAGCATAAAACAGCAATGGAAGAAGTTGCCTAAAAATGAAAACCTGTGTCAAAATGTATCCTAAAGTTAAAATGGGAAAAATATTGTAGTACATATGACAAAGAATTAATACCTTTATATATTAAGGAATTATTATACAGCCAGTGAAAATGCTAACACACCAGCAGAAAAATGGGCATTATTACTGTTGGCATGTTTATGTGTGTGCATGTATATAACCACATGTTTATATATAAATGTTAATTTGCAAAAATGCATGTAATATCTGTATAAGTATGTATAGAGAAATAACTCCCTTTGAGAAAATGCACACCAGAATATTAATAGTGGTTATCTCTGGGTTGTTGGATGATTTATTTTTCTTTCTCTGATTTCCCAAATTTAAATTTGTATTTGTATTTTTTCTCTATACTGGTCTGTATTTTCCATGAGAAAAAACTTTTGAAAGAATCCACTTTATTTAGGTTTCTGGGCTTCTGAGGAAATCCTGTGGCCCTGGGTTTTTTCCTCGGTAAACAGGAAACATCTGAAGTTAGTTGACAGTTTGTTAGATGGATACTTGCTCTTCGAATGGTTTCTCCTTATGCTCTTACCTACTCTGCCTCCTGTTCTCTCCCTTGGAATGTGTGCTCTACATGACTGGTCTGCCCCAGACATCTTTGAAATTTTTTCTTTTCATTTTTGTTTCGTCTGCTGTGCTTATTTAGACTTCACTTTGAACGTACAGATTGTCCCTCTGTGCCTAGGTTTAGAAATAAACACAGGTCCAGAACACTGCAGAATAGACCAGAGTTGTTGGGAGGAGCTGTCCTCCTGGCATGCAGGAGGTGTGCTTTTGTGGGGAAGTGACCTCATCTGGATGCCTAGTACAGGGCCCAAAGGCGTGGGGTGAATGTTCCTACCATAGTGCCAATCTGTGTCCTAGTCACAACTTACCTCCTTGTCAGGCCATGAGGTCAGCAGGGCAGGAACCTCAGAGCATCTTTGCATTTACCTCACTGGGTGCAACAGTTGTGTTTTGAGTTAAGCGAATAATTGAATTCATTGAATTATTGAAAACTGAGAATTATATGGTAATCTCAAACTCGTCTTAAGAAAAATTAATATTGAATTTTGATTGTTCAAAGCCTGATCTGTGCTGCCTACAAGAAAAAAGAAAGGAAAATAAAACCTTTTCTTTTGAACCAGATTTTTGTGGTCTACATTGGCTTTGCTATCTCAATAATCAGTTTTACATCTCAAGACAAAATTCTATAGTTTTTTACCTTACTGTCAAGGCCTCTTGTGTGGCCTGCCAGTCCTTCACATCCAGTGTCATTAATAAACTAAGTAATTTTTCTTTGTGGACTAGCTTAGTTCTATTCATATCAGATCCTAATTATCTGTTGTCAAATAGAACTCATTTCCTTCAGATTCCATCACCAGTGACACTGTCCTTGGAGGGAGGGTAGTGCAGAGAAAGGAGCCTGAGGAGCCCAGTACACTGTCTTCCCCCTTCTGGTCACTCCATGTCTGGGTGGCTTCCTCATTTTCAAAAAAAAAGATGTTGGATTACATCTTAGGTAATGGTGGCTGACATTTGCCATTGGAAAGCCTTTTTTAGAAATGGAACAAAGTAATTTTTTAAATGTCTGTCTGTAAAAGAGGTTAGCTGAAATTGCACTTAGGTTATTAACAAGTCCTCAATATTTAGGCATTAGTTTTTTTCAGAAAGTTGTGTTTTTAAGCGTGGGAGTGTTTCAGGCAACCTAAGTGAAGTTTGTTTATCCCTTATTGCTAACTCCTCACTCCCCTTTTTATCTGGAGAAGACTTTTGATGCCAATGGTAGTGTTTTTGTTGATTTCAGATGGCTTATTTTTAAAGCCTCTAGTACATTTTCTGTGTCAGTCATTATGGACTGTTGCATTAGCTAATTAAAAATCCTCTTAACAAAACCATCATACGTGGGATTAAAGGAGACAGCTATTATTCTCCCAGGAAAGATTCATAATCCACATCAATTTATTGCCTGTGTTCCCAACAAAGCAAAATATGGCTGTTAGTGTTCTTAGTTATGTAGGAACCTGAGAACTCCAGAGATTTTGATAGATATGTTATTAGTAAGCAAAAATATTAATATTTAAAAATGATTAAAGCCAGCATAAGAAATGAGTTGGCATATTGCTTATACCATTACATAAAACAAAATGGCGCTAAAGCCATTTGATTTCAGAACTGATTAATGGTCATAGTGGTTTCAAATTTATTTTAAATTTGAAATTTTATATTTAAATTTATTTTAAAAACATTTAGAATTGGGTAATTTTATTTATTATTATTATTTTTTTTTATTTTTATTTTTTGGTAATACCACTGTAAGAGATTCCACTTATTACGTTTCTCCCTATTGTAGTGTCTTAGTCCTGCTCCAGCTACCTTAGGAGGAAAGAAATAATTAATTGTAAAGAGTACCAGGGTGTCTCAGAAACCTTATGAGTCATTGGAACTGAAGACTAGAGCCATTAAGAATTACCTACCTTCTACCCATCACCCCACTGCCCTCTGTTCTTCTGTGCATGCCAACTGTGTTGGGGTCCTTAGAACCATCCCCAGTTTCAGCAATTCAGTAGGAGAATCATAGCACTCATAATATAGTGGTACTCATGGCTTTGACTTACTAAGAAGGAGGTATACAAAGCAAAATCAATACAAGGAAAAGGTTCATGGGTGAAGTCCAGAGGAAGACAGGTACAGACTTCCAACAGTCCTTTCCAAGTAGAGTCACATAGGATGTACCAGATTCCCTCAGTAACGGCTTGTGGCATGTTGTTAGCCAGGGAAGCTCCTTAGAGACCCAGTGCCCAGGATTTTTCTTGAGGATTAGTTAGGCAGGCAGCCACTGCCTGGTATGGACCAAAATTGCAGACTGTCAAGGAAATCAGGTGCTCAGCATAAATCATATTGTTTGTACAGTTTAGGCACAGCAAGCCAGTCTTATCAGTTAGGGAATGGTGGGAACCCTCCCAACATCCATGTTCCCAGACACCAGCTAAGGGCCTCCCTTACAAGCAGGCCTTTTTGGGGATGGCAGTCAGACCTGCTACGTTAACTTTTTTACATAGCAGGAGATGCATCCCACCTTGGCCCATACCTTCAGGTAAGGCTCTAGAGGTGATGAAGCAGCACCCCAAAATACCCAGGAGAGAGAATCAACCCAGCTAAGAATGCGTGTTTGCCTGCATCTATGCCAGTTATGGTCAGGGTCATCTAGGACGAGCATGGATGTTGGAAATTCTTTCTGTTTAGGGACGATAAGTTGGTTTGGGGACTTGGGAGATACTCTAGGAGGAAGTCAGTCATAGGGACACATGCGTAGAATAGCCTCTCAGATACTGTGCAGGCTTGATTTTTCAAAGGCCATCTTGGGGGCAGCATTACAGAATAAATCAGGAAAGTGGTACCTGATTCAAGCCCTGTGAACCGAGATTTCAGGTCAGATTCCACAGGTTCAGTTGCTCTGAGGGAAAGACCAAGAAGAAATTAAGAGTTACAGAAAACAGATGAAACTAAATTTAAGAAAATTCCGTATCTTGATATAACAAAGAATAAAGAAGTCAAGGGGTACATTTGTATAAAAACAGTGAGTGACAAAGATATTCTGTAATAGATTCAGATACCTTGTCCTTACGTATTTTGTAGTAACAGACTTAGTGAACTTTTGTTTTTTATAATTCTAATTGGAACCACTTGGGGTTCATGGAAATGACCTGATTATTCTCTGAGATTAATCCTTGTAGGAGATGTGCAAGAATAGCATATACTTTTATAATATTTCTACTTGTCTGTGGACTTTGATTTTATTTTTGTTTTAAAGCTTTCTTGTTAAAACTTTGTCAGAATATTGATGATTCTATATTTCAACCCTCCTATTTGTGAGTAATTCTTTATCTTTTCAGTAGTCCCCATATAAGAAGCTCTGACATTTCTTGAGACACATGGATATCTTTTATCTGCTGGAGGTGGGTGACATAGAGTGTTGAGGTGACCTCAAAGGTGATTCCCCTAAATAGGAGATAGAAAGCCTTGCTCCAACGTATTGCTGGGTGCCTTAGGAAGGGCTAAGTGTCACCTACGGAATTTGCTGAAAACCTTGTCATGCCTACTACCTGTGTATAAAGTGTCCTCGGATTCCTTCAGCCAGTGGGAAATCACCATAGAAATATCATCATACCTCTATGTGGTAGAGCAAACCTGACTAGATGTACAATAATTTAGTATTGAAATAATTTAAGTAAAACAATATGCGCACACACATACTCACTGATGCACTTGCAGGTATGGCACACACAAAGTGTATAGGGCCAGGAAGTTAAAACTCAGTGCTTCCTGCCAGCCCCTCATTTTTGTTTTGGTATAGTTCACGTGTGGATACTTATTTTGAGTTATGTCAGAAGTCATCATATGCAGCCTCCACACTATGCCCACCAGACACAGTCTGCAGATGTTGTGTGTTCACTCCAGCGAGCTCCTTGGTTGCTGGTCTGGCCTTGGGAGTGGCCAGGAGCCCCGCACTCTCTGTGTGGTTGGTACACGCCAGTGACCTGCAGATGGATCCATCTGATGGTAGGGGCTCCTCAGATGATAAGCTGGATTTGTACCTAGTGTTTTACTATACTCTGAGGTAGCATTATTGATTCCCAGGGATCTGGGAAGTCATGCCTTTGAAGGAAACCTATTCTTTATATCTTCTCTAATGACCTACTCAGTAAATGTTTTGATCGATTAGTATATGCCGTCAAAAGTCTTCAGGAAAGAAAATGCAAAATTTAATGATGTTAGGTTATGTAAAGGCCCCCCTGGGTTCCTTGTCACCCTTATACATGTGTAGAACTGAGGGCTCCTACTCTGAGAAACATTACTACTATGTGGGGTACACAAGGCCATATCACCAAGTAGTGTGAGAATCCATTTCTCAAATAGAACAGTGTTTTGTGTGTTTTTTAATCAACTTTCCTGAGGGAGAGGGTGCTGCAGGAGGCTCCAGAAGGCCTCCTAGAGAGAAGCCTGGCTTTTCCTCCTAGCACCCAGCATGGAGAAGAATTGAATTCTATGCTAATAATGTTTCTGATGTACTTTGTCCTGTATCTTAATGCTGTGACGGGTATTGTTGATATTTATATTTCACCCAATAGTATGGATCTTTATGGGTCTGTTCAGGTTAGAAATTAATATTCCTGTTATTTGCTAATTATTTTAAATTAATGGATGCATACAAGTTTTCTGAAATTTACTAATTAATGATTAGTTATTGGAAAACTGTTACCTCTCAGTTAATTACAACTACACTTACTTGATTAGGGTGCCATAGTTTAAGTGGATATATATTTTGCTCTATTAATCGGGTTCAGATCTGGTTTGTTCAGATCTGCGTTGTGCAGGTCACATATTCTCATATTTGGTAAGGGAGCAACTGGGTACATTGGTTGGTGGAAGGATGGGACCACAACACAGAGGCCTAGTCCTCAGTAACTTGTAAGAGGTTGGCGTGCAGGTGTGTAACATTTGTGTTATATCTTTTGTTTTCACAGTGAGAGAAAAACGCAAGAGTCTCTTCATTAACCATGTAAGTGAAGCTGTCTTCCTGTGGACTGTACAGTAATTGTGCAGGGAGGAGAGCTTTAATAACTGTGTCTGGGATGGGTGAAAATGTTTCATGTATTTTGTCCATTCTTGGAAGAATGTGAAGAACATTGCAGTGTCCTTAAGCTCAGTTTGGTTTGAAGTTGGACAAGCATGACTTGTGTTTATCCACTGTCCCAAATGTTTTTTTCCGGAAGCCCCAGACTGGTGGTGTTCATGGGAAGATGTGTGTGGACAGTACCACAGCAAATACCACAGAAGTCTGAATGAAAGCCACTTCTTTTAAATTTCTTATTCTTTCCTTCTTCTGGCCCTCCCCCAAATTACTCTTTTTCTTTCTGTAACTCCCTCTATTTGAATAAACACAATTCTTTTCCTTGAGGCTCTCTGCCCCCATACACTTTCCTTTTCCTAATTGTTGTTTATAGGTCCAGTAGAATCTGCATGTTCTTTTAGTGCTCAAAGGAAGGATAAACTTGACAACACTTTAAAGGGATTTAAAAAATTTAGCTCTAGTTTTTTGGCTGTTCTGAGCAATATTTCCCTCCCCTGCTTGCCAGGCCTAAAGTGTCTCATTGAGGTAAATTATCCTTCTTCCTTGAGCAGCACGTGCAGCTAGCTGCCCCCATCTCCACTCCTCCTCCTATAACTCCCACCTCCCAGGCCCCTACTCACACCCCTCTGTACACAGTGCGGAGCCCTGCAAGTGTGGAGTGTCGGGTCCAGGCAAAGTATAGCCACCTCTTCATCTCCCTCTAAATATATGTCCCTTTCTTTAGGAAAGAAAACTATCTCCATGAGGTATGGAATGATGAAGTAGGATTTCTAGACTATCTGCATGTAAATGTTTGTAGTTCTCGAAGTACTTGGCACTGAAGCTGTGTGTTAGAGAGACTTAAAGCTATGTTGTCTTCCCTGCCTTTTGAAAATGTGGACAAAATGCTGTTGTAAAGAAATTTATAAGCTGGGCCTATGCAAACTAATTAAAGCACCATATAAATATGTTGACATTATTGCCATTGCCCATTAGAATATAGATAAATTCTATTTAATTTTCCAAGTTCAATATCAAAACTGATGAACTCTTTCCGGTATTCGAATATGGATATCGTTTTTTCATAATTAACAGAGTGTATTCTGTTCTACTGCTTTTGGGAATCCTGCGTTATAGGGTTTATGCTCCTCTCCTGTAGTGCCACCTCAGTGGAGTTCTGCCTTTTAGGTGTGAATGAGATAGGAGCAGACTTCTTGTAAAATGGTGTCATTTCTAGTTACACTCTTCACCTGTTAAGACAGATCAGTCAAGGAATGTAGTGAGCTTGATCCAGCAACTGAAATTTCAAAAATTCTAAACCTTTTGCCTCTTTGGGAAATTTACTTTTAACAGAATACAAATTTATTGAGCTACTGCTATGTAAGCAGTAATACACTGTGCTTGGAGGGTGTGAAAGAAGCCTCAGTAAGGGCTTAGTCTCAGTAAGATTTTAAAAATTCAATCAGATTAAAGAATCCAATTTTTATTATGAAGTAATGCAAATATACA
Source organism: Pteropus alecto (assembly GCF_000325575.1). Classification (NCBI taxonomy): domain Eukaryota; kingdom Metazoa; phylum Chordata; class Mammalia; order Chiroptera; family Pteropodidae; genus Pteropus; species Pteropus alecto. The sequence continues at coordinate 2,145,609 of NW_006435766.1, forward strand.
GGGAAGTTGCAACAATAATACAGAGCATAGGATTTTTACACCTCTCTAAGGAACCTTGGCTACTCTGGTTCCCATGCTACTCATTCAATTTGACATGGGGAAGATGTTTTATTATGTTTTCTCTTAATGTTATTTCTTTTTTTCAGAATGTCTAGAAGTAATAGCGCTATACACACAAAAATCTCAATACAGTTAAGTTTGTGTGAGATGTCAATTCCTTGAGTGTCTGGTTGTGTATATAGAAGACTTATTCTTTTCTTAAACTTTCTTGTTACCCTTTCTTCGTTCTGTCTTCACTCGTGTTATGAGGCACAAATAAATTGTAATGAAATATAATCTATATGGATATAGGACAGCTGACAGGTGGATTTGCTTCCCTAGTATTTTCATAGAAGGTCATTTTGGAAAGTACATTGTCCTTGTTAAGACACGGAAGTGAAGGTCATTGAACTGATGTGATGATTTGTCCTGAAAATGCATGGCTTGTTCTTAGTGGGTGTTGCTGCGTTTGAAGCCCTGGTCTTTTATATGTGGTATGAATCTCATCTCTGAATCAGCCAGTACAGATTCTTGACCGTGCTGCCTGGTTTTCACAGTGGCGAGACATTGCTGGGGGAGCGCGAGGGAATGGTTCTGATAACCTCATCTGTGACTTTCCGATTCCTTTATTTTTCCTTGCTGAGGGTAGAGGGGCCCCAGCTGTTCCTCCTAGAAGCTAGACAGGCACTCCAGGCTCTGTGTGATGCCTCAGCCTCCTCACTATGCCATTTTATTTTTTCCTTCACTGCTCTCTGAACTCCTCAGGTTTTCAACTTGCTCAGGGACTTCTGAAGCAGAGAGAAAAGAAAAAACATGAAGTCTGAGAAAGAGCAAGTACTTTGTCATAAAAGTCCTTTAAGAAGCAGACTCTCCTTATCTTTTAAACAGAAGCTTCCCCCCCTAGCATCTGTTACAGTTTGTTCACACACACACACACACACACACACACACACACACACACTTTCGATTTGAAAAATGTCAAACTTATAGGACAGTCAATAATAATAATATAGAAAATTCCCATATATTCCAGATTCACCAGTTTTAAACCACTGTTATATCACTTTTGACTCATGCTCTGATCACATTCCTGTGATTACATTATTTTTTCTGACTTGTTTGGGAGTAGGTTGTTTGCATTCTGCCTTTTACTTCTGAACACTCCACTGTATATTTCCTAAGACAAGGTTATTCTCTGTGTAAACACAGTATCGTTATCAGAATCAAGAATTCAACATTGATACAATTCTTTTTAATATTCCATTTATGTTAAGGGGCCCCATAATGTCCTGCGTAGCATGTTTTTCTCTGGTGCCAGTTTCAGTTCAAGATCACATTTAGCATTGACTTGGCGTGCCCCTTGGTCTCCTTTAATCTGGAGATACCTTCAGCCTTCTGTATTTCATGACTTTGACAGTGTTGAAGAATACAGGGCCAGGTGTTTATTAATGGAATGTTTCCCATTTTGAATCTGTCTGAAGTATTCAGGTAAGCATTTCCGGCCAGAATACTTCACGGAGTGCACCCTTGCCCTTCGCCATTTGTCAAATCTGGAAACACACAAATCCACCTGACCTTGTTGGTGATGTTGATTTTGATCACCTGGCAAGATGCTATTCCGATTACCCACTTTTTATTGACTGGTTTTCACCTAAAACTAATGAGCAGTCTTTGAACAGACACTTTAAGACCATGCAAATATCCTGCTCCTTATTCCTGCCCCTACATTTAGCATCTGTTGGTCATTCTTGCTTGAACCAATCTTTGTATTGTATTTTCTTAGCAAATAGTAATTTTCCAGCCCCCACTCCCACCCTCACCACATTTGGCAGTTGTCATTCTGCTGTAAGGGAGAGCTTTTTTCCCCTATCCATCATCCTCCCATCCATTTAATTTTATATAGGCTTGTGGATTTCATTTTTCAATGATTTTTAGTTCATTGCTGTCCTTAATTAATTTGGTGCTCACATTGTTCTAGGTTTGGCTAGTAGCAGTCTTTGCAAACTGGCACTGTGTTCTCGTGACATCTCCCCCGCCCCACACCCCATTTTTGGGGATTGAGTACTCTCTCGCTTTTTGGCACAAGATATTCCAGGCTCAGCTCGCATGTCCCTGGATCAGTTCTAGAATCAGCCATTTCTCCAGGGAGCCGTAGTTCCTTTTAGTAGCAAACAGAATTGGAAACCCAGATCTGGACTCCAGGTGTGCTGGTTGCTCCTGGGCTGTCATTGCTTCTAGGCCCAATATTTCCAGGAAGTAGACATTTTAGAAATCATAAATTCTCACTGATACCCTAATTTCCTAGTTCAGTTCATCTCATATGATTTTTTTCTTTTTTGTTTTTGGTCTTTGAGTATTTTTTTCCTTCTGTGAAAATTTTATTTTTTAAAAACAACTTTATCGAAATATAATTTACAGACCATAAAATCCACCCCTATAAGGTATATAATTTAATGGTTTTTAGTATATTCACAGAGTTGTGTAACTATTATCACAGTCAATTTTAGAACACATTCATCTCCCCAAAAAGAAACTGAATACCCATTAGCAGTCACTTCCCATTCTCCGCCTTCCCCCAGCCCCTGGCAGCCACTACTCTACTTACTGTTTCTATGGATGTGTCTATTCCAGACATTTCATACAAGCATTATCATAGGGTATGTGGCCTTTTACGATTGGTTCCTTTCCCTTAGCGAATGTTTTCAGAGTTCACCAGTGTTGTAGTATATTTAGAACTTTATTCAAAATGTACAGGTATGCACATTTTGTTTATTCATTCATCAGTTGGTAAACATTTGGGTTGTTTCTACCTTTTGGCTATTATGAATAATGCTGCGATGAGCAATTTTGACCATGTTTTTGTGAATATATGTTTTCATTTTGGGGGAGCATATTCCTAAGAGTAAAATTGCAGGGTCCTGTGGCCACTCTATATTTAACATTTTGAGGGATTGCCAAACTGTTTTTCAAAGTAGCTGGTCTTTGGTTTTTAATATTTTATTTGCAGTCTTATGAATTTAGTTTTTTAACTGATCAAGAATAAGATACTTGTTTCTTCAAAGTACAACTTTCAACTTTTTCTTTACCTCCTTTGCTTTTTAATTTTTTTAAACTTTTCCCAGGAGAAGAAATGACCTTTTAGAACCAGTAAAGTGTTGACCAATGTAATAGCATTCACAGGGAATTTTGAAGGGACGTTGCTGAAGAACATGTGATATAACAAAAACACTTTATTAGAAGTCAAGTGGCTTGAATTATGCTGCTTATACTTCTTTGCTTTTGATGCCAACTTACTATGTTACTTGATATGTCATCTATAAAGAGGACAGGACCACTTGTCTCCACATCTCACAGGACAGTAATAGCAATGGAGATGGGATATGTGTAGGCCCTTAAACATTGGTGTTGTGTAAATACTTGACATATTTGAGTTTCTATGACAGTTTACTAATAATGTAGAAGAGAGAATTCTAACAGTAGGAAAGAAACTTGAATTTCTTACATTCTAGGGAAAGTCTAACCAATTTTTGAGTCTTTCTGCAAATTAAAGATTTTAAGACCTATGCTTGGGGCTTAAACATCTGCCCTGTCCTTCCCCCAGCATTCTAGAATAAGCTCGTTACCTGACTTTACCCGCCCCCCCCCTCCCACTCCCATCCCCCTGGAACTAGAGCATGGAATATATATGACCATTGCATTCAAGGAAGGAAGTAATAGTAGGAAAAATGTTATTTTGGAAATGAGCCTCTTTCTTTTAGAGCTACGGAAAGAACTCAGGCAGCAATAAACTCTCTGTTGGCTGCCACGTGGGAGAAGCTGCCTGTGGGAGTGGGAGGCCCACCGTGGCTCTGCTCAGCACCTGTTGGGCCATCAGGAAAACCTCTCTCCCTTGGATGATGTCGGTCCTAAAGGGTTGTATTTCTGGATCTTGCCTCACAGCCAGAACTATAATGAGAAAAAGTACTCCTCATTACAGAGTCAGTGCACAGAGCTATAATGAAGCCAAGATTTGACCTGGGATTGAAATAAATTATGAATGTAATTATTTTATAGTGACAACATGCATGACTCACAGTAGAGCAAAATTTTACCTCAGAATTGGCATTTCTAGTGTTTGTTCTTGAGACCCAATGTTGATTTATTTTTCTGCTTTCATAGAATAATGATTTTGTCCATTTTTGTTGTTAATTCCGTGGCTCTTTGCTTTTTCTATCCTTTCTTCTGTCCCTGCCGTAAGAAACTGATCCTACTAAAAGGTGTTCCATCTTGCTTTTTCTTTTCGTGGAATATTCATTTAACATCTTGTGGTCAAAGAAGATTGTTTTTTCTTTTGTTTCGTTCTTTTTATCTTTGTTTTGAGGCTTGTGGTGGGCATTGGAAAGATGGTGGTGGAGCTGTCCTCTCTCCTAGCCCCAGCACCATCTGTTTGTGTGTCCTCCCAACTGTGCATGCTCTGGCTTTGCACAGAGGAATTCTACAGAGTGTCCTTGTGTCCACTCCGTATTAGCTGTGTGGCTTGGGTAAAGATTCTTTCTTAATCAGTTTCCTTGTTTATAAAATGAAATATCCCATCCACCTCATGGTTTTGTGAGGCTGAGCACAGTGAGGTGCAGGTGGTGGCATTGGGCACCCCAGTCTCTTTTTCTACTTTCCTGTGCTCTGTTCCTTGCATGTTTTGCACACATCAAAGCTTCAGTTAATTCTTAATACACTTTTTTGTTTTGTTTTGTTTTGTTTATTCCCCCTCTTTAATTCACCCCCCCTCCGCCAACTTCCACCCCCTGACCTATGGATGTTGCTGTTTCCCCTTAAGAACTGGATCTCTTAAGATGGGGCATCTCCTCCCACACGCTCACAGCGTGCACCTGGGCCTGGCGCACCCGGGGGCGCTGGCACCCCGGAGTATGGTCCGTGGCTCCAACTGGGGCACTAATCCAGGATCTTCTGCTTGTAAAGCAGACGTGCTAACCACTACACTATGGAGCCACCCCCCCAGTTAATTCTTAATGAAGGAATGCTAGTGCAGATTTCAGTCTCTCTGCACATACAGTCTCACCTTTCTATCAGTCATACTTTACTCTTTTCAGACTTAGGATTTTAAAAAAATTATTCAGTGTTCATTTTTAGAGATTTCATTTATGTAATTTTTTTTTTTTTTTACAAATGTTAACAACTTCTTTTTCTCTAGTATTATTACCTCATAACTTTTAATGCTTTATTTCTTTTGATCTTAACAAACCCTAAGAAGTGGTAGGACAGTTTTGCACAATGGTTGAAAATGAGAAGTTAAAGTGACTTAATGCTTATTGAACACATCTGTGTGCAGCATCCCAGGTGTTATCCCACGTAGTTCTCACAGCACCACAGTGGGGAGTAGGCTCTGCTTTCTGTATTTTACAGACGAAGATATTGAATCTTGAGGAGGTAAAGCAAAGGTGACTTTATAATTTATTGTCAAAATCAGGACACTATTGAGTGTGAAAGGGGGTTGTATTATTGGTTACTCCAGGACAATGTGGGCAAACAAGGACTGTTCCAAGCAAGTCAAGATGTGCGATCATACTTCTTAAGTAACTTGCCTAAGTTCACACAGCTAATCAGTGGCAGAGCTACATCCTGAATCTAGGCTTTTGACTCCGTCCATGCTCTTGCCCATCTCGTACTGGAATATGTCGTCCACGTCAGCTAATTCCTGGCAGTGCCATGGGAGAGCTAGCCACTGCCCCACTGCAGCGTGTCCTAAATATGTCAGCATTTCACTGCCCGGTGGCATGGACCCTTGCAGTAAGGTCCTGTTTGCCAGCTTATTGACACGTGGCACCCTCCTTTCTGCTGAGGCTGCACTGTCGTGATCAGCTCACAGAAGACTCAGCTGCCATCATGGAGGCTAGCTTCCTGCCTGGTGGCTCTGCTTTGAGCCAACAAGGCAGTCTGATCCCTGGGATGGAGCTGTTTCTCTTTTGCTGATTCAAGAAAATTATCCAGTCTACCTCCAGAACACCTAAGAGTCTAGACCCTAGAGAGAATAGAGAGGAGTGAGCTGAAAACGACAACGGAGATTGGTCAGTGCCATGGAGGGCGCACAGAGGAGCATAAGAGCACATAGGACGACACTCAGCCCAGATGGGTCTAATGGGAGGAAGGAGTTCTGAGCAAGGGCTGTTGGCAAGGTTCTGAGAACGAGTGGGGTCAGGGAAGGAAAAGGGCCTTTGGGTGTCGTATGAAAAAATCTGGGAGAACATGGCACAAGCGAAGAACTGGAGGTAGAAAGACATGGACTTTGGTGTCAGACAAATGTGGCTTTCAGCTCTGGTGTCTTGAATTTGACCTTGGGAACATTATTTCTCTGACTTCCTTTGACTTGTCTATTAAATGCATGTTGCTAGATGTTTGTGAGTTTTTAGTGATATGGATTTCAGATCAAGAGAAGTTTCATTCTAATACCTTGCAGTCTTGACATTCAACAAATGACTTAATGCCCAAATGGCATTTTGGAGTGATGAGACACCCAGAAACTAAAAATATTTATTACTTAATGTTTAGGATTTTTATTCAATTTAGAAATTATTAGATAGTTTGAAAGTTGAATTGGCATCCTCTGACATACCAGCCCTTAGTGCTGGAGGCTCAGGCTACAGCTGGGCGATCTGAGGCCACGGTGTGTGCTGAGGGGTGTTCCTGCGCATTAGTTCAGGAGGGTAGTTTCTTAAGTTGTGGAGGAATGTAGAGTATGCTCACCTGAGTGCATCACTCATCTCTACTCAACTCTCATCACTTTTTAATCTCGGAGAAATTTGTGCCAGAGGAAATAGTTGAAACCCTACAAGAAATAGAAATGAATTATTGTCTTTTTGTTTCATTGTTGGGATTATTCCCAAAGTTATTTCTAAAAATTCATTAACACATCAGTTAATTACTGAATTTTTATGTTAAACATCTGTTGAGGTTTTATTTGAAGTAGATTTTGCACAGGTGGGGAAAATTTCGTAAGGATTTTTGAAACTTGCCACCCATATTAATAGCTGTTATTAGATTCTGAGTTTTTAGTGTGTTTTATGTGATTTAAATGTGATTGTTACAAGAGCTTTAAAAGAGAGAGAGAATTGTTTTTAATGCCCTAGGATTGTCTTAAATGAGAAATTGTGATTAATTTGTGAAAATTCCATGTTAAAATTGCCATTCAAGTTGTAACTTGAACTTCACAAGCTTTCTTCGTGCCTTTCCTTACACAGGCACAGAACAGTGTGTGCTTAAGAAGGAAAGCCCATGAACGAACCTTATCTTTTGAATTTTCTGATTTAGCCCACATGCTATTTATATAAAACCAGGTTCAAGAGAGTCATATGTCAGTGGTGCAGTGCCCTCTAGCTGTGACTTAAGGAACTGGATATGCATTTTAAATAGTGACTTGTCATTTATTGTTTAGTTTTGAGGGGAGATTATGTTTATAACATCGTTTTTATATTTCTCAGGCTGTTGCATATTTTCTTAATTTCATTACAGAAGAAACCTTATTAAATAAGAAGGAAATATTAAAGTATCGAACAGGGCATTTGGTCTCTGATTAGCTTTAAGGTTTCCTTTACATTCGTTAAACTATGGATACTGAGTGCTTGTTGGAGGTGGGAAGGTGAAGTTGGCAATTTAATTATCCCTAAAGAGTTTTTTGGTTGCTGAAATGACACTTAGACTGTTAACATAGCATGAGGCAGGTAGAAACTCATTTGCATGATTTGATTTTTTTTCCTTACTGGATAATTATTGCTTTTGAGCAATAATTATCCAGATTGATGTTTTCTAATCCTTTTTGCCAATATAGTTTCCAAAAGTCCACTTAGTATTGAATTGGATGTCATCAGTGTATAAATTCTATTTTCTTTATCGATGTCTTTCAGAAGTAGTTCTCAGTTCTCAAATTCTTCAAAGAGCTCAAAATTTGCACAGTTGTCAGAGAACCAGTCATAAGACTACACAGGCACATTTCCTGAAGGTCATCTATTGGTAGTATTTTCTAAAGTATCAGATAATCTTCCCTTTAAAATGTGTTTCGACCTAACAAAGAAATACTTTTTTCTTTATAACCTCAACTCTTCAAGTTCAAGCAGATTAACCAGGGGATTCTAAATTAATATCGGCTGCATTTTCTCTTGCCCCCCAAATACTCTGTACCTCAAGAATAGAGAAAATGAGTACAGTGGACTTTTGTCTTGATCTTGGTTCATAAAACCAGGACACTGCCCTAATTAGGAGCTTTCATTGATGTAATGAGCAGTGTACTTCTTGTTTCACACAGGCCCCAGGGCAGGTGGTTTTTACGGACTCTGCACCACACTCTTTGATGTTTAATTGCAAGAATGCACTGTTCTTCTGATGAAGGAGGTTTGGGACTAGGAGCAGTGGTAGTGACTTTTATATGTGTAAGAACAAGGAATTTCATTATATGAAGAAAGTGTGTTTGCACATTTTTTGCTGGTCATTTTTGCATTTCTTGCTAAGACATTTTTCTTCTGTGGTCTGGTCTCAAGTTTAATTCTTTGGAAGAATTTTGAGCCATGTTTAATTGTCATTTTCTTGTTGCCATTGTTTTCTAGCATCCTCCAGGACAAATAGCAAGGAAATACAGCTCCTGCTCCACTATTTTCCTAGATGATAGCACAGTCAGTCAACCAAACCTCAAGTATACAATTAAATGGTGGGTATACAGATTTTTGCTTAACTGAATGCTTTTTCTATTCCTTAATCTAATGGCTAACTGGTTGGTTGTGTGGTCTTGGAATGTTAAGCTTGGGTGAGGGGAGGCCATTGACTGTGAAAAATCTTTTAAAAAGTGATTTTGGTAGTTAAAATGTGGGGTGTTCAAAATATTTGTCCATATTACCAGTTACATAAAAAGACCAAATTTTAAAATTATTTTAACTAGATTAAAGCATATTTTCGATTTGTACATACTTTCTACCTTCCCACTTTTTATTAAAGCCACCCTGATATTACTCTGCTAATATTTTACCTTCAAAATTAAAAAAATGGGTTCTCAGTTTAAGATTCAGGGCGACAGTAGTATGCAGGCCTGACATAGTGAAAGCGTCCTTGCCCAGAGTGGAGAAATCTAAGTTCTGACCTTGGCTTTCACCAACAGGGAGGGTTTGATAAAACCCTTCTTTGGGTTCTTATTTTCAAATGGTGTTTAATGGAGGAAGGGTGTCTTGGGATAAAATCCTTTCCTTTTGGGCTTCAGTTTTTTAATTTTAAAATAGGAGCGAAGAAGGAAGGAACACTGGTTTCTCCTGTAATGTCCCTCCTTGCTTTGTGATAACAGAGATCAAGAGAACCTGGTGAGCTGGGGTCTGTGGTATTCAGCTCAACTGAAAAATCTGGGATATTTTATCTCTATACTTGTTTAAGAAAGTACACATTTAACAACAGTTCATGTTAGCATTTGAAATAATTCTTTACATTTCTAAATAGGAGCTATTCTTGTATTGCAATGGACTGGGTTTTCAGGCTTGGAAGCTCTGTTCTGAATGTGACCACATGTGACAATCAGTCTCTGGCTCAGGAAGTGGTGACTGTCCCTGTGGTCTGTGGAAATAGTCTACTTCAAAAGGAAGATGGAAGTAGGACCACTTGAAGGGAAGTTGCCTTCTCTCTTGTGGGGTTACATATTTCTAGGTTTTAGATGGAAATGTGGCTTCTTCCCATAGTACCTTGGTGTTTAAAGGCATGGTAAATCACTAGTGTGCAGAAACCCAAACAGTCATCTATTACAGATGAGGGAGAGGGGTGTATATCATAGCTTCACAACAGATGGCCTTGGATGAAGGCCTTCCTGCCCTTGGGCTGAGGTTTACTGCTGGGAAATGGGAAGCACAGCATTTTCTGAAGTAAAGCTTTAGCAGTTGAGGAGAGAAGTGGAAAGCCCCGAAGATCTGTGCGCCACATAGCTGTTGGCATCTGCTCAAGCTCTGGGGAGCCGAGAGTGAAAGCTGCTAACTCCCCTTTAATCCTGGGATCCTCTTCACAGGGAGCATGGCAGAGTGGCACAGAGGGCACCTCTCCCTTCAGGGCCAGTGGGAGCTTTTGGGATTTACAAGTGGATCTGACTCAGTTGCTCAGCACTTCACCCTTGGATGACTTAAAATTGCCACTGGTTATGACATGGACACTCAGGAGCTGGGGAAAACTGGGTGACGATTTGACATTTCAGTGTCAAGTCGGGGAGGTACAAGCACCTAAGTTATAGTTAGGCATCTGCATAAATCAGTGATTCCAGCCCAGCTGCACCTGAAGTCACCTGGGAGCTTAAAAACACACTAATGTTTGAGTCTCCCGCTACAGAGCCAGTATCTGGATTTTTAAACCACTCTTAAGAAATTGTCTAATAGGCAGCCAAGATTGAAGACCCCTGATATAGATGGACAGCTGCTCTCCCCTCCTCATCAAAGTCTCCTTGAAAGTTTTAAATACAAAGTTTTAAATAAACTGTAGGTTAATATATGGAGGGAAAAGAAACTGAAAACCTGGACTGGTTAAGATAGCTGTTGAGACAAAACATTCATTGTGGATACTGTGGCATCCCTGATCCAAAAGACATTTTCTCTGCACCACCCAAATTTGAACTTCTTTTGATCAGTGGCTTAGTTATTTCAAAAAGTGCCCTGTTTCTAAACATGTACCGTTGGACCCGGGAGCCGTGCAGAGTGGACCTTCCTGGTAGTGGTTCCATCTCACTCCTTCCCTGAAAATACAAGGAAGATGCTAAGTCTGAATGCCTTCCTGTTCTAAAATGTTGCCTAAACCTTATTCTGCACCTGTCAAAGGAAACCGTTGGCCCTCTCTTCTCAGACATTAAAATTGATTCCACACTCTGAAACAGTAGTTGAGCTTCATTGTGGGCATGGTGAGCATTCATGGGCCGAACTTGCTTCCTGAAAACCAAGTATGACCTTGTTTCTTTGAGAAAATGCTCCGAATTCTAAACAACTGATTTCTAAGCCGATTTTTAGAAGAAAACCATTTTGTAATTGGGGAATTGCCAAAATGAACAAACATATTTACAAATTCTAGTTAGAGGTTGGGTGGAGGGTTCAGTGTTATTCTGACAGTGAAAGAAAGACTTAAGTGTGAAAAGTTTGGGTCTGTATTCTATGCTTATTCTTTTCATAGGCTTGATTTCTTCCTTGAGAACTTGATTTTCCCATTTGTCCCCTAAATGCCAACAGTTGAGGTATGAATTTAGAATTTACCAACCACCTCCATGCCTCTGCAACTGACCCCTTCCCCAAATCCTGTAAGGAGCATAGGAATAATCATCAAAGGAAGAAATGGTGGTGGTGTGGAGCCCCATTCACATAGGTGGCCAATCATCCATGCCCTTCAGCCTCTGAGGGTCAAAGAGCACTACTTACCCACCTGCCTCTGTATCTTCATGGTTCAGTGCCTCAGCACTGCCAGACCCACCAGCCCTTGATCTTCAGAGGTCTTAGGATCATCATATGCTTAGCTGATTTAATTCTAGGTAAGAAGTAAGACCAGTACAGTGCCAGTGATCACAAATCTGTTTTGTTTTCCTGGTCAAGAAAATAGCATTTTTTTCCTTCCCAGCTATATGGCAAAAGCAGTTGAGCAAACCCTTTGGTCCAAATGTCCTTATGGTTTGGCCCTAGCCCATCGTTGGTGAGAACTTACCACTCTCTGAGGATGTGGCAAAACTGACCAGGCCTCCAAGCTGGGCATTTAGAATGAAACCCGAAGCCAAGAACTGATTCAGTTTTCAATTTACTGCCCTTTGCCCCCAGTAATCACTTCTTTCAAGATGACCAATTAATCAGGCCTGTGGAGCTGGACTGTACACAGATCCTCAGCTTGGTTTTCTCACTTTCTGGCATATGAGCTTCAGTGGAAATTGTCCTACAGCGCGGCTCTGTTTTTCTTGGAGGTCTGAGGCCATGAAAATGCCCAATCTTGCTTTTGGCTCTGGAGATTTCAGAAGTAGTGACCTTGGGCCCCTGAAGATTTTCACTCAATCTGCAGAAGTCAGAGACTTCTTGAAATAGAATTATTGGTAGGGGAATAACAGTAATAATAACTTTAGTTTTAGAACTTTATATTTGAGATAACACTTTTACATATTTCATTTGGTTATCATTACAACTCTATGATGTAAGTTGAATTTCCTAATTTTATAGATGAGGAAATGAAAGCTCTGAGAGTTGAATGAACTCTGATAAATGTCAGAACCAGGTTTGAACCAAGGTTGGTTTGTCTTCCAGGCCATGATACTTTTCCTGTGTCACACTCCCTCAGGTTGAAGCAAGAACCATTTTTTTCCCTTGATCAATTAAAGCGATTAAACTAGTCACTACACCAAACACAAACATATGAAACATTCAGCTTTAAATCTAACATTAGATTAGAAAAGCAGCCCTTACAGTATGACTATTAAATGAATAAAACAGTAATTTCTTCATTTGTTCCAGAGGCAACATGCTAGAATGAAAGGGCACAACACCATTATGTGAGTCAGAAGTCCTGGCATCTACTGTCTGAACCTGTATTTTCTCTTTTATAAAATAGAATCAGTAACACCTACTATTTTCTATTGTAGGCCTGATCATGTATGCGAAAGCATTTTGAAAACCATATTATTATGTTTTAAAATTCTGAAGCTCTTTCACCCCAATTATACTTACTTTATCAGCTTAGATTCTTTTCAAGGTGTTAAGAGAAAGAATACATCACCATTTGTTCATGAATACTTTTAACAGCCGAATACATTTGCATGAGTAGATCTGGAAAGAGAGAGATTTGGAGGAATATAAATTTTCTTGTGATGCAATGAGATTAGCTGTTGTCATGTTAAGGAATAGGTAAACATCTGAGCTATTTGGAATCCAGAATGCACACCTAGGTCTCTAGTGGGGTGCCACTGAGTGAGGGAAATGTGTAGGACTGAGCCCTAGACCTCCCATCTCCATACTGGTGCTCTGGTTGGCAGTTTCTTTGCTCTGAGACTGAGAACACAGCCCCTTATTGATACAGCCATTTAGCTATGTTGTTAGAAGCTGAAAAAAATGAATTTTGGCCTCCACAATAAATTTTCAAGTAAAACAAAAATAACAGAAGGAGCTAGTCAGTTTATAAAAGAGAAAATTAAAAAAATTGGACAATCAACACGAATAACCCTGCAAACTTGATAGGTAGCCAAGAAACTCAAATTGAGAACAGGTACAAATGAATAGGACAAACAAACAGAGACTTATGGACACGGACAATAGACTAGTGGTTACCAGAGGAAAGGGGGATGGTAGATGGGGTAAAGGGGTCAAATTTGTGGTGACAGAAACCTAACTATGGAAGGTGAACACGCAGTGTAAGTGTATGTATGCCTTACTGTTAAAGTGTACAGCTGAAACTTGACTGGATTTCATTAGCCAATGTCACCATCAAACAAACAAACCAAACAAACAAATAAGAAAACAGGTACACTTTTTACTAATCCACTTGGAGAACATTTTATCAAAACATTCAAGGTGAGTGTCAGCAAGGGTAAGGTGAAACATGCTGGTAGGTTTCAAGGTTTTTTTGCAAAGATATTTGGCAGTCTATGTGGGGAGCTTTACAGTTATTAATGACTTTAATTCCAATTACAAGATGCTTTCTTATGGAAATAATGTAGTCACAGATTGCACAAATATTTATCTTTAAGGAATTTATGGTGTTAATTATAATTGCAAAGTATTAGAAACATGTTCAACAGTAGGGGAATAGTTAATTATCCAACAACTGTATGGTGGAAAATCACCATTTAAATTTGTGCTTTTAAAGAATATTTAAATGGTAAAAATATTAGTGAGGATAAAAGTAGGACACAAATCTGTTTTTATACACACATAATATATAGAACTATATATCTCAAGCTAATATTAGTCATCTTTAGACAAAAGGATTTTTTCCTTTATACTTTCTGTATTTTCCAAAATTTCTGTCATTATGAATGTAATGCATTCTATAATCAGAAAAACATTTGAAAAAATTCAGGGGTAGAGAGTGTCTTCATTAAATGAAGACCTTTTAAAATGTAAAATAAAAATTTTAAGTAGTGTTACAAATAAGAGTTACAGTACCATTTCAGCAAGTAAATGAGTAAATCAGGCAGAGTGCCAAGAGGTTATTGATTTAAGGGAAAAAAAATCAAACCACTATAAGTGTATTCACATTTTTCTGGTAGTTATAAAGAACCCACTAATTTTCTAAAATAGTAGGTACTGAGTTAGAGATTTCTAAAGGTGTTTAATTTGTACCATCTGTTTTTCTGTTTGTTTGTTTTACATAAAGCCTATATTGTATAAGTGAAGAAACCTTAAAATTTCAGATAGGAAGATAAATTTGTAAATATTACTTGAAGTTTTGATATTTCTGGAAAAGATTTAATAGTTGTTAGGAATGAGAACCAGATTGGTTTACTTTAAAGAGTGCACTTTTTTGATCAGCATTCTGAATTTAACAGGACTGTTCAGGTGGATCATTTCACTTTTACTTAAATTTAAATATTTATGATGAGACCGATGTCAGAGAATATATAACATTTTAAATATGCTTGTGAAACATTGAACTGCATTTTATTTTACAGTGTAGCTCTCGCAATATACTACCACATCAAGAACAGGTATGTGTATGATTAATTTTGTGCTAAAACCTTCACATGTTATCTCCTATTATGTTTTTCCTGTTTTTGTTTTTTTTTTTCCTATTTTGCTCTGGTTGCTTTGGCCTTCACATTTTTATAGAATTTCTAAAGTTAATATAATTTACCAAAACTTCCCAGATAAGTGCCGAACTGCTTCCTAATCAGAGGAAATCAGATGAGTGTTTGTTTTTGAAACCAGCAAAACAAAACAGAACTCGATAATGTTCAGCATCCTCTTTACTCTTTATTTTCTGTATAATTTGTTTAAACATTCTATCTTTTATAAAATATTATTTAAAAAATTTACCGTATGCAACTTTCACATGAAAAAATGTTTATGGTTTCAATTTAGTAGAGCAAATATTTGGTGTAAATTTAGATATAAACTATATTAATGTAGTAGAAACTCTCTCTGATTTGAGTCTGAAGATAGTTCAGTTAATTTAAAAAATCAGTTAAAACGGAATCATAGAAAAATAATTAAAAAGGTTTACTGTTAACATTTTATTTCAACATAAAATATGTAAAAGTACATTCATTTGCCAGTTTTTTTTATGCAGGTTCAGTCAAGACTTTGGAGCATGGGGCATTGGTTAGAGTACCAGTGTCTTTCTTTTAAAAGCCACACCTATAAATTATCCTTTCCATAGTGGGTTGTTTTTTTGTTTTGTTTTTTTTTTAATCAGTATTGAGTAAACTTAAGGCACTTGCAAAAACAATCTGAGCATAGAATCTTTTAGGTTTTGATGACTCCTAAGCTACAATGAACGTTTTTTTTAGTGATTCCCTTAATATTGAGTCTTTCCAAAGCATCCTTTCTTCATTTTCAGAAGAACAAAACCATTCTCATTGCAGTCTAATTTCATTGAGTAATGTGACATTTACATATGTTTATGAATCTCATAACAAGTAAATTTGAATATCTAATTGGCTTTATTAAGCAATTCTTGAATCCAAGAATTGAGCAGCATCCTCTCTAGCTACTAGAAGGGTGCTCCAGGGGTTGTACAAAATGGAAAGTTTTATAGACAGAAAGAGGGTTGAGAGTAGGAAGTTAAAAGAATGGATTATTTCAGGCAAGGACATTTTTCCTAAAAGGAAGGCAGAGGGTTTTATCTGGCAGATTACCTCACTAGCGCTGACCAGGAAATTCCAGACCTTTTGGTTTAAAATTCCACTCCTGGGCAAATCTGAAACTGCAGTTAGGTTTAACACTGATGTGACCCATTTCTGGGAACAAGCATGGCCACCTCATGGTGTGAATGGATCTCTAGGTAAGATCTGTTTTACAAAGCGACAAGGGAGAGTTGTGATAAGTTGGAGGTTAGATGATCAAGCTTTTACTGAAGTCTTATGGGAAAACACAAATATCTGGCTGTGGACACCTGGAAAGGTATTCTCTGTAGTTACCTTTTTCCATACTGTAAATGTGACTCATGATTCTTTATGGTGCTTGAGAATTTTTGGATTTAAAAATGTACAAAATGCAGGCTATTGGACCTTTGAACCTTGACCAGAATAACATCAAAGTACAGGTTTTGTCTTGCTACTTATTTCTGTGATAGTAGTTCAAACTTTTTTAAACATTTAAGTCTTAAATAACAATGCAGTGCCATTAATGGAACTCAGATGTGTTCTCAAACCAACCAGTTTTGCATTTCCCCATGGTTTTAGCCATAGGGAATGATTCTTGGTGCCCTTTCCCCTTCACAGGTGTGGAGAATGGGTTACTAGCAATCCCATTAGAAATATTCCTCTGTTTTGAAAGTGTCCTCCTTGGCCTGGCCACAGAACTGATCAGCATATTTTAGTCTCTGATTGTGGCTTGATTAACATTTTAATCCTCTTGCCTCCTCCCTACATTAATTTTTTAGGGACTTTCATTCATCAGGAAAATTGAACAGGGCTGAACAGTCCAAAGAAATGGGGTGCTGGGCCAGGCTTTGTCTCTCACACAGCACCTTGACTATTTTGCAGAGGCAGTTAGTGAGATGAGGGGTTGGCTGATTCTTCATTGCCAGGTCATTGCAAGTGTCACCAAGTGCACCAGAAGGAGCTGTCTTTATGTTTTCAGACCCTGCTATCAGGTCCTCTCTGGTTGAACCTGTCTTTTACTTGGGTTTATCTAAATCTTTGCTGCCTATGTTCTTGCAGGTAAGTAAAAATGAGCACAGATATGAATGCCCAAAGCTTTAAAAACAATTCCTTTTGTGCAAACATAGTAATGTGAATTGAGTTGCTCTGTTAAGATTTTTCTTTCACTTTTATTTTTATGTAGACAGTAAATTCATAGAGCAGAAATTGTATTTATCCAATTGGTGTTTGTTAGGGACAGGTCTGTAGTCTTCTGATATTCACAAGCCTACTTGACATTGGAAGTACAGACTATGGAAATGATAAGCTGTTACCCAAAGCTGTGGTTTCCAAATTTGGTTTTTAAAGAAAAATTTTAAGGCAAAACTCAAATGACATAAAAGTAGAGCTGTCGCTGGGGAAGTCCCTGCAGAGCCCCTGCTGAGACGCTATGATTACAGGAAAAGCCACCAGGTAACAGGCTGGGTGAAAATATTAATGAAGTGTGTTAAGTTACATGTTGTGAAAACTTCCAGATTAATCTCTACGACACATTGAATGTTCATTTTTACCCTCAGACTTTTTCTTGTTAATCACAACACACTAATAGTTTAAGCAAATCTGTTAGCCTTTGCTCAGAAACAAGATGTTAAAAAATTAGATTTGGTTTATTTGAAACTCAGAAAATGAAAATCTGTATTTTCACTTAATTTATAACCTTTATTTCATAGACTATTCAAAAATTATACTGTACCCAAGTAAAGCAGTATTATTCATGAATAACTCGTACCATCTCTTACATTTAACACTGCCTTCTCTTTTTTGAAATAACAGTTGAATCAAAATATATTTTTGTTTTATTTTGAATGACAAACATTCTTGCAGAAAGTAAATTCCATTTTCTGTTATTTTTTTCCACCAGGGACCCAGATGGAAGGATGCTCTTAGATATTTTTGATGAAAACCTTCACCCTCTTTCGGTAATCTCCTCCTTGTGTTTCATGATATTGTTTAATTCTTTCTCTTTTGCTCTTTTTGGGTGGCCTGTCATCTGAAAATATTTTCTTCACCAGAAATCCGAAGTGCCACCAGATTATGACAAACACAACCCAGAGCAGAAGCAGATTTACCGGTTTGTTCGGACACTGTTCAGTGCTGCTCAACTGACTGCTGAATGTGCCATTGTCACCCTGGTGAGTGCCCTCAGGATGACTGCAGCCATCCTCTGTTGAATGGAGTGGTGTAAGCAGGGACTTTCATCAGGGAGCTTAGGGACACTACAGCTTCTCCTTCTAGGTGTTCTTTTTGGAGAATAGAGTGTAGGTCTCCCAAAGAGGGTCTGAAGTCTGTTCCACAGTCCCCTCCTAACGTCAGTTGTAAAATCACATTCAAAGCCAATAAATATTGAAACGTTATTAAATGCAGGTAAGTAAATATTGGGATAAAGGTGGATAAGGACCAAGGCAACCTCCTCTCTATGAAAGTATAACTTTCCTGTTGTTATTTTCCTACAAAAGTTTTAATAACATTTATAAGATATGATGAACACATACATCCTACATGAATACCTATATAGGAAGGAGTGGCATATATTGCTACTTTCTTTTTTGATTTTGTGCAAAGAATGTGTCTATAAGATATTCAGAGATAGCACGGAGGTTATCTGCACTTTAAGACTCAAGTAATAGATAAAAATCTGTAACCTTACTTAGATTCTTAAAACTTTAGGAACTATTTAGGTCAAATGTCATTTGGGCTGTAGATTTGACTGAAATTTTACATGATGTGCAACTCATAAGAAGTTCACT
Organism: Pteropus alecto; assembly: GCF_000325575.1. NCBI lineage: Eukaryota > Metazoa > Chordata > Mammalia > Chiroptera > Pteropodidae > Pteropus > Pteropus alecto. Next base: position 2,164,215 of record NW_006435766.1, read on the forward strand.
TTGCCTCTGAATGAGCTGTCCTGTAGGGGATCAGAAAGCCATTTCATGGAGCTTCTGAGAAGAGGTTATATTAATGTCTAATATAAAGTGTACGGACCACCTGAGGGGAACCCTTTGTATCTCTGCCACACTGAGAGCTCTGTTCCCCAGCTAATGCAACAGTGAACCTATTTGTTTATTCATTCATTGATTCATCCATTTGTTTGTTCATTCCTTTTCTTGTTGAACCTCTCCCTAATGGCTAAAACAGACATTCAACAAGTAAATCACCAGTCGATTGGGATGATTATAGGTTCTTACATTGCAATTGAGAAGTATATTTATTGCTCAGGTTTGTTCCCCACAAAGGATTTCAGTTTCAATGCAAAAGGGTTGAAATTTTTA